>NC_139151.1:82840258-83190258 GCF_964270905.1 Leucopleurus acutus
GGCACTGGTGGGTGAGTCATTTAGCTTGCTAATGTATCCCAGTAAGCGTATAATGAGGCTCAAGGTCTACTGGAAGTTGAATCTTCTCCATCTTGGGCCTAATTGGTTCTAACCAGTTTTTGTGGTATCCTTAACAGCTGTGTCATTCTTTTAACGGTTGTGCCCCGCCCCCTTCCCTCCTGTTTCAGTTCTGTATCCTTTCTTAATGATGGAGCAAATTCTCTTGCTTCTTTGCATGTCTCATAATTTTTTTATTGAATGTCACAATTGTTTGTAAATGAAAAGTAGAGACTGAAGTAAAGAATACCTATATTCTCAGGGATGGGCATGCCCCTTCTTTGTAAGGCAACTTGTGTGGCAGTCTAAGTCAGTCTGGTCTGTAACTGAGCTGAGTTTTTTTGCTTGCTGTTGCTTTCGTGATTCATTTCACCATAGGCTTCAAATGGTTTGAGCAGGATCAGAACTGCCCCTGTAGCAGAACTTGAGATCTGAGTCCCATCAGGATTTGTCTCAGCTCTCCTGCCCTGTCCTTGGACTGCAGCAGGTCCCCTGCATGTTAGGAGTGGTCTGTCTCCGTTTTCCTGTTCTTCCCTTAGATGTGGATGACTCTGCCTGGTACTCAGTGTGAAGTCTGGATTCCTTAGAGGGTTTCTCTCACTGCTCCAGTCCTGCCTTCTGACTTGGGAAAGCCACTTGTGCGTGTGCTTCGTGGGTGACTTTTGACTCACCTGCCCTGTGTCTATTCTTACTTGTGAACACTTGGCAGAGGTCTATAGGATAGAGTTGGTGGGTGGGTGCAGAATCTATATTGTGTTTGGAGGGCGAAGGATTCTAAGTTGTCGTGCCAGTCTACACTTGGCCTTTAAAATTAAAGTTCATTTTCTTCTTATCTGTGTCAGTATTGGTTTCCTGCTCCTGCCAAAGGTAAACACAGTGATGATTTTTTTGCTCTTCTAGGGAGGGTCGTTTCATTTGGATTTGGGTTCATTAGGTTTGTTTGAGTCCTCCGCTCCCTATTTAAAGAAACGATTGAATTTGTAGAATCTGGCTCTTCTCCTGAATTATTCCTGTCTGCATTAAAATGTGCCATTATTTCTCCCATCTTTGGGAAAAAAACCTTTTCTCTCAACCCATTTCTACCACCTCTTGCCCCAACTTTGTTGTTCTTTGCAGCAAAAACTGTTTCCAAAAGTTGCCTCTGCTTTTTCCAATCTCTCTCTTCCTCTCTCTCTTAAACCTACTCCAGTGAGGCCTTGTTCCTGCCACTGCTCTCTCTCTGTGCCCCTTCCCCTACCTCACCTGATTAACTCTACTTATTGTTTCAAAATTGTCTTAATTGTAACCCCTGCCTCCCCTTCTCTCTGCCATGCCTCCCTTCCTCTTGGGTACCCTCCCCTAGTAAAAGCATTTAGTGTTATTTCTCTAGGAGAGGTATAGCTGGCAGGTGAGGAGAATGAGGGTAGCTGGAGTGTGATTAAAGGCTTTTTCCTCCTTTTCCTTTTAGAAGATGGAGAGACTTGAGCATGTTTAAATTTTATGGGAAGTAGCCAGGAGAAAGCTTGGGATTTAAGTTGTAGGGGAGAGAGGATAACTGACAGATGTCAGAAGGGAATGGCATCTGAAAGCATAGGTGGAAGGATTCCCTTTAGGTAAGAGAAGGGAGGGCTCTGTCTCTGTTGTTATAGGAGAGAAGGAAAGTTGGATCCAAGAGCTGGTTCATTTGTCAGTTTGGTAGCGGGAAGATGATGAGCTCTCATTTGGTGGTTTCTTTTTTTCTCTGTGAAGGAGAAAACAGAGTTATCTGTTGAAAGTGGAAGTGGAGCAGCAAATTATAGGAGAGAGAATTCCAACTAGTGTTATTCTGGGAAGGTTCCCTATAAGTAGCTGAGTGTGCTGATAGCAGCAGGAAGTCTCAGCCAACAACTAACTGCAGAAGGCAACCAGACCTATAAAGTGGCATTAAAACAATCAGCCTAATATCTTGGCCTCCTTTAGCCTGGGTCACAGTGCCTTTGGTCCCTATTTACAGCTTAGTACGATAATTTATATTCAGAATTAATGGCCATAGGTTAAATTATGTTCAGTGTATTCTGTTTAAGAAGGCAAGGAAGTATGTGGTAGTAAGTATATAATTAGTAGCATATATATGTAGTACTTTATACTAGTTTACAGTTTACAAATGCTTTTATATCTTTTCTGGTTTTATCCTCTCAGCAGTCCTGTAAGCTAGTTAATATTATCTTCATATTTGCAGTTGAGAAAACCAAGGCTTAGTTATAGTTAAGTGATTTATCTGAAATGCACAACTAGTAAGGTGTGAAACCTAGGCTTGCACATATCCTCTGCCCCTAGACTCTCTCCCATTATATCAGACTTCTCATAATTGCCATCCAGAAGGGTTTACAGTTGTTTAAAGGCATAACTTTCAGTTTTCTGGATTTCAGTGGAACACCTCATTCATGTACAGTTAATGAAGTAGTATAATGTAAAGTTCATAAGCTTTCTTTCCAATTTGAATTACCATATATTTTCTTAGTCTGTTTTTCGACAATGTCACAGAACAGTTAGAGAATAAAATTACATTTGACAAATACTATTCTGTGTCTAATTTTGTAAAAAGGCAAATTTATTACATGTACTTTTCCAAGTTGAGAAGACTTTGAATTTAACACCTCCTACATAATTAGTTGTTGGGATAAAATATTGCTAACTCGCAGGCTGCTAAGTTTACAGTACATGTTGATTTAGTAAATGCTGTTGCCTTATTTCAGTTTTTGTAAACGTAGTACTTACTCAAGGTCGTGATTCTGAAAAAATTCTTATTAACTAATTGAGATCTTTTAGAATGCTTTAAAGATACATATAAACGTAAAGTGCCAAATTAGCTCGAAAGACATTTATTTCACATACCATTAAGTCTGTTGCCTAATAAATTACTATATAAAAATAAAGGTAATTAAATCAGCATTTCCCAGCAGCATTGTATTAATAGGGACTTTATTAATAAAAGCGCATTGTTGTTCTTTTTTTATGAATCAATTTTTAAACTATTTTTTAGTTTTTTTTAACGTACGTTAAATGATAATTCATTGCTTTGAAATGGTCTAGGGTCAAGAATGATTAGTTATATTATTCCCATATTTTTTGCAGTTATGCCTGTGAAAATTGCTGTTAACTGAGGATAAAGCTTCCTCCCAAAATCTTTGTCACATTGAAAATTGGGGGTCTTTTCTCATTGATGCTGATAATATTACAGGATACCTTTCAACTGCAAAAGAATTATTGTGTTGGAAAATTATATGCTGCTCTTACAATATGCTCCATAATCTTAAAGAAAATCGATGTAATTTTAGGCGGAAGTGTGCAGTATGCTCATATTCTTAATGTTGGAAGGATATAAGTGCCTTTAACACTTATGTGGGCATTCAGTGGTTCTCTTTTGATTACAAGTGATTATATATATATAGATTAACATTAAGTTTGTTATGTAATACATTTTAGCATCTTGAAAAAGAAAGTAAAAAGGTTCCTGTGCTATGAGGGGAAAAGACCACATCAGCAAAGAAGGGAGCTAAGAACAATTCTTTAAACAGGTCTTTTGACTACACTGCAAAGTGGTGTGATCTTGATCATAGGAAAAGTACTTAGGCATTAAGAGAAATTTTCGGAAAAAATCTGGGAGTGTTGTAAGTAAAAATCAGAAGAGTGTAACTTGTAATGAACATTAAGATTTTTGTTAACCCTAATGTGGTTAACTATTTACCTGGCATCTGGGTGTCGTACAGGGTGCAAGGTATTTAACAATAAATTACTTTCGTATGAACTATTCTCTTCCATGATAAGAATGGTAGGCATGACATTTTAAGTGAACATTAAGTAATAATTTTAGCTACTACACAACACTGTGTATCAGACACTCTTCTAATCACTTTATGTGCATTTATTTATTTAACTCTGTAAAGCGAGATATTATTATCCCTGGAAACTGAGACTCAGAAATTAAGTAACATGCTGGTTAGTGGCAAGAAATTATGACACACTCTATACATGCTTTGAAAACTGGGAAAGTAAAAAGGTAAGAGTTACTTTTTTCTTAATCTTTCAGTTTTTTCTTAATCTTTCTACTGCATATATACGGCAATAATAGATTGTATCTTTAGAGAAAAGGTAGCATTTATGTTAAAGGTGCAGAATAGTGAAGGGTTAAAAATGTGGGCTCTGGAGATAACTTCCTGGGTTTGAATTCTGACTGCCACATAGTAGTTCTGTGACTCTGAGCCAGCTCTATAATTTAGGAGCTTGTTTCCTTATTTGCAAAATAGATGTGAATCATTATTTATTCATAACAAATATTGAATACCTACTATGTGCCAGCCCTGTTCTAGGCATTTAGTAACTAAATATCTATTTCATAGGGCAGTTGGAAGGATTTAAATGAGTTATACACATAAAGCATTTAAAACAATGCTTGGCACATAGTAAATGCTCAGTTATTTTATAGTTGCATGTAATAATTCAGTATTGGGAAGTTGACACTTTTCTGGTTTTTTCCAACACAGTGAAAATAACACTTGAACCTTTTTTAATGGCTTAAGGGTCATCATTGTCAATATAGATTTTTGTACTCTGAAAACACAGACATAGATGTTTGGGAAGATAGTGAAAAATGTCAAATGTCAGCTTGTTTTTTTATCTCTTAAAGTGAAGATGAAGAATTTATATCTATACATGGCTGCGTATTTACAGGACTGATTAATCAATCAGTGAAAGCACCTTTCTCCCAGATAGGACTTGCATTGTCATTTTCACCCTCTTTTGACTGTCAGCATTCTCTAAAACTTTATTTCTAGACCATAACAACATTGTACCAAGTTGGCCTTCTTGTCAACTTCAATTTTTATTAAATCATTGTTCATTGATGGTGTATCAGAAACAATTCCTCCTCCTTTTGGGAATTTGTGCCTCTGTTTTTTGACCTTTTTTCCCCAGTTTTATTGAGAAATAATTGATATACATCATTGTGTAAGTTTCAGGTATACAGCATGATTGTTTGATTTAAATATATTGTAAAATGACTGCCACAATAGGTTCAGCTAACATGCATCTTCCCATAAAAGTACAATAAGAAGAAAAGAAAAAAGGAAAAAAATTTTCTCCTTGTGATGAGAACTCTTCGGATTTACGCTCTTAACGACTTTCCTGTATCTTATATAGCAATGTGTTAGCTATGGTCATCATGTTGTACATTACATCCCTAGTACTTACTTTAATCTTATAACTGGGGGTTTGTAACTCTTTGACAACTTTCCTCCAGTTCCCCTCTCTCACCTTCTGCCTCTGGTAACCACAAATTTTTTTTCTATGAGTTCATTTTTTTTTTTTTAAGATTTCACATATAAGTGAGATCATACAGTATTTGTCTCTGTCTGACTTACTTCACTTAGCATAATGTCTTCAGGGTTCATCCATGCTATTGCAAATTGTAGGATTCCCTTACTTTTTATGGCTGAAGAATATTCTATTGGAGACATATGCACAACTTTATCTGTTCATCCATTGATGGACACTTAGATTGCTTCCATGTCTCGGCTATTGTAAATGATGGTATGGATGTTATTCTACACCAAAACCCTAAGATTTGGCTGTTCCCACTAGAAGATACTTTAATACACATGACCCAGATTTTCTTTAAATTCAGTGCTACTACAGACATATATAACACTAAAAATAAATCTTTAAGTAGCTGGTTGAGGTTGGTGGAGGGGATTGACTACAGAGGGACATGAGGAAGCCTGGAGGTGATAGAACTGTATCTTGATTTTGGTGGATCTTACATGACTATATACAGTTATTAAAATTCATCAAACCATACAGTTGAAATGGGTACATTTTACTGTATGTAAATTATTCCTCAATGAAAAAGGAAACAAAATGAATCTTTAAAGGTATGAGGTAGAAAGTCTCTTATAATGGATTACACTTCTCATGAAATATTTCTGTAAGATCTTTATTTTGAATAATGTCTTAGGACACAAGTTGAATCATTGAAATGAGCAGAAAATTGTGAAAAATTTTTATTTCTAATTTTTGACTGTTTCCTTAGGGTAAAGATTTTGATTTTACAGTTAGTAGATTAGCTAACCTAAGGTAAGCTTATACTTCTGATACTTTATTTCATTGTAGGTATAAAACAGTGAAATGAATCATCAAAAAAAATTCTTTTGATCCAAAAAAATTTGGTGAAAAAAATTTTTGATGAACCATGTACTAGCTTAGATGACACTTTTGAAAACTGAGTTGATTACATTTTCAATCATGAAACATCATTTTGTTTTGTATTATTTAAGCTTCTTTTTTGCAAGCAATAAAAACCAACTCCTGCCAAGCACAAAGATGGCTATTAGAAGAGTTTTGTGGGGCTCAGAGAATTGATAGGAGACTGAAGGCTCATGTCTAAGAGAAACAAACCAAGGGGACTGCAAAGGGCTTAAAAAAATAGAAACCAGGATGCATAGCATCTGTTTCACAACTGGAGCAGCCTGGTCAGGGCACCATTGCTATTACCTCTACTGCCACCATTGCTATGAAGAGCTTCTGACTGCCTTGGTAAAAATTCAGAGTTGCAGGAGAGGGCTCTGTTCCGGCACGCAAACTTTAGCTGTGGAAGACCATACACAATTTTAGAGAGGTAATTCCTCAATAGTGTGTGAGGAAATTGAGGTGAAAGGATGCCAGGCACTGCATAAAGTCGGGAGTCTTGCTATGTGAATAAATTCAAGAACAGTTAACCTATCCTCCATCTTAAACCCAGCAACCTATAACTTACTGCTCCAGTAAATTTGGTTAAGTTGCTAAATTAAAGTAACATGAAATCTTTCAGAGTGTTGTATTAGCAGATGGGTTCTCTAAAGCATTTCCTTTGTTGTTTAGTAATGTTGCCAGTACATTCTTCCTTCTAATGACATGGCTTAATTTGAAATGCCGAAACTACTCTTTAGAAAATGTACAGCAATCATTTAATCATATTAGCTCAAAAAATCCTTTTTGGTTAGAATATAGATGCAAATATAGGTTTTAATCTTTTCAGTGAGGCCTCCTCTTATGTAAATCATAAATACATAAAGTATGGTATATTTTGGTACTATTTCTTAAAGTGTGGTACACTTTATTGATGATATAGGCAAAAATAATTTTAAATAGTATGCAGGTGAACAATTTTTATGTAAGTAGTTATATTTTTACTATAAAGTATTTTATTTATACATATATATATATATATCACAGCAGATACTTGGTTTTAGAATGAAGCTGAGTAATAAAAATGAGTTAAAGTCTGTTTACCAAAAAAAGTAAATAAGAATATTAATAGTATGAGAATATGGCAAAAATCTTAAAGATGGTATAAGGATGACTGAAGTTTGGAAATCCCTAGTCTATACTACAGACCCAGGAGTCACATTCAGGCAGAACAGTGCTTAGGATTTTTTTTTTTTTAACTATGAAAAATATTAAGAAAATTGAGACACAGGTCTGGGCTCAGGAAGCATCCATTTTTATGCTTTGAGGTTAGCACAGTTCTAAACTTTCCTCCATTTGTAGATGGTAGCAAGGCTTCTATCATGGGTCTAATAGTATACTTCTTACACAGTAGGGCAATAGTATGAGCACTGCACTGTTTTGTCCTGAATAGATATAATTGTGATATGTATATATTTTCTTTAGGAAGGCAGGGGACTGTGTCATATTTCAGAAGAAAAGTTATTTTAGCAAGTGAATGAAATAAAAGACTTAGCACAGAGAGTAAGTAAGTAAGAGTGCTACTTTTCAGCTCTGGAGATATTGTTACTCATCATGTAATACTGTGCAATTTTGGAAAGCCTGTAGTTTTCTAAATTAGAAAAAAAAAAGGAAATCTCAAGAGGCGATTGGCTTTATTAGGTTGATTGGTGACTCAATTCATCATGTTTTTGGTGTTTTGTTATTCCTTTACTGTGAATTGTTGAGGTTTATAGGACTGTTATGTTTCTTTGTTGAGTATCTCTACGTGGAGTATCTCCATGCTGTTGCCCTGTTGTTGAACCATCCCCTTTTCTCCCATCTTCACTGTGTCTGTTTTCTATTATTATTTTTCTTCGAACTGTTTCTCATTGCTTCTCTTGCTTCTTCTCATCTTTAGTCATTATTTCTCTTATCTTTTCCTTCTGTTGCCTTTGAATTTTTGTCTCTTTTCTCTCCTTTTGCTATTGTTTCTCCATGCATCTTTGTCATAATTGGTTTCCAAAGGCCATTGCCAATTCATGGATATGCGTCCTTCTGATTAATGAACTTTGGGGGCTGATATTATCCTCACTTATTGATTCTCCTGGATTTTTGTTGATGCGTTTGGAGACTTTTTTTTTGGAACTTTCTGGCTCATGACTCTTACAAGTATGGGTAAGTATGAGCATTATTGCATGTTGTTTCTAAGAAGGCATGTAGTCTAAAGCATGATTTCTCTTCAGAAGTCTGTGGTATAGTAGAGTCAGGGGCAGAGAATGCTCAGGAAATTGATGAGAACCAGTGTACTGGCACAAGAGCTATAGCAGAGTGTGAGGCTGGGAATGTTGGTTGTAAGTCAAATTGTATAGGGTTTGAATATAGGCTGTAGAGTTTACACTTTATTCTGCAAGTCCTAAGGATATTTTTGAACAAGATTAGATATATATTTTAGCAGGTAACATTGATAACTAAATAAGATATGTTGGAGTGGAGAGAAACTTGAGGCAGAGAGAACAATGTCTTTGTAACAATTACACCAAGAGGCAATGAGGACTTGAACCGTTGCATTCGTATTGAGAGTAGAAAGGAAGAGGGAGATGAAAGAGAATATGGAGGTAGGTTTGTGGTGGATTGAATATGTCAGGAAATGGGGGATGGAAAATGAATTTGTGATTTTGAACTTAGGACCCAGTAGGTAGGTGATGTTCTTAACTAAGATAAGGAACAGAGGAGGAAGAAGTTTTCTGGGAAAAGATGTTTGGTTCATTAAAAAGCAAGTGGAGTGGGATGTGTCTGTGGAAGAAAAGCCATGTGAAGATTTCCAGTTGGCAGGTGGCAGTGCAGGTAGAACTCGAGAAGTCGGGGTTAAAAGCCATGCATTGAGCTTTGCCTCCATGAGATTACCCTGTGGTCAAGGGGGCTGGAGATATAGTGTGTTATATAGCTTCCTAGGACAGAACCTTAGGGAATGGTTCTTCACTAAGGATGAAAAGGAGTGGCCAGAGATAATAGGAGTCTCACCAGAAGAGCGAGGGTGTTAACTAAAACCAAGGAAAAGAGATGGTGTGGCCAACAGTTGCAGATATTGTTGGGGGGCCAGGAAGGCTGCCAACTGAAACAAAGTCCGTTGGATATAGCAACTAGAAACATTGGCAACCGTGAGTGCTAAGCAACTCAGAATTGCACCTGAAATTGGAGAGAATTAGTAGTCTTTCTTATAGGACAAATCGAATATAACCACCTGCGACCCTTGGAATCTGATTTGATTAACAGCCTTGGCTGAATGTTTTAAAAATTGAAAACAATTTTGTGAATTAGCTACACTGTTTAAGAGAATACATAACCACTACTATATACAGTGTTATATGGCAAATATATCTCAGTAAAGCTGGGAGGGAAAAAGTTCATCTTCCCTTACCCTCCCCATTTTCACTAAAATTGTGCCAGGCAAGCTAAGATATGTCTTAAGTCACAAACTATGGGCCTGCGTTTCATCTGTTAAAAAAATGAGTTGCTTATACTCTGTTACTTTCTAAAGCCAGCTCTAAAATTTGTTTCTTCTATTTTTTCCTTTTATTATGTCTTTTGTTGTCATCTAGTTGACTTCTCATATCTGAGAACTTTTTTCCTTGTTTACCATACTGGAAGTAACTTGGTTTTGGCGATTCAAGATTGTTTTGTTGACTCATAACACATACACTCTAGACAACAAATAGTGGTAATTGAGAAGGCTGTGGTGATTTGTCTCTAGTTTGCCGTGTGTTTAAGATAAAAATATTCCCTTCACAGGTTTGCCTAAAATTCTATTACTGATAATCCTTTTAAAGTTTAACCTGGGTGTAAATGGTTCACAGTTTGCTTTTGCAGAAAGTGAAAAAAAGAAATCTTAAAATAACTTTCTAATTATGATCTGACTTGTCTAGCTGATAGGAAATCCATGAAGGGGTAGTTAGGGCATTGTTTTATTTGTCTCATAGTCTGGCTTAAAAGAATCATGGAATTTCAGAGACTAACTAAAAAAAATATAGAATGTCAGAACATAAAGGAACCTTTATTGCAGAAGATTTAGACTGGGAAAATGAAAGTATTGAGCACAGAAAGGTAGAACAAAGATACTAAATATTGAAAATTAAATAATGTGATAAAGTTGTAAACCAAAAATCATTTTCAAAACTTGTGTAAAATAAAAATGGGCAGAAGACCTAAATAGACATTTCTCCAAAGAAGATATACAGATTGCCAACAAACACATGAAAGAATGCTCAACATCATTAATCATTAGAGAAATGCAAATTAAAACTACAATGAGATATCATCTCACACCGGTCAGAATGGCCATCATCAAAAAATCTACAAACAGTAAATGCTGGAGAGGGTGTGGAGAAAAGGGAACCCTCTTGCACTGTTGGTGGGAATGTAAATTGATACGGCCACTATGGAGAACAGTATGGAGGTTCCTTAAAAAAATTAAAAATAGAATTACCATACGACCCAGCAGTCCCACTACTGGGCATATACCCTGAGAAAACCATAATTCAAAAAGAGTCATATACCAAAATGTTCATTGCAGCTCTATATACAATAGCCAGTACATGGAAGCAACCTAAGTGTCCATCATCGGATGAATGGATAAAGAAGATGTGGCACATATATACAATGGAATATTACTCAGCCATAAAAAGAAACGAAATTGAGTTATTTGTAGTGAGGTGGATGGACCTAGAGTCTGTCATACAGAGTGAAGTAAGTCAGAAAGAGAAAAATAAATACCGTATGCTAACATATATATATGGAATCTAAAAAAAAAAGAAAGAAAATGGTCATGAAGAACGTAGGGGCAAGATGAGAATAAAGATGCAGACCTACTAGAGAATGGACTTGAGGATACGGGGAAGGGGAATGGTAAGCTGGGACAAAGTGAGAGAGTTGCATGGATATATATACACTACCAAACGTAAAATAGATAGCTAGTGGGAAGCAGTCGCATAGCACAGGGAGATCAGCTTGGTGATTTGTGACCACCTAGAGGGGTGGGATAGGGAGGGTGGGAGGGAGGGAGATGCAAGGGGGAAGAGATATGGGGACATATGTATATGTATAACTGATTCACTTTGTTATAAAGCAGAAACTAACACACCATTGTAAATCAATTATACTCCAATAAAGATGTTAAAAAAAAAAAAGTAAATGAGACAGACACAGCATCACTTCTGTGATATTCCTGCCACAAATACAAAACCTGAATCTTATCCTGAAGAAACATCAGACAAACCCAACTGGGGGACATTCTACAAAATAATTAGTCTTTAATCTGCAAAAGTGACGAGGTCATGAAAGTCAAGGAAGAATGAACTATTTCAACTGAAGGAAATTAAAGAGACAAGACAATTAAATGCAATGCGTGATTCTAAACTAGATCCCTCTGCTCACTAAAGGACATCTTTGGGACAACTGGCACAATCTAAATGGGAATTGAAGATTAGATGATAGTATGATATAAACAGTTATTTCCTGATTTTAATGGTTTTATTGCGGCTAGAAGACATATCCTTGCTTGTAGGAAGTAGACACTGAAGTATTTGGGGGTGACAAGGCATCAAGTTGGCAACTTACTCTCAAATGGTTGAGGAAAAAAAAAGTTCTTTGTAATGTACTTGTAATATTTCTATAAGCTAGGGTTTTTCAAAACAAAAAATTAATATAAGCAAGAAAACAAGAATAAAAATATTATAGCCTAAAAAAAACTTGTGTAAAATAATAATACTAAACAAAATTGAAATTGGAAAAGTATATGTTTTGTTTTAAAATACATTTACATTTAGAATTTCCTTGTGACTTGGTAAACATTTTTAGTTGTACCAAGGTACAAAAAAAACATGCTTCCCAAAGGAATATGACACTTTTGTTAAAGTGTTGAAATTCACTAGAATTGTTCTACTTTTTTATTTTTAATCTAAATAAAATGGCTAGAACTTTATGGTTTCATAGGGTATACTTCTTTTAGGCATTTAGAAAAGAATCAAGTTTATTGAAGTATAGTATATAAGCAATAAAACACATCTATTTTTAGTACATTTCAATGAGTTTTGATTTAATATACCTGTATAACCACCACCATATCAAGTATAGAACATTTTCATCATCCCAGGAAGTTCCTTTATGCTTCTTTTTCCCTCAGCCGCCATGGATCTGCTTTCACTGTCTGTAGATTTCTTTCGTCATTATTTTAAGCTCTTAAAATTTCTTTATGTTTTATTTGATCTTTAATGAATCAAATTGGTTAGTTACGATTTTTAAAGAGAGGTGAATTTATCTCTTTACCTCCTCCTGAAGAGTAAACCGATTATAGCATATTACTTACATAATATGCCATCCACAAAAATGTTTTATAAGAAGTCTAGTTAGCACATTTAGGGCATGTTATAAGTGAGTTGCAGGGGGTTTATATGATTTTCAAATAGTAACTATCATCTTGCAAGATATTCATAAAATCATGCCATCTGACATAGGAAACACCTTTAAAATTTGCCTTGAAGTACATCATGGATTTCAGCTCATTAATCCCCTTTTACTTGTTAAGGTTATTTGTGTTTTAACTAATTTTTCCTTTATTTTCAAATTCATTTATTCTTAATAACTGTAATAATTTGTATTACACATATGTATGCTTGAATTATTTTCAGTGTCACAAATAGAGTTAATGCTGTTGTGCCCATGTTATCTACTAATTAAAGAGCAAATAGATTCTTAAACTCAGTAATGGAATATAAAACCCTTCTGTTAAGCTTTTTGAAATATTGACTGTAATTGAGGATTATCCTTGGTGCAGTGTGTGGGATAACATAGCCTGGAAAACATGTTTTTTCTCTGAAGCAACTTAAACTACCCATTACCTTTTAGTGTCTCAAAATATTTTAAAATACAAAATACAAATCTTGCAATCCCTGGAGGTAATCCAGAATATTTCATTTGAGAATTATACTTTTCAAATTAGTTAAATGCATACATTCAGATCTATTTATGAGAGTTGAAACAGTCTGAGTTTGTCTACAGTTATTCATTCATCTGTTCGCTCAGCATTTGTTAGGGTTGGTATCTACTGTATTTCTAGACACTATTCTAGATGCTGTGGATATAACAGAGTTTATTGTTAGGAGGGAGACACAGATGTTTAAATACTAGTATCATAATAAATGCTGTAACGTATACAGTACAGGCGTACTTTGGAGATGTGAGTTTGGTTCCAGACCACTGCAGTAGAGCAAATATCTCAATAAATTGAGTCACATGAATTTTTTGGTTTCCCAGTACATATAAACGTTATGTTTACACTACTGTTGTCCATTAAGTATATGATAGCATTATGTCTAAAAAAACAATGTACATACCTTAATTTAAAAGTACTTTATTGCTAAAAATGCTAACCATCATCTGAGCCTTCAGCTGGTGGAGGGTCTTGCCTCAGTGTTGATGGCTGCTGACTGATCAGGGTGGTGTTGCTGAAGGTTGGCGTGGCTGCAGCAATTTCTCAAAATAAGACAACAGTGACGTTTGCTGCATCGACTGACTCTTTCACAAACAATTTTTTGTAGCACACAATGCTGTTTGGTAACGTTTTATACACAGTAGAACATCTTTCAAAATTGTAATCAGTCCTCTCAAATCCTGCCACTGCTTTATCAACTTAGTTTATGTAATATTCTAAATCCTTTGTTGCAACAATCTTCACAGCATCTTCACCAGGAATGAATGCTATCTCAAAAAACCACTCTTTGCTCATTCATAAGAAGCAACTCCTCATTTGTTTTGTTATAAGATTGTAGCAATTCAGTCACATCTTCAGGCTCCACTTCTGATTCTAATTCTCTTGCTCTTTCTACCGCATCTGCAGTTACTCCCTCCACTGAAGTCTTGCACACCTCAAAGTCATCCGTGAGGGTTGGAATCAACTTCTAACAAACTCCTGTTCATGTTAGTATTTTGACCCCTTCCCGTGAATCACAAATATTCTTAATGGCATCTAGAATGATGAATCCTTTCCAGAAGGTTTTCAATTTACTTTGCCCAGATTCATTAGAGGAATCACTGTCTATGGTAGTTATAGCCTTATGAAATGTATTTCTTAAATAATAAGACCTGAAAGTCGAAATTATTCCCTGATCCGTGGGCTGCAGAATGGATATTGTGTTAGCAGGCATGAAGACAACATTAATATTATTGTGCATCTCCATCAAGAGCTCTTGGGTGACCAGTTGATTGTCAATGGACAGTAATATTTTGAAAGGGATCTTTTGTTTCTTAGCACAAGGTTTCAACAGTGGGCTTAAAATATTCAGTAAACCATGTTGTCAACAGATGTGCTATCATCCAGGCTTTATTGTTCCATTTATAGAACACAGGAAGAGTAGATATAACATAATTCTTAAGAGCCCTAGGATTTCCAAAATGGTAAATGAGCATTGGCTTCAGCTTAAAATTCAGCTAATTCTTTTATTAGCCCCTAACAAAGGAATCAGCTTGTCCTCTGTAGTTTTGAAGCCAGGCATTGACTTATCCTCTTTAGCTATGAGTGTCCTAGATAGCATCTTCTGCCAATATAAGGCTGTTTGTCTATATTAAAAATCTGTTGTTAAGTGCAGCTACCTTCATTAATTATCTGAGCTAGAGCTTCTGGATAACTTGTTGCAGCTTTCTACATCAGCACTTGCTACATCAACTTGTACTTTTATGGAGATGGCTTCTTTCTTTAAATCTGATGAAACAACCTCTGCTAGCTTCAAACTTTTCTTCTACAGCTTCCTCACCTCTCTCAGCCTTCATAGAACTAAAGAGAGTTAGGGCCTTAGTCTGGGTTAGGCTTTGGCTTAAGGGAATGTTGTGTCTGGTTGGATCTTCTATCCAGACTACTCAAACTTTCTCCATGTCAGCAATGATGGTTGTTTTGCTTTCTTATCATTCACGTGTTCACTGGAGTAGCACTTTTAGTTTCCTTCAAGAACTTTTCATTTGCATTTATTCACAACTTGGCTGTTTGTTGCAAGATGCCTAGCTTTCAGCTTTTCTTGGCTTTTGACATGCCTTCCTTACTAAGCAATCATTTCCAGCTCATGATTTAAAGTGAGAGACAGGTGACTCCTCTTTTAACTTGAACACTTAGAGGCCATTGTTTGGTTATTAATTGGCCCAATTTCAATATTGTTGTGTCTCAGGGAATAGATAAGCCCGAGCAGAAAGAGAGAGTTAGGGACCAGCGGGTCAGTGGAGCAGTTAGAACACACATTGTTAAGTTCACCATTTTATGTGAGTGTGGTTTGTGGTGTCCCAAAACAATTACAACAATAGCATCAAAGATCACTGATCAGGCTTCTCTGGTGGCGCAGTGGTTGGGAGTCCGCCTGCCAGTGCAGGGGACACGGGTTCGTGCCCTGGTCCAGGAGGATCCCGTGTGCCGCGGAGCGGCTGCCCGTGGGCCGTGGCCGCTGGGCCTGCGTGTCCGGTGCCTGTGCTCCGCGGCGGGAGGGGCCGCAGCGGTGAGGGGCCTGCGTACCGCAAAAAAAAAAAAAGATCACTGATCACAGATCATTATAACGAGTACAATAATAATGAAAAAGTTTGAAATGTTGAAAGAATTACCAAAATGTGATACAGAGACACAAAGTGAGCAAATGCTGCTCGAAAAATGGTGCTGAGACTTGTTCAACACAGGGTCACCACAAACCTTTAATTTGTAGAAAGCATAATATCTGTGAAGCACAGCAAAATGAAGCTCAATAAAATGAGATATGCTTGTATATAAATTCTAAAATGTGGTTTCATAAGGAAGTTTATGTATAGCATAGTCATTCAGAGTCCTGGCTTTGTATCACTTTGCCCTGCCTTTGAGTCTCACTTGTGCCATTTATGATTTGTGTGACCCAAGAGGAGTGGCTTAACCTCTCTGAGCCTCAGTTCCCTTATCTGTAAAAATTGAGATATAGATTTTTCTTATTCTTCTTTTCTTTTTTCATAAAGATTAAGTGAAATAATGTAAAGCATTTAGCCAGTGTCTTGCATGTAGTTCCTTATTATAATTTATCACCATCACCAGAAATTGTGTACAGGATGCTGTTAGAGAACCATGAAGGGCCATATAAAAATATTGCATGATGATATCAAATTTAGTTATCAGTGTTCAGCAAAAAAAAAGAAAATGCAAATTTAGTTATCAGTGTTCAGCAAAAAAAAAAGAAAAAAGAAAAAAATGGTAAAATTATATTTTGGTTGTGTGCTTTTTATCAGGTGTTCATTACTGTATATGTTATGCACTTATATATACAGATTGCTGTGTAGAGTTGTACTCATGAAAATTCAAATATTACACTTAATGGAAAATTTAAAGATTTTCAAGAGTAGTTTTGATTAAATGGCATTTTCACATTGCCTTTGAACCTTGACACCTAAGAAAACTCTTCTGTAAGTGTTCAGTTAGAGAAATTAGTGCTATATTGGGAAATTAGTACTATTACCAGACTGCGGAAACGGGAGAGCAGGGTTGCACAACAAGTTTTGCTTGTAGTTTGTGAAAGAGAAATGACCCCCCCACACACACACACCGGGTTGCTATATTGTGGGAAAAGAAGGTCAAGGGCCAGTAAGTGTGGGAACATACCCTGCCCACACTGGCCTCAGTCCCTCATTCTAATGTAACAGGATGGGTCTCCTCTGCACAGCTGGGTGTTAGACTCATTTTCAGCTTTCATGTTTTCTAGTCCAATAACCTGTTTATTCTTCCTCTAGGCATTCCCTCCCTGATGTGTGTAACCACCTTAAGCCAAATAAGGTTATCAGAATGAAAGTTTATTTCCAGGATACTTTCCAGAATAGGTGAAATACCCTTGGAGCAGAAGCAGCCCTATCCTTTGTCCTTGATTATCTGTTTTCCCTTCAGTTTTGGCCTGGAATTCTTTACTATCTTGTTAACTCTTTGATGCTTTTAAGAGTTATATACACACACACACACACACACATCTAGATTTTTTATCCAGTTGTTTTCAATGGAAAGATTGGTTTGAATAAGCAAGTCCACCACCAATGGAAACAAGAAGCAGTCTTCCCATTCTTCCATTCCTTCCCATTCAATAGGAGGAAGTCCACTTTCCATTAAGGTACAGCTCAAAATAACTCCTTCCTGAAAGTCTCACCTTATGTATTCCATTGATACATTGTAACTCTGTTGTCCCACTGACCACATTCTGTCTTTACCGTAATTACTTATGCCTATGGCTGCCTCTCAGCTAAATGTAGTTTTTGAAGGCAGGAGTCCTGTCTGTAATTTTTCTGTCCTTGGTAGCACCAACTCTGTGTACTTTGTATAATAGACTCTCTCTACATGCATTGGTTGATTGCACTGGATTTTGCTGAAATAGAATAGAAGGATTAAGAAGGGAGTTGTCTCCTGTTATTTTGTCCTCTCTATGTTGGTTGCAGTACTGTTCTCCCTTTTCTGTTATTCCTTATGGGTTCAGTGATGACGTTAGATGGTCTTTGATCCATGTGAACTGATGACAAAATAGAGCCACAGCATGTGAAGTGATTTGACCTGTGGCCATCTTTGAGCCGATGTTTTGTCTATAGCTGTCCTTGGAGGCTGTCCAGCTGTTACAGTTCATTTTTAATAGTTTAGCCAAGACTGTAGAACCTTTAGTGCTTTAGGTTTTCAATAGTCTGAAGACGTATTTTTGAGAACTTTAAATATGTTGAGAGGAGAATATTGAGACCAAGAAGAATAAATGTATTGCTACTTAAAGGACAGTATCTGAAAAACAAAATAGGGAATATAAGTGTATAGTTCTCAGTTTATTAAGTTAAAGGATACTTTTCTTAGGAAGGAGGAATTAATAGTCATTAAAATTGTAAGACTAAGAAAGATTTTTTAAAAAGCCTTAGTTACCCATTTTAATGCATCTTTTAGTTTGGACACGACTGCTTCATAATCACAGTGGCCCTTGCATACTATCTTGTAATTTAAAAAATTATTTAAAAATAATGTGGCACATTATTCTTCAATCTTAGTATTGGGCTTTTAGAAAGTCAGTGTTAAAATGAGCTTCAGGTGGTGAAACTGGAACACTTGTTGCGTAATAAGAAAGGCCAGAAAAGGTAAGTATTTAATCATGTTTTGTTTTAGCCATGATCTTCTCAGGTGTATTAAGCAAATTTTAGGATTTACTCTTATAATGGACTTTCTGCATATAGAACTCCCTCAAATTCTATGACTATCTAGATATCCCTGACTGAACTGCGAATGCCATCTTACACACATACTACTTACACACATACTGAGCCACTAAAACATCTGAAATAAATTATATATTAAGATATACCTGTTGCTTTGTTGTCTTGTGTTAAAATGTGTGAAGATACCAGAAATGTAAAGGTTAAATCACTCATGGTCTGCCATATGATTGACTGTGATCTCCCTGGAAGCTAAGTAAATCTTATAAATTTAATTATTGTTGAAAGAGTTGTTCCTTTTTCAAGCTAAGTAAACTACCACTAAGGTCACTAAAAATCTGAGGACATTTCTTGAACTGTTTTTTTCCCCTTCCTCTTTTGATAAGGTTATGAAAAGGTGATAGCCGTAACATAATATTAATAAGGCCCATTTAATATTTACTTATTTATTAACAAGTAAATATTAATATTTACTTAGGCTTAGAAAAAGGTTAGAAATGGGGGTCTATGTGACAGAGGCTTAAATATTTAAAAGCTATAAGTCAAGCTAACATAATATTAAATAAGTTCTTTTATCTTGAAAAATATATTTTCATGACAAATATCCCTTCATATTGACCTGGAAAGCCAGGTTTGCATGTAGAGTGCTTGGAGTTCCGTGCCTTAATGCAGCAGGGCAGAGGAAGCCACCACTGTCCTGCCTCCTTCTCTTCCCACACCCGCCCAGGGTCCTTACTGTGGTCTATGCTCCTATGACTTGAGGCTGTTTGTGCAGTGAATTCCTGTGTCCTGAGACCCTAGAAGGAGGGGGGTAAGGCATGGCTATGGTTGGAGGAAGGGCGTAGAATCCTCATGGCTGATATTCTTAGCTAAGGATTTCCTGGGGTGTGGCAGGAGAGAAGGAGAGGAGAGAGAGCTCTCAAAAGTGATGGGTGTAAATTAATTGTAATATATATATTATTATACAGTCAGTTCTTCTTATTTACTGTGGTTATGTTCTTTAAAGTTGCCACAAACACAGAATTAGCAAACACTGAAACACTGCTCATAGGGGAAATACAGGGTTAGGTTCCTGTGAGCCTCTGGTCACCATATTTTCAGCAAGTGATCAGTACATAACCTTGTTTTATGTATGCTTCTGCTTAAAGACACTTTAATATACGTTGTTGATTCATTAATGTTGAACTCAGGGCCAACAGCACTGTAACTCATGCCTGAAAGAAGCAGCTTATCTAAAATATGTATTTCCCCCCCGTAAGGCACATCATAGGTTTCTGGTACATAGGAACACTAGACAGCACTTAATGCTCTATGCTTGAGGATCATTTTAAACAGTAAAAAATGACAACGAAAAACAAAGTGTGAAAAATGTGGCACTAAATAATCTGTAAAAAGGTCACTTATTTACATGCAGTATGAGAGCTGAAACATGAAATCCTTGTTTGACCTCAGCTGGGAACGTGCATGTTAGATGATTCAAAATTTTTACCACTCTGTGCATCTCTGTGAATGACTGTGAGAGCATTATAAGCGTTGTTTTGGGGGTTACAAGTAAATTTTAGCAAGTAGGTGAATTTGCAAATATAGAATCCTTGAATAATGAACATCGCTTGCATTTATTAATTTACGTTGGAGGTCTTACAATGACCTTCCTCTCGTGCCACCCTCATTTAAAAAAATTTAAATTGTATTCAGAATATGTTCACTCACATTATGTCATTTGAGTTTAGCAAAACACTGTGAGGTGTATGGACAGATAATTTATTCATTAAAGATTTATTGAGGGTCTTACAGGCACTGTGCTAGATGCTGCAGATATAGTTCATGGTAATATGATGGACAAAGGTTCTTACTTTCATAAGTAGCTTGTAGTTGAGCAAGCTTTCTCTCCATTTTTCAGGTGAAGAAATCTTGTACAACTGAATAACTTTTCTAGGGTCACATGACTAGCAATAACAAACCCAGAATGAGAGTTCAGTTTTTCATATTTTATGGTTAGGCCTGCTCCAGTTCCCTTTTTTCCTCTGTCTTGAATTCTCCCTTTTCACTAGCTTTTCCCACTCATCCAGTAAAACGTCTTCTGAAAACATTCCCCTTTGGCCTTGGCTGCTCTGTCACTCCGCTCTTCTACCTTGCCAAACATTCCTTGACTACCATCTACTTGCTTCTCACCCCTCTCTTTCACTACTGCCCTTCTTCTCAATGGTGCCTACTAAAATGGCCCATGTCCCCCTACTTACCATATTCTGTGGGTTTACTACTGTAACAGGTCTTTTATCTGCCTTAGAACTTTCTTCCCTGGGCTTCTCTGGATCCTGTTTCCCGGTTACCTTGTTGCTCACAGCTCTGTTTTCTTTTCTAGCATCTTTTCCTTTATCTGATGTAAATGTTACTGTCCTTCAGAGTTTTATCTTTCTTCCTCTATCACCAACTCTTGTCTTAATCTAAGGCTTAGGTTCTTTTAGAGGTTTTAATCCCTCAATTGTACACAAAATTGTGTGTGTATTTCCTTTCCCCCAGCTTTTTATCAGATTCATGGAGGAGTTCAGAACTCAAAAAGTTGAGAAGGACTGCTCTCTGTGTATTCCTGTAGCTTTATCTGCTTCACAGGTGCCTTCCAAGTCTATGTCCCCAGGCTCCCACCTTTCCCCTTGTCTGTCTCTTGTCTTCCTCCTCAGCATTGTTCACATAGTTCCTCAGAAGTGTTGCAGGAGGACTGCAGTAGTTTCCTTTTTGCAGTTCCGCCTACCTATTCTCAATACCCCTTCCATCCCACCATCAGGTTAGATTTTTTTGTCTTTGAAACAAGTAAGTAAAGTTTTAAGTAGGGAAAAGTCCATGTTTTTTTTAGCATACTAAAAAGTTCCTTTATGGTCTAAGCTCAATCTGGCTTTTCAACTTCATCTTATAACTTTCCCTGCTCACTGGTTCTTTTACTCATTCCCACCGTAGCTTACAGTTCTGCTATTCGTAACTCTAATATCCATCTTAGTACTTTCCTGTCTTGTATTTGCTGTTTCTCTCTGCACGTAATGCCTTTCCCCTCCCACCCTTCCACAGTTCCTCCACAGGCCGACTCCTATTCATCCTTCAAAACCCAGTCAAGTGTCTTTATTAAGAAACCTCCCGAAATTTATTCTAAGTTAACAACTTTTTCATGCTGTCATCTTTTCTTAGCACCTCATCCTTCCCATTATAATTAATTGTTTACCTATCTGCACTCCCCCACTAGACTCTGAGTCCATCAAGGGCAGGGATCCTGGTTTTTGTCCATCATGGATCCTCATTGGCTAGCACGGTATCTGATTTGTAGTAAGGTGGTTAATGAGCCTTTTTTGAGTGGATAAACACACTTTTGGGCTGCCAGTCTTGAACATGGATTATATTTTCCCTATCTGAATTAGAAAACCATGAAGATGTTTTTAAAATCATGTTTCAACAGTTTACGGTTGCATAAAGTGGTACATGAGGTGTTGACTGCTTCTTTAGGCAATATTTTACTAAGCATTAGGTGGCAGTAGTGAGTTGTACTTGACTTTACCTTTGTAATTGTTTTTTTCAATCCTTCATAATTTTAATATATTGTCAAAGTGTAAAGGACACAATTGTAGTAATTTTATACCTAACTTTTTGTAACATAATCTTGTTTTAAGCTAGTGTCATACAGAAAATGAAACAAAACAAAACTCAGCTATGTCAGTCAGTGTGTATCTCTCTTGGTACCTGAACTGTACGCAGATTCATTAGAGAATCACTACTGCACCATCTTAACGGTGCTTCCTCACCAACTCTTTAATGGCTGCTTCATAATAACAGTGATTTGCAATAAGGAAAACCAAAAAGTATCTCAGAGGATATGTGTTTTCTCAGTGTCCCAAGAAGCTTACTTAGACCTTTATCTCAGAAATACTATGTTATATTCATTGAATTTAACTACAGTTATTAAATGCTTTCTTTTTCTTTTTTACTCATCAGTTTTGTTTTTTTTTTTTTAACTCATCAGTTTTTATCAGACTAAGGTCACTTCTCTTGTTTATGGAGTTTCATTTTAGGCAAATTTCCCTCGCCATTAGGTGGTTAGAATTAAGAAAAATTGCCACTACCTCTCCAGCCTTTATGCATTTAATCCCACCATTAATTTTTGAACACTTCTTTATGAAAATGGGAATTTTATTCCCATTGTAGTTTATAAGGGTTAAATCAATGGAAGTTACATTTTATTAAAGGAAAATTTGTACATTTTAAGTTTAGGGGAGCATTTCTGCAAGTAAAAGAAATAGATAACTTTTAGAGGAAACAGTCTTAGTGTTGATTCAAATATGAGGTAGGTAATGTAAATCTGTGACATTCTCATATCTTCTTTGCTTTCTTTTCTATCTCAGGGGTAAAGTACTTGAGGGAATTCAATGCAGGTGTAGTAGTATCGTTAATGTGGCAGAATGATCAATTAATAAAAGAAGAGCATGAAAGCGTTGACAGAACACACTACCTAATTAGTACCTGATGGCCTTGATGGCTACAGAGTGGGGCTCAGAGTTGCTGCAGGAAAGCGGCTCTGTAGGATCTGTAGGTGTATGTGACCACTCTTATTTAGCAAGAATAAGTTTGGCATTGGTTCTTTAAGTCCTTAATTATACAAAAACCGTGTCTTCCCTGACCCCAGAGGGTAGATGAAGTTAGCCAGCACACTGCTTCTAATTATCATCGGGCGATATTGGGGGCAGAGTGTTAAGCTTGGAATTCTCTGTGTAGCTCATGTTGAGTACGTCATCAAAAACTTGTTTGATACGATTTTTGGGGGGTGGGAGCAATCTGGTTTACACTTAAATTGGATATAATGTAACCTATTGCTTAAGATTAAAAATCTTATGTACAAAGAGGAAGAGGTTGTATTACACTTGCATATAGCCAACAAGAGAAAAGGCATGTGGCTAGCAAACGATTTGATTCAAGATTGTATTTTAGAGTTAGTAAATCTCACATTTCATAGTATATTACAGAGGTTGATCTTGGTAATGAACGGTTTTGCCATGAATTAAATTACCCAGCCACGTATCATCCTACTTCTTACATTTCTTCATTTCTGTGAATCCAGTTCCTGCAGTCTACCTCTCAATTCTTTTATCTGAAAAACATCAGTACCTCCTGTAAATATTTCATGGCTTTGCTTCCCGTCAGTGTTTTTCAGTCTCTTCCCTCGCTTATGCTTGCTTTTCCTCTTCTCATTCCTTCTGCTCCTCTTCTGTCTCCCTCCCCCTTCGCCGGCACTTCTTTCTCCACCACCCCCTCTCTTCCCCTTCCTCTGCCTTTCCCTATCCTCCTACTCCCCTCCTCCTTCCTCTTCTTCTTTTTCCTCCTTTTTTACCCCATTTTCTTGGAACTGCCAATAATCTCAGAATGAGTCTCTTAACGTGGTTTCAAAGGAAATCATTGTTATAGTGACATTTAGCAGAGATTTTAAAGCAGCTATGATCAGACCAAAAGGTCTCTTAAAAAATATTAATGGTGTTAAAATAACTCTTTTGAAGATTAGAGGCAATCATTAGCAAGTCTGGTAGATGTACACTTCCTCATACTGTTCTGTCAATTTGGCTGCTACATAATCACACTGAAGCTTTACAGTAAGGCTTTCTCTGGGGACTATGTTATATGTAGGATCCTATTATATCAATAAATAAATTCAGAGGACTTTTCACAATAAATGCCTTAGTAAGGTCTGTTATGTTATGGAACTAAATTTTGAGCTCAAGAAGAGCATATTCTTTTTGTTTATATACTCTTTCACATTCTTAGCTATTCACCAACATTCCCAAAGTAACTGAGGAAGGTTCATTTTTATAGATACTTAAAAATCACAAATGTGTTTTAAAATTAATTAATATGTGTGTATATATATATGCTATGCATGAGTGTGTCTATCATACCTGTCCAGAATAAGCAAATCCACAGACACAGAAAGTAGATTAGTTGGGGGATAGGAGGAAAGAGAAATAGCGAATGACTGCTAATGGATGCAGGATTTCTTTAGTGGGTGGTGAAAATGTTCTGAAATTAGTGATATAGTTGCACAAACAATTCTGTGAATATTCTAAAACCACTGAATTGTAGACTTTTAATGGGTGAATCTTTTGGTATATGAATTATAGCTCAATAGAGTTTTTTTTTTTTTAGAAAGTCAGTTCTGTGAAAAATGCCATTGGTAATTCGTTAGGGATTGCATTGAATCTGTAGATTGCAGATTGCCTTGGGTAGTATGGTCATTTTAACAATATTGATTCTTCCAATCCAAGAATATCTTTTCATCTGTTTGTGTCCTCTTCAGTTTCTTTCATCAGTGTTTTACAGTTTTCAGTGTACAGGTCTTTTGCATCCTTAGGTAGGTTTATTCCTAGATTTTTTTTTTTTTTGCAGTACGGGCCTTTCTCTGTTGTGGCCTCTCCCACTGCGGAGCACAGGCTCCGGACGCGCAGGCTCAGTGGCCATGGCTCACGGGCCCAGCCGCTCCGCAGCATGCGGGACCCTCCTGGACTGGGGCACGAACCCATGTCCCCTGCATCAGCAGGCGGACTCTCAACCACTGCGCCACCAGGGAAGCCCCTCCTAGATATTTTATTCTTTTTGATGTGATGGTAAATTTGATTGTTTAAATTTCTCTTTCTCATAGTTCATTGTTAGTATATAGAAATGAAACAGATTTCTGTGTATTAATTTTGTGTCCTGCAACTTTACCAGATTCACTGATGAGCTCTAGTAGTTTTCTGGTGGCATCTTTTGGATTTTCTATGTATAGTATAATGTCATCTGCAAACAGTGACAGTTGTACTTCTTCCTTTCCAGTTTGGATTTCTTTTATTTGTTTTTCTTCTCTGATTGCCGTGGCTAGGACTTCCAAAACTACGTTGAATAAAAGTGGCAAGAGTGGGCATCCTTGTCTTGTTTCTGATCTTAGAGGGAATGCTTTCAGCTTTTCACCTTTCAGTATGATGTTAGCTGTGGGTTTGTCATATGTGACCTTTATTATGTTGAGGTATGTTACTTCTACGCCCACTTTCCAAAGAGTTTTTTGTTCATCGTAAAATGGATGCTGAATTTTATCAAAAGCTTTTTCTGCATTTACCCACTCATTTACAGTCAATTAATTTATGACCAAGGAGGCAAGAATATACAATGGAGAAAAGACAGTTTCTTCAATAAGTGGTGCTGGGAAAACTGGACAGCTACATGTAAAAGAATGAAATAAGAACATTCTTTAACACCATATACAGAACTAAACTCAAAATGGATTAAACACCTAATGTAAAATTGGGTACTATAAAACTCCTAGAGGAAAACATAGGCAGAACACTCTGACATAAATTGCAGCAATATTTTTTTGGATCTGTCTTCTAGAGTAATGGAAACAAAAGCAAAATAACCAAATGGGACTTAATTAAACTTAAATGCTTTTGCACAGCAAAGAAAACCATAAACAAAATGAAAAGACAACCTATGGAATGGGAGAAAATATTTGCAAATGATGCAACTGACAAGGGATTAATTTCCAAAATATATAAACACCTCATACAGCTCAATATCAAAAAATCAAACAGCCCAATCAAAACACGGGCAGGAGACCTAAGTAGACATTTCTCCAAAGAAGACGTCCAGATGGCCAACAGGCACATGAAAAGGTGCTCTATCAACATCGCTAATTATTACAGAAATGTGAATCAGGACCACAGTGAAGGGCTTCCCTGGTAGTGCAGTGATTAAGAATCCACCTGCCAAGGCAGGGGACACAGGTTCAAGCCCTGGTCTGGAAAGATCTCACATGCCACAGAGCAACTAAGCCTGTGTGCCACAACTACTGAAGGCTGCGTGCCTAGAGCCCATGCTCCGCAACAAGAGAAGCCACCGCTATGAGAAGCCCATGCACCGCAACAAAGAGTAGCCCCTGCTTGCTGCAGCCAGACAAAAGCCCGCGTGCAGCAACGAAGACCCAACACAACCAAAAACAAATAAATAAAATAAAATAAATTTATTTAAAAAAAAAACCCACAAGGAAGTATCACCTCACACTGGTCAGAATGGCCATCATCAAAAAGTCTACAAATAATAAATGCTGGAGAGGGTGTAGAGAAAAAGGAACCCTCCTACACTGTTGATGGGAAAGTAAGTTGGTACAGCCACTATGGAGAACAGTAGGGAGGTTCCTTAAAAAACTAAAAATAAAGTGAACCATATGAACCAGCTATTTCACTCCTGGGCATATATCCAGAAAAGATGAAAACTGTAATTGGAAAAGATACATGCACCCCTATGTTCATAGCAGCACTATTCACAGTAGCCAAGACATGGAAAACAACCTAAATGTCCATTGACAGAGGAATGGATAAAGAAGATGTTGTGTGTATATATATATATATAGATATATATAGATATAGATATATAGATATATATACACATGTAACATGGAATATTACTCAGCCATGAAAAAGAATGAAATAATGCCATTTGAAGCAACATGGATGGACCTAGAGATTATCCTACTAAGTGAAATAAGTCAGAGAAAGACAAGTATAATATGATATAACTTATATGTGGAATCTAAAAGAATGATACAAATGAAGTTATTTGCAAACAGAAATAGACTCACAGACATAGAAAACAAACTTGTGGTTACCAAAGGGGACAGGGTAGGGGTGATAAATTAGGAGTTTGGGATTAACAAATACACACTACTATATATAAAATAGATAAACAACAAAAACCTACTATATAGCACAGGAAACTATGTTCCATATCTTGTAATAACCTATAATGGAGAAGAATCTGAAAAAGAATATATATGTGTGTGTGTGTGTGTATGTGTGTGTGTGTGTGTGTGTGTGTGTATATGTGAATCACTTTGCTGTACACCTGAAACTAACATAACATTGTAAATCAAGTATACTTCAATAAAATTAAAAAAAAAAAGCCAGGTTTGGTAGAATGGGAGAAAATTAAAATCACAAGTTTATACCTGAAAAACCAATAATTTTTGAAAAGGAGAGTGGCTATATTAACTTTGAATCCTAATAATTTCACTTAAATTAATTATAATAATACAGTCCTACTCTGTAAGATTAGCTGTACCTTAGTCACACAAATTCTTGTGTCTGACCCTTAAAATCTATACTTCAACATATTATTCATTTGAATAATATTACTTGATATTTTGTCTTTCAGTTTCTTCAAATATAAAACAACTTTTTTTAAAAAAAAATTTATTTATTTATTTTTGGCTGTGTTGGGTCTTCGTTTCTGTGCAAGGGCTTTCTCTAGTTGCGGCAAGCGGGGGCCACTCTTCATCGCGGTGCGTGGCCCTCTCACTATCGCGGCCTCTCCTGTTGGGAGCACAGGCTCCAGACGCACAGGCTCAGTAGTTGTGGCTCACGGGCCCAGCCGCTCCGTGGCATGTGGGATCTTCCCAGACCAGGGCTCGAACCCGTGTCCACTGCATTGGCAGGCAGATTCTCAACCACTGTGCCACCAGGGAAGCCCTAAAACAACTTTTTAAGAGGTCTGCTAATTACAAGCTATCAATAAACATAGGTAATTCAGCATTTAAAAAAAAAAACAGGTATAGAAAGATACATACTTTGAGGGAGGTGGGGATAGCAATGAACCAGGGAAGAATATTTTGGGAAAGGAGATGTCCTTGTGGGGGGGCGTTGTTTGTTTTGGTTTTGTTTTTTAAATATATCAACTTAGGAATTTCTAGTTTTTCAAAGTGATGGAAAGTTAGGGTTTAATATGTATAATTGTACTATCTGTTCTGATTGATGATCCAAGGACAGTCTTTTTCCCCCTTGTTGTATAGTGCGTTGGAGAGGTTAATAACCATTGCCAATTATGGCAAGCAAGACCAAGAAGTGTAGTAGGAAGACTTTCTTGAACCTGAGGAGAATTAGATAAGGTGATTCTGTACTCCTTCCTGGTTTCCTCATCTATTTTCTTCCCAGGTAGACCCTTCTGTAGAAGGCTATTATGGAAGTTTGTTGTGTTGCAAAATGGCAGAGAGAAACTGCTCTCCTACAACCCTAGTTCTTTACTAGTTGCCTAAGAGACCCCGTTGTCTCCATCCTTAACTTCTAGAAACCTCAGAGGCCCAGTGGTGGGGAGCACTCATGCCCTTGGCCTCTTTCCTTCCAGCCACACTTGATTCTTCTTTTCTGGTGGGTGGTGGCAGAATGGGGTTTACAGGCAGAAATTCAGGCATCCCACTTGTGTCAGATGTGGAAGGAAAGTGAGGTCTCAGATATGAGCCTTGGTCTCTGCAGCAGGTAATCAGGACTCTACCAGTTCACTTCAGGTGGGGCGGCGGGTGTTACACTACAGGACCTCTTAGGATCTGGGGCATATTTTGGAGGAGTTTTGAGGGGAGATTGGAAGAGAGACGAGCATAAGACGGTGCTATGTGAGAGAAGGAGATGAAAAGGTAGAGTTGTGGAGAAAGGCTTCAGCAGTGTTGGTGAGGGCCACCTGTCATAGTGTTTAAAGAATAAGAGCAAAGAGATGGAGTTATTTGGAATTAACTTTTCTTTTTTAATTGGGGTATAGTTGCTTTGGAATTAACTTTTATTGACTGAACTGTAGTTCTTTTGAGAGGAGAGACAATGATGTGATAAGCACTTTAGGGAAAAGGTCCTTGGTTTTTATAAAATTATCAGACAATGATGTGATAAGCACTTTAGGGAAAAGGTCCTTGGTTTTTATAAAATTATCAAAGATTAAGAATCTAATTTTCATGAAATATTTTCATGGAGCCTATATTTAATACTTTGATAAATCAAAAGCAGTTCTTCACCAGTAAAAATGTTGGGGAATGCTATTTTAGTTGTCACATATTACTGTGGTCATATTTACTAATGCCTATTGCATAATTCTGTCAACTTGACCTTTTCAATTTTATTTCACAACTGAGGTCCAAAGAAATGAGTTTTTATTATCTTTAGAGGTGATGAGTGCCTCAAAATGTAGTGATGACTGGACTCACAAAAGCATGGGAAGTCTAAATAAAAATGACCCACAATAAGCTTTTATTCAGTGTTTATATGTTTGCTGCATTTTGAAGTTCCTCAGTAGTATTCTGCATTATAATCTGTTTGGAAATGTGTATCTACTGTGATATTATGGAAATTCAGCATTGGTCCTATTGGGGCTTGGCAAGAGATGCAGATACGGTTAAGATACAGTGTTGCACATACACAAAACTAGTGTGATGCCCTCTGACTAGGGATATTAAACACACCCTCATGGAAGAGGTACATTTGAACTAGTGGAGGATGTTCCATTGGAGACAACAGCGTAAGTAAGACATGGAAACAGAGAGGTATGAATGTTCAAGGGTGATATCTGAAGGTCTAGTCTAGAATGTGTAGAACGACTAGACTGACATAGATGGCATATCTATAATACTTGTAATAGATAAAGCTTGAATGGTAGGTTGGGTTCTTTTATTGGAGGACTTTACTTGTAAGGATTAAATATGACTCATTTATTATGAAATATGTGGACAATTAAAATTTTTGAGGTGGAGAATAACATGGTCAGGGTTTTAAGTTAAGGCGAGTGAATTTGGAAGCAGGTAGATGCACTGGAGAGCTGTTAGAAGATGAATGCTGGAGACTAGGTAGGAGCTACTGTTGGTTTGAACTAGGTTTGTCATTAGGAATAGAAAGAACATTATGTAGGTAGAATCTACAAAATTTGGTGCTTAATGGGATGAGAAAAAGGGAGGTTACCTTGATATTGTAGCTTGGATTATTAGGAAATGTATTTTTCTTTCATGCATTCATTCAGCATTTATTAAGCTCGGTGGTGATCTTAACAGACAAGGAATTCAGCAGGAGAAGGAACTAATTTTAGAGTCTGGATGATAAATTGGGTTTTAGATGTGTTGAACTTGTAGTGCTAATAAGATAGCTCTTAGAAGATATTTGAAATTTGGTTCTGGAATTCAAGAAAGTGTGAAACTAGTGATGAGAGCTAGCATTCTGTTAATGGTACTAAACTCATTGTTAATGTATAGAGAAAAATCAAAGTGCTATATGCAAGGGGCCACCTTGGTAGATCAAATAATATCAGCATGATGCTGTGGGAGTTTTTGTTTAATCAAATTTGCCCGAAGTCCTTTTAATAGTTGTTATTTTTTTTTTGCAGTCAGTATTTTTTTAATCAAACAGTATAATCACAAATGTGTAGTAAAGGCTTAATATATGACCTCCTTAACTTTTTGTTTGATTTAATGTTTAAGTAGCAAGCTATTGGTAAAATAAAGCAATATTTCCTCTTAAAAAGGAATGTAAGAAAGGCATTTAAGCAGATCGACCTCTGTTTAGGTCCAATATTACCTTATTGTGTAGTGGTTAATTTACCATAAAACTGTCTTACGCATTCACTGTAAAGAAATACCATTTCATTTCAACTTTACGTTGCTTAGTGAATAGAAAAGGTTATTTGGAAGTATGATTCATTTGGTAATATAATGAATATATTAATTTTCACTAAAAACTTTTAGAAGTTGCTAGAATTTTCACAATGTATTGTATTATATACTCTTTTCACAATTTACACATACTTCAATTTTCTTTCCCCTTCTAGTAGAAAAACACTTGTCTCTGTGTTTTCTAATAGAAAAACACTTGGCACTTGTGTTAAACCTATCAGTGGACACCATTGCAGTCTTCAGTAACTGAAGACTCATACAAATTATACACCCCTCTTTAAAAAAATTCAACAGGTTAAAATACCATTTGCATATTGTTCAGATTTCATCAGCTTCTTCATCACTGAAGTAAGTTGGCATTTGTGCAAACGATGAAATAAAGAGGTTGGCATTTATGATTACTGAACAAAAGGTATCAAATATCGAAAAATTTCTGACTTGGTACACTTAATGTAATTTTCTTTGTGGTGTTATAGGTTAACAGTTGTGGAGTGTCACTCACTTTTTTTTTTAGTATTTGGAGGAATGCATCTGTCAAGGGGAAATTTTTATCAAGCACTCATTTTCTAACTTGCAAATAATTCTTTGTTTTAAGCAGAAGAGGCTAACAGTGTGCTTCTCAGACTTTAGCATGCATAATAATTGCCTGGAGAGTTCGCTGAAACAGATTCTGGGGTCCCGCTCTGTAGGTTTGAGATGGGGCCATCTTCTAACGAACTCTCAGATAATGCTGATGCTGCAAATCTGATGACCGCATTTTGAGTTGCACTGAGCTGACACAATGTGACAGTCACTCCAGAATTAGGAATTTTGAAAGCACTTGGATTTACTCTATGGAGAAAATCTAAAGTCAAAATAAAATGTTCCATATTGAACAACCCATTGCCATAAAATCTCAGCTAGTCAGAATTAAGAGTCCATAATTAAAAAATTAGTTATCAATTAGATAGTAAGTAAATAGCACATACCAATTCTTTTAAAAAATTATTTTCTGTATATCTTTTGTAGTGTCATGAGTGATCCTTTATTTTTGTATCAAGACAGTTTTTTAATCTTTTGTTTGTGTTCATTTTTCTCATCCTCAATAAGTGGCTTGGGGATTTGAAAACCATAGGTCTATATAATTGAATAGTTTTCTCCTCATGTGAGGAAGTTACATAGACCGTAAAGTTGTGAGTGTCAAGTCAATTAAGAATAGTAAAATAGCACTTTGCTAAAACTTTGGAGATAGACAGCTTTGTCCTGTTATAATAAAGAATCACAGAGAGATACTCTCTCGGTATTTTTAGTATTGTGACATATTTATCATATTTTAATTTTGAATATACTTTAGTCCTCTACTCAGCAACACTAAACTTTTTTAAATGTTTTAAAGTTTTTGGAGGTTGGCATATGTACTTGAAAGTAAGTAAAACTATATTTCCATAAACTAGGCTGTAATTCAAACTTTTCACTAATTCGTATCTGTCTTTTCATTAGTGTTCTATGTTTTTATTTTACTTTTCTCTGTTTAATATTGAAAGAAATTTCTCATTTTCCTTTGTGGCTTAGAAAGATTCATTAAATTCCTTTTAAAACATTTAGACATATTTGAAGGTATTTTTCTATGAGATATGGTCAACATACACTGAAAAATGCATGGATCTTAAGTGTTCAGTTTGGTGAAATTTGATACATTTGTTGCTACCACCCCAAACAAGATATAGAACATTTCTGTTTTTCCAGAAAATTCTCTTATGTCCCTTTCTAGTTAACTTATATCCCCTATACCCTGTTCCAACCTGGAAACCAACGTTTAACTTTTATCACTATAGTCATCCCTAGGTATTCTTGGGGGATTGGTTCAGGACATCCTGAGGATACCAAAAACCAAGGATGTTCAAGTCCTTTATATAGAATGGCATATCCAGAGATATGGAGGGCCAACTGTATAGATTTAATTTTGCCTGAATTTGGATTTCATATCAATGTAATCATATACTATGTACCCTTTGTTCTTGCTTCTTTTGCTCAATGTAATATTTAATTAATTAATTTATTTAGGCCACACCAGGGCATGTGAGATATTAGTTCCCCAACAAGGGATTGAACCCATGCCCCCTACAGTGGAAACGTGAAGTCTTAACCACTGGACCGCCAGGGAAGTCCCAACATAATGTTTTAGATATTCATCTGTGTTATTATTGAGTGTATCATAGTTTTTTTCTTTTATGTTGTTGAATAGTATTCCCCTATGGATATACTATAGTTTATCCATTCTCCTGTTGATAGACATTTATGGTTCCAGGTTGTGGTTGTTATGAATAAGAGTGTTAGTACATTCTTTGATAAGTCTCTTTGTGGACATACATTTTTATGTTTTATTTCTCTTAGGTAACTATCCAGAAGTGGAATTGCTTGACCACAGAGTAGATATGTGTGTTTGTTTATAACAAATTGCCAAATTGTTTCCTGCCAGCAACATATGTGTTGCTGTTATATGTGTTCCAGTTATTCCATATTCTCATCAGCATTTGGTGTCATCAGTCTTTTTTATTTGAGCTATTCTATTAGGTGTTTAAAAGTATCTCATGATTTAATTTACATTTCCCTGATAATTAATGAAAAGGTTTGAATGTACATTCGTGTGTAATTGTCTATTCATGTCTTCTTTTGAAAAACGTCTGTTCAAGTTTTTCCCCCTGATTTTTAATTAGTATGTCTTTTTACCATCGATTTATAGGATTTTTGTTTGTTTGTTTGTTTGTTTATTCTGGATATCAGTCCTCTGTTAGATAATTATTTAGCCAGTATTTTTTTTCCCAGACTGTGGCTTGTCTGTTTACTCTCTTAATGGTATCTTTGATGAGCAGAAAATTTTAAAATTTGATGAAGTTCAGTTTATCCATTTTGTTTCATTATAGTTTGTGCTTTTTTTTTTGTTTGTTTTTTTTTTTTTTTTTTTTCTGCGGTACGCGGGCCTCTCACTGTTGTGGCCTCTCCCGTTGCGGAGCACAGGCTCTGGACGCGCAGGCTCAGCGGCCATGGCTCACGGGCCCAGCCGCTCCGCGGCATGTGGGATCTTCCCAGACCGGGGCACGAACCCGTGTTCCCTGCATCGGCAGGCGGACTCTCAACCACTGCGCCACCAGGGAAGCCCTATAGTTTGTGCTTTTTGTCAAAGCAGTCCCTGCCAAGGGACAAAGATATTCTCTTGTGTTCCCTTCTAGAAGCTTTGTGGTTCTGTGTTTTACATTTATATCTATGATTCATCTTGAATTGATTTTTGTGTATGTTGGGATTGAGGTTAATTTTTTTCCACATGGACATCCAGTTGTTTCAACATCATTTGTTCTAGATTGTCCTTTCCCAGTTGAACTGCCTTGGCACCTTTGTTGAAAATCAAGTGACTGTATACATATGTTCTAGTTCTAGACTCTTCTGTTCCACTGTCTATTTTTATATATTTATGCCAGTACTACAGTCTTGATTACCATAGCTTTATATTAAGTCATGAAATCATGTAAGTCCTTCAACTATGTACTTTTTGAAGATTCTTTTGCCTGTTCTAGATCCTTTGTTTTTCCATGTAAATATTATCATCATCTTGTCTACTTCTTCAGAGTGGCTCACTGGAATTCTATAGGAATTGCATAAAATTTGTGTATCAGTTTAGGAAAGATGGACATGATCTTCCCATCATGAACATATTATTTCTTTCCATTTCTTTCCATTTTTTTGACCTTGAGGCTATTGCAATTGGTAATTTCTTAAACTTTAATTTTCCAATTGTTTGTTGAAAGATTTGCTGATTTCTTGATTTTGAGTTCCTTGCTTCTAGGTGACTTAAGTTCTTCCAATTCCAGCAAAATGCATTTCAGTTTAGTACTGGTAGCAAATAGAAGTTAAAATAAATGAACTTTGCAACATTGATTTTAGTATATACCTATTCTGTTAATTAAGAGTATCAATATTTTCTATATTTGATTGGTGAGTGTTTTCCTCAGAACTCCCTGCTGTTTGTATGATTTAGCTGGCATTTTTCTAAAGTAAGAAAGCTTATGCTATCTTTTTGTGGCTGTTTCTGGCTCCTCAGTTAGTAAGTCAGACCCTGGAACACAGAATGCTATAGATTTTCTGTCTTTCATTTGGTCATTGAGTGAATGAAGTAGGAATAGCTTTGGGCTCTCAACAGTGCGAAAGTTTGGCTAGTGGGATTCAAAGTGAAGAAGAGCAAAGAATAAGCCTTGATGGGACTTGCTGGTGGTGCAGTGGATAAGAATCCTCCTGCCAGTGCAGGGGACACGGGTTCGAGCCTTGGTCCGGGAAGATCCCACGTGCCGTGGAGCATCTAAGCCCATGCGCCACAACTACTGAGCCTGCGCGCCTAGAGCCCGTGCTCTGCAACAAGAGAAGTCACTGCAATGAGAAGCCTGCGCTGCAACGGAGAGTAGCCCCCGCTCGCCGCAACTAGAGAAAGCCTGCGTGGAGCAATGAAGACCCAACACAGCCCCCTGAAAAAAAAACCTTAAAAAATAAAATAAAATAAGCCTTGACAACCAGAGGAAAATGACTGTGGTCCTTGTGGTGCTAGTGAATGCTTGAGCCTGCCTCTCATGGGAGGGCTCCAGTATAGAAATAGTAGGAAAAATTATCGTTCATTGGGATCAGAGAGTCTTGGAACCTAGTATTAGAGGCTTGATTTTTGTGTGCAATAAAGAATCTTTGCATATTTTAAGTTAAGAATGTGCATAATGGACTTCCCTGGTGGCGCAGTGGTTAAGAATCCATATGCCATGCAGGGGTCACGGGTTGGAGCCCTTGTCTGGGAAGATCCCACATGCCGTGGAGCAACTAAGCCCGTGTGCCACAACTACTGAGCCTGCGCTCCAGAGCCCGTGAGCCACAACTACTGAGCCCTTGTGCCACAACTACTGAAGCGCGCACGCCTAGAGCCCGTGCTCCACAACAAGAGAAGCCACCACAGTGAGAAGCCTGCGCATCGCAACGAAGAGTATCCCCCGCTCACTGCAACTAGAGAAAGCCTGTGTGCAGCAATGAAGACCCAACTTGGCCAAATATATATAAATGTACATAATAATGACACCATTTTATTAATAGACCTTTAATTGAAATATCTTTAGAAGTTGTGTCTGTTATATTCTAGTTTTAAACTGTAGATGTATTTAGATTGTGTATAATTTCTTGTGGCTGCTGGAATAAATTACCACAAACTTGGTGGCTTAAAACAACAGAAATTTATTCTTTCACAATTCTGGAGGCTAGAAGTCCAAAATCAGTATAACTGGGCCAAAATCAAAGTATTGGCTGGGCCACCATTCCTCTAGAGGCTCTAGGGGGAGAGTCCATTCCTTGTCTCTTTTAGCATCTGGTGGCTGCCAGCATTCCTTGGCTTATGGTCTCATCACTCCAGTCTTTAAGGCCAATATTTAAAATCTCTCTGCACAGTCTTCACATCACCTTCCCCTCTGTGTGTCACATCTGCCTCTTTCTTATAAAAATTCTTTGATTATATTTAGGACCCACCTGCACAGTTCAGGATAATCTTCCCAATCTTTAACTTAATTCACATCTGCAAAGACCCCTTTTCCAAATGAGGTAACATTTACAGGAACTAGGGATTAGGACCTGATATTTTGGGGGGCTATTATCAGCCCACCACAGAATATTATCTTTTTTAGACCTTCATTTTGTTCTGGAACTTTCTGTCAAAGCAGATTGGACTGAGGATTTTGGTACCCCAAATGACATACTTATTTTCTTGCTATAACTTTCATTTTTTAATTAAAACCTATATCACAGCATAAAATTTATTGCATTCTATTAGCACAACAGAATAGATCTAAAAGCCTCAGATGGTGAATTACTTATTTAAAATAATAGGAAAATACCAAATTAGGGAAAATGATTGAATTGTGCTTTGACTACCATAGAACTGATATATGACTCAAAATTTAGTGATAGCTTTTAGTTTGGGGCAGCCAGGAACTAATTCTTGGTTTTGTAGGGCTTTCTTGGTCTGGTTGGTGTATGATTAGTCCATTGTGTTCTGTTCGTTGTACCAACCACTACTGGTTTCTGTAGTGGCCTATTCGAAATTACCTATCTTCTAGTCTGTACTTACGTGATACAGCTGCTAGATTAGAATGGTTTCATAGGGCCTTACTCAATGTTAGCGGCATACTGAGATTGCGTTTTCACATGTAAGTATTGATACATCTTAAATGTATACTAGTGGTGTATTTGAGCATGTTGCATGAAATAACATTGATTCATACCAAACTTGTTATACAGAACTTCTTCACATAGTGTTAGAAGATGGGTTAGGTAGAGAACTTAATGTAGCCTACTCTATTTTGGCTTTGGTACATTACGTAATATCCTAGCTTTAAGGATTGCTTAAACCTCAGTCTGGGAATAACTTTCATGAGCATCATTTGATAAATCATGACCTAAAAAAGATGAAACAATAAAGCCTAAGTTTCCTTTGCTTCAGTCATTATATTAATTAGCTTAAATATTAATAGCTGATAGATTTGGGCATAGGAGGAGAAGAAAAGAAATAGTTTCCCAGAGGGAAAATGGAAGCCTGATTCTCTTTGTTTGCCCTGTAATCTTTCTCCCAGCATACATGATGTTCATTAGTTCTTCTGGGCAACCAAATATCACAATAGCCTTTGCTCTGCTAGTGAGGATCACCAGCAGTGTGGAGAAAGTTCAGCATGAAAACAAATGTAAGAAAGATTTACTAACCAATTAATTTGTATTCAAATGTTTTGTTGAGTTCTTTAAAATTGTTTCTTACAAATCTGCCCTGAAATAACCATTTTTCAATACAAATTTGTGTTTGGGGATTTATAACTTTAAAATCTTCAGGGCTGAGCCAGAAGATGAGAAGTGTTTCAATTTAAAGTAATAATTGTGTAATTTCAAAAGAAAAGCTAGTAGTAGTCCATTGTTATGATATCTACAGCCAAGCATATTGTATAAGGAGAGCTTCATACTCTGTACAGAGTTTGTACTCTTCCTCTATCAGGTCCTGCTCGTCTGCATGTACCTATTTCTGTTTGTGTTAGTCATCCTCTCTGGGTAAATTGTCCATGAGACCAGTGATTCCATCAGCAAATTATCCAGAAAATGCTGTTTTTGCACATTGTGGCAGATCATGTCACGGGTGGATTTATAGCTACTCCAGTGCTCTAATTAACCTGGCAGTTGTCTCCGGTGCCCAACACTGTTGTTTCGTTGCTTGGCATCTTAGTTTTCATCTTCTCATTACCTTCTCTCTTAACGAAATCTCAGATTTAGAGTTTTTTTTCTTAACCTATCCCCCCACCCTCTCTACTCATCACCCCACCCCCCCTTGTTTTTGATTGGCAGTATCATCCAGATAAACAAAGTGCAGATGTACCAGCAGGAACAGTGGAGGAATGTATACAGAAGTTCATCGAAGTTGATCAGGCATGGAAAATTCTAGGGAATGAAGAAACAAAAAAAGAGTATGACCTGCAGCGGCGTGGTAGGTACTTGTGGTGAGGAGCCCCAGCACATTGGCAGCTCTGTGAAGCACAGTCTGCAGCCATTTCTGGGGGCCGCTTTTCAGCATTTGCACCAAGTTGTTATTGCCTCCTTTACTCCTTCCCTCCCGTCACTGTTTTTAATTATGCCCTATTCTTAGTAGTGATTACTATGTATCCATTGAGAAGTCAGCAAAACTACTAGGATGTGGCTTCTTGTGAAGCCATGAAAGCTACCTTTTATAACTAATGAAAAATGCTTAATTACACATTCCTAATTAATATGTTTTTTATGTTTAAAAACTTCTTTTTATTAAATTTAATTATGTACTGATTAAAATTTTCATTGAGTACTTTTAAGACTATATACTGTATAAATGACAATCTATAGGAAGATACTATAAAGGATAACATCTTAAAGCATTCTTTGCTGTCTCTGAACTTGTTTTAGGCTAGGTTTTCATGATTATCTCCTGGATAAACTATATTCTTTGTAAGATTGTTATAAATGATATCTTAGGAACGCACATTTCCTAAGCAATTTTAAAAGTCATTTCTTTTATGCATTTTAGAAAATAGCTTCTTAAAACAGTGACAAGGTCTTGTGAGAAAGAAAGGGACAAATGTAGGTCAGGTTTGTCACACATGGACTGCAGTTACGCGAAGTGATAGGCTGTCTTTCAGCCCTGGCCTTGGGATAGCAGTCCCTCAGCCTTCTATCTGAACCTTCAATATGCACCCTACATGCTAATGGGGGGAGTCGATAATCAGCCACAGCCTGTGGGGAAAACACTCAGTTGCACTCTGCCATAGCGCACCAGGCTCAGCATTGACTCACATGTGTTGATAAAAGCTCACTGTCTCTGTACTTGATTATTGAATCTCCTCCCATGCCCTGCACCAGTACATGATCAAACCTAACAAAATGATTGTAAGGCTCCTACTACTAAGGTTATGAAAATTTGATTTGAGAAATAAGGCTTTATTTCTAAGATACAACATTATAGGTTAAAGCCAACAATATATATAGAATATCCATATCTGTTTTCAGAGGGAGTTGTATCAGTAAAATTAAGTGTTTCTTACAGTTAGTGTGTGATTCCTTTGTGGAAAGACTTCATAAGCAATTTGCTTATGTACTGGGGTATTAGTTTTTAATAGTCACTTTCATAATACTAATCATCTCTAAAGCCCTTCTACTTTTTTAAGACTGATGAACTTAACAGTACTTTTTAAAAAATGTTAAGAAACCAATAAATATAACTTTGCAATGAATTTGGATTAATTTTCAAATGTGGCTTGAATATCGGGTCCTCCTTCTATTTGGTGCATTTATGTGCATCTTTCCAGTGTTGTATTTGTTCTGTAAATTCTTGCACTTCCGGCAAAAGAATGTGGAGCTGGTTTCATTTGAGGATGAATTCTATCCATAGATACATCTTTCTGACCTTGCTTCACATGGTAAAATTTCTGTGAAAGTGTAGAAACTAATAAACATGGATGTATTGTGTGTGAGAAGTTCCCTATGTTTCTAAAGTGACCAAGTTCTACTGTAGATGACAGTCTCTCATGGTGCTTTGCACGTCTTTACCAGTGTTTATTCTGGGGTGCTGATTTGCTTAAGGTGAGGATAATCCACAAAACTGTATCTTAAGGAGTGTAGGGTGTGTACTTGCACTGTCGCTCTGCATTTTTGCCACTCCACAGCTTGGTACTATTAAGAACTTATCAGTGGGCTTCCCTGGTGGTGCAGTGGTTGGGAGTCCGCCTGCCGATGCAGGGGACACGGGTTCGTGCTCCGGTCCGGGAAGATCCCACATGCCGCGGAGCAGCTGGGCCTGTGAGCCATGGCCGCTGAGCCTGCGCGTCCGGAGTCTGTGCTCCGCAACAGGAGAGGCCACAACAGTGAGAGGCCCGCATAGGGCAAAAAAAAAAAAAAAAAAACTTATCAGTGAAACTGACTAGAAACCTACTGTCGGACAGAGAAAAGAGGTAGGGAGAGATCAGGAATCAAAAAATATTCTCCCTTGCTAGGGTATTGGGTGAGTAAGACCAGAAATGGGAGAAATAGGAAGCAGTGTTAAAAGTGAGCAGTAGAATTACATGAAGGAGGTTTAAGAGATGTTAGAAGAACAAATAACCAACATCTTCAAGCCTTTCTCATTGCCTTTGAGAAGTCTTTGCAAATGTGGATTTCTTTTGAGCTTTGAATCCTTGGTTTAGAGGTTTTAATGGAAGGAGCTCTAGCCTACTGCATCTCGGGAGATTCTTATAACTCATTGACGAGGTCACAACAAAGTTTAGACAAACCAAATACAGTGAGATTGGGCTTGATTCATGATTCCAATAAATAGGCAGATCTTCTGGGAATTTATATGATGTCTGTCTGCTTTGCATGTTTTTCAGGCGGGTGAGCTTTTCTAGAAGGACAGTAGAAATACAAATTTTCATGACATTTTCGTACCTCAGATCTAAGTACTAAATATTTCCTTCATTACCAGAGGCTCCAAATAGTGAGAATGCTTTGTTTCAGTTTTAAATTGAAATTGGCTTGCTGTTTAGATAAGGAATAGAAGTTTCTTATCCAGATACAACTTGCTGGTTTTAAGCCTTTCATACTAGAGCTATTTCAAAAATCTCATAATAAACCTGGTTTTGTATTGTCATTTCTCTTGATTACCAACATTAATTTTTACTTCTTTACCCATCTTCAATAAATAGCTCCTTGAAAGAAGGAAATGAACTTGAACTTCTAACACTGAGGATTTAGATTTGATAGAAGGAAAAACTTTGAGAGTGATAATTTGTTGAAGACCAGGATAGGTTACCAAGAGAGAGAGTTGTTATAACCAGGTCAAAGCACTCTTTTTTTCTGGGTCAACCCCTGGGGACATGGAAATAGCTTTGTTATACAGAACCCTTTTTGCATGTGGTGATAGTTCATTATAGAACTTTCTTTTCATGGTGTGTGCTTTAAATATGTTTGTTTCCTGCCCTGCATTAACGTATAGTATAAAATAAGTTTGCGTTCTGTATACTTGGAAAGGAGGCAGGAGATGTTTTACTGGCGGATGTTGAACACTTTCTCATATTTCACAGCTCAAAGTTGGTGCTCTTTTGTAAGGAAAGCCTCATAATATTACCTACAACCATTTATTTCTGTAAAAGATCGTTTAAAGGAGCCCTTGAAATCCATACTTTTTGCTTCACAAAAGAATTATCAAAAGAAATAGTCTAGGATAGGTGACCTAAAGTAAAGTACCTGTGTTTTTTCGCCCTCATTTACACTTCTGTATTCTTGGTTGACATTTTAGGGCAGTGTTGGCCAGGCTCATTAGAAAAGCAAACCTAATAAAAGAGTAGTAATATTCAGTTTCTAGATATTATGCATTTTGAAAGCAATGTTAACTAGTGAATTTAATCAGTAAGTTCCAGTTGGACATATTTACCTTATTGTTTGTAAGGGTGCTTCCAGACTGCTTCCCATGTTCCCTGGAAAGGCATGTCGTTATTCAAGGTTAGGCTTTGCACTTCAGACAACCAGATGAACACTTTGGAAAATCTTTTTAGGATTTATAAAATGTTCATATGAATAATATCTATTGAATAGATTTTTGTGCCTTTATAATTCTTGTGGGGAGTTTTCTCATACATTAAGCGCATTTAAAAACATGTCAGAAGTATATCATGAAAAGAATAGGAATCGTGATTCAATAGCTTTGTAGTGTGGTTCACACAGATCTCTGATGTCTAGGTGGCTGTATGGAGTGACACAGCTTATGAGTTAGGTTACTTCACTGTGATCTGAAGAGGAACAGACCTTCAAATGAAGTCAGTCAAATTAAATTATGTTGTAAAAACATAAGTGGATTGTGTCTGGAGTCCTTGCTGGTATATTGTTTTATATTAAGATGTACCTTGTTTCTCTGTTAGTGAATTATTTTGGTGATGTGGCGCCTTCATGCTACACAATTGGCCAAGTGCTTGGATACCCAAGACAGCTGGGCTCTGAAGAGGATTGAGCCAAACGTTGTAAAGTTAGTGTCTTTACTTAAAGCTAATCAGCTATACTCTCCTTACCTAGATACAAAAGGTCGTTTCAGTTGTTGTATTATACAGTTCACTCCATCCCTTTATTAGGATAAATATTTGAGAATGGGAGATAAATAAGTAAATCTTGGACCAGATGAGGAACGTACCTTAAAACCCCACCAACATTTATGTGTCAGAGAACTGAATCAACATGTAATTTCTTAAATTTAAAATAAAAGTACTTGCTGAAAAGCAAGTTAACACTAAAGACTGATTAACTCCATAAAAAGCGAATTAATACTTTTAAATGTAGATAATATGAATTTGGGTTATCTGTTTCAAATAATGACTTAAGGCCAGTGGATGTTTGTGTAAATTATGTGCTAAAACTGACCCTTATAAAATACTTGTATTAGTCAGATTAGGGTTTCCATTTATGGTCATATCCGTTTTTCCATTTGATTTTAGGAATTTGAAAATTGGCTATAAAAATGTGCTTCAGGTAAAACTTGAAGATAAGCATCAGGGGGCATGTTTTTTTGGTGACTGTTTCTGGGAAAAGTAAGTATGTGAAATGATGCAGAAAATCCATCTAGACAGTTAGGGACTTGCATTTCTTCAGAGAGGGAAGATAATATAGATAAAACTTTCTGTGAGGGTCCTCTTGCTTCATCTTCTTTGTCATAAGAAGGTGACTGCTCGCATTATTTGTTACTTTTACTTGAATACAAATAACTGCTTTTGCAATGACAATGTATTTTAAGATCATTTCTCAATGATTTTGAATAAAAATTTGGCTAGTTTCAAATAATGCTATAGGAACCTACGGGCAAGATTATAGTTATAATCCTGTAATACTTGGACATAATTGGAAGTTTTGATTTAATAACAGAGAAGATGTAGGATTTTAGGAAGTTTGTGTCTCCATCTTTAACCTGTTTCCCAATTTCTACTCGGGTACTTGACCCGACTGAAATCAATGGGTTCAAAACCAAGACTGGGTCCACCTTTCTCATTGCTTGTTTTTAACCCTCAGACTTGAAATCTTTCTTTCATATTACACTCTGATTACTTCTGGTTTGCTCAATATATAGCCAATGAACTAAAAATGAGTGTTGGCATTTCTTCTTCAATGTGTTTTTTTTTTTCCCTCTAAGTGATCTTTTTATTCTCACAGCTACCACAATAGACCATACCCAGATTATAACATAGACTCAGGTTACTTCCACAGCTGCTAATTGGCCTTCTCCCATAGTCATTTACATTTTGATTGGTCTAGCTTTCTTTATTCTTACTCTTGTTTAAGAACTTATATAACTACCCACTCCCTAACACAACATTTACCCATTCACATGGAATTTAAATGCGACAGAAGCTCTTAAGTTTGTCCCTAATTACTTCTTCCAGCCTTATCACCAATCACAAACCTAATGTGAATCTTCTCCCCATTCATTTAGGGGTTCCCAAACACATCTGCTTATACTGTTTGTTGTTACTCAGAATACCCTTGCGTTCTGATTCTTCACAGCTTATTCTTTGTTCAAGTTCCAACTCTGGTCCTCCTAGCTCCACCCCCCACAAAAGAAAGCCTCCCCTGACTTTCTAATCTACTGTCATTACGTCTAACCTCTGAATTTAATCCATAAATTATTTTGATTTTTTTCCCCCATCTTTCAGTTCTGTTTGATACTTTGGAAGGACTAAATAATAATATGGACTATGGCTTTGATAATAATAGATCAATTTTAATGGGACTGACAATAGTAAAGTACATCAAACTTCTTAACCCTGTTACAAATCCAGACAAGGTGAAAGTTGCTGCCGTCCTACACTGTGGTACTCGAGGCTCCCCCCACTCCCCACCCCCCAGCCATGCAATAATTGAGTCATTTTCCTGTGATCTGTTATAGACAGGTCAACACAAACATTATGAGTTAATAACAACAGTTAAAATAGCTGTCATTTGTTGAGCACTAGAACTATGGCAATTGTCTTTTAATCATTGTTTAACAACCTTGTAAGGAAGATTTTAATATCTGTTTTCCAGAGAAGGAGTCTGAGGCCCAGAGGGTTTAAGTAATTTGACTAAGGGCACATAGTTAGTAATTGATAAGAGGGGAAACTCAAAGCCGTTCTCTGACTCTTAATCACTGTGCTAGGCTGCCAAGTTTTGAATAGGTGTGTACAACCTACTATTTTAGTTCCAGATAGTCAGGAATGAGGCATATTTGAGGGTCAGAGTGAGAGGCCAGGCTTACTTCTGCTACTGTGTTCTGCCTTTCTGCAGTGAAACATGAAATTCAATTTCCGGGTTTCATTTGGTACCTTTCATGAGCACTGGGTTTCTGTTCAGCTTATGAAAGAACCGTAGTTCTTCAAGTCCATAATTAAGCTCCAAGTTTGTAGTTTTTCTGCAGTATGGAAAGCCTTGCAGTTGTGACTCTTTAATTTCATCTGGGAAAGAATTATAGAGCTTTATGATTTAATGAATAGGTTTCAAGTTAAATGTTGCATGATTCTGAATCTCTTATCAAGGTAGAGACTGTTCTAAGAACAGAGACTATTAAGGACAAGGAACTGATTTCCTTCAAGTTATTTCCTATATGAAAGACTTAATTATGTATACTGAAATGATTTTTAAGAAGGAGGTGATTGTTTAAAATTAAATTACATGGTTTTAAAGCAGCAAGATACTAATTTAGACCTAAAGGAAAATACTGCGATTGCTTTTAACACACATAGATGACTTCTGTAAGTTTGAAATGAATTTTGTTTTAAATGGCATAAAAATAAATACAATGCACAAACTGCTAAATGAGAGCATTCTGGGGACTTGATCACTTGAGTAACACACATTGCCACTCTTGAATAGTAGGGACAAAGTTGCAGATAGACTAGATCTTTTGGCCAGTAGTGGGTTGAATGAGACTTTTAGATACCTCATCCATAAAGAATAAAGTTTAATTCCTCTTCTCGGTAGCTTTTTGTTGCTGTTATTTATTTATTTTTACTTATTTATTTGAATTGTAGCTACAGTTAGAAAAGGTTTCCTGGGATTAGGAAGTGTAATTATATAGGCAGCAAACAAAGAGCTGTTTTAGAAATTTTACTGTCATTAGGAGGAAGTTTTAAAAGACTGGAATTCCATTGTCTGGTAAGAAGTAAGGAATATTTATTGATTCCCAAATGGAGCTGAAAAAAACCTTTCCTCTTTTAGAAAGTTGTGAATGACCCAGCGAGAGCTCTAGTAAGCTTTACTGAACCAAGCTGCTAATAGTTATTTAATGTTATTCTTCAGTGTGAAAGAATCTCTGTAGATTTTCCTTTTAATCTCTTTGAATTGCAGGCTCATAAACCTCTCTGATGAGTCCTGCCAGTGTTTTCTTAGATCCCACTGTTGAGACAATGGAGCCACAGAATTCTTTCACTTCTTGTTGTCAGACAAATCCAATAGAACACAAGGTCAGAAGGGCCTATACTTCTAAGGGTTGAAAGATTCTTTTTCAAGTAACCACATAAATTATTTGATTTTATCATTATATTGGTTGGGAATCTCTCTTTAACGATAGTGCATTGCTTTCTACATGTAAGTAAATCTGGAAGTTTTTCTTGTCTCCATATTTGCTTAAGCTTGTGAGCACAGTACAGGTTGTGCACAGACCTTAACGTTCCTAGATATCATAGAAAAAGCTGAACCCATTCATTTCAAAAGAAATAGGAATCATGTAGTGACTGACATTGGACTCAAAATGGAGTTTACCAAATGCCAGGCAGTGCTCTCCTTTCCAAAGGGCAGTTTTTAGGTTTTTTAAAAAATTACTACCATTCTGTAGCTAAGATTCCAGATTTAAATCTTGGATCTGTTTATTTAATTAAATCACTTTCTAAGGCAGTTTCTGTTTTCTCATGATTTTTGGTAGTATCATATTAAGGAGGACTTTAAGATAGGGTTTACATTTTCAGATGCCTATTACAGTATTATAATGAGCAAAAATATTTATAATATGTAAAACTCAAAAGAAAACGAACTTATGTCTTTTACAGATGCAGTGCCTGATTAGTAGATAATAATCAAAGCTAATTACAGGGTTCCTGTGCTAGGGAGGAATTAAGTTTTCTAATTATATCTACAGTGGTGGACAAGCAGAGATCATTGTTTAAAAAGAAAAAAAAGAAACATTGATTAGTTTGTGCTCCTTCCTTGTAATGGTAGTGGGGGGCGGGGAGTTGCTGTTGCCCCATTCGCTGGACACCTGCCTCTCAACAAAAGATGGTGGTCTCCTTCCTGCCCCCTGCCCCCACGCATTTAGATTCACCTTTTCCTTGTGAGTACCCTCTCCGCTCATCATACAGTTCTCCAGGGATCCAATTTCCCCCTGACTTAATCACCCTCAGCCTTTTGCAGAAGTTGTTAGATTATGGTCCTTTCAAAGGATACACACTTTCTTACGGAGCTCTTTACTTCGTTCCCCTAACTTTTCTTTCCTTATTTCTGTTTAAAAATATAGCCATTAGAGTTTCAACACTATACCTAAACCTTTTTATTGAAGTGTAGCATACATACAGAGGAATGCACCAATCCTCAGTGTACAGCCTGCTGGATTTTCACAGTAAACACAGCCATCTAACCAACCAGCACCCCAGCAGGCCCCTGTAACTTTTTCCAGTCACTACGCACTCTCCCACGCCCAACATCACAGGAGAGTTTTGCCTGTTACACTTCACATAATGGGGATATCATACAGTACGCAGGTGTCCTCTGCTTTTCAAAAATTTGCTTTACTCCACTTCGCTTTCATGAAAGACCTACATTAGTACCTGCTTTCACTTAATGGAAAGAAATCCTAAGTGGATGTTCACCTTTATGAAAAGAGGTGAAAAGTGAAAACAGTGTTCAGCATTTGCTTTGCGGAGAGCCCCAAGCGGCCAGAGTGGCACTGCCAACCTCTCTCCCTGGGAACTACATTCAGCATCAAGCCACCATAGCTTTGAACTGTGTCTGTGAGCATCTGTGCTTTATCTTGAATTATTTTGTGCATCTGTTAGCAAGATATGTCTTGAGGTAATTTCTTCTTTGCTTTACCTATTTTGCCTTACAAAAGGTTTCATAGGAAAGCTCTACTTTCAGATAGCAAGGGAAGACTGTGTTCACTCTTGTGTCAGATACTGACTTTTTTTTTTTTTATCCGGTACGCGGCCCTCTCACCTCTGTGGCCTCTCCCGTTGCGGAGCACGGGCTCCGGACGCGCAGGCTCAGCGGCCATGGCTCACGGGCCCAGCCGCTCCGCGGCACGTGGGATCCTCCTGGACCGGCACGAACCTGTGTCCCCTGCATCGGCAGGCGTACTCTCAACCACTGCGCCACCAGGGAAGCCCAGATACTGACTTTTAAAACCAGAATCCCCACAAAACTTGGACTGTGTGCATATAGTATTGAATAATCAGGTCAACATGTAGATGTTTAGATAGGCACAGAACAGGAGAAATTTTAATATACTCCTTTTAACTCTGACCTTGGGTAAAGTACTAACCATTTTTATGTTCTGTTTTCTTTCCCTTTTACCATGAGATATGGTCTAAACTGATCTTTCAGCTAAGAAGTAGTTAGCTACAATGAAGTTCCTGTACAGAAAGAGGAAAAAAATAATAAAAATGTAAAAGCCACTTTTTGGAGTAGGTGGAATAATAGAAAGGGTTCCACATGAAATAGTAACTAGGGAGAATAACAATAGCTTCCTAGTAGAGAAGCAGAACAATACAAACCTGACTTGCTTGGCAGTTATTTCTCATTAATTATTTTGAAATAAACATGGCATAATGGATACTTATGAATGGGTTGTCTTTTTTAACAATTAATGTATTACAGGTGTCCAAGATAGGTTAGATTAAGGTTTATTCATCTTGTCATTACCTCTGCCTTGTCTGATTTGCTCTGATTTCAAAATTACTTAAGATATCTGTAAGATACCCTGGAATGTATTTCCCCTAACCAAGCTCTATTAAGTGCCAATTACCCCCATTCTTCAATTCTAAAACAGTGTTTCATTTCTGCATTCAAGCAGATTATCTTGGTCCTTCTGAGTAAGAAATTGAAACGTGATAAAAGTCCATGAGACTTTCAGATAGAATTTTTTTTTAATTTGGAATACTGAATAACCTATAACCAAGTAAACTTTATATAGAATGTGGAAATTAAATTGTTTTGTTCAGAAACTACTTCTCATACTGATACACTTTGCATAGGCTATTCAGTGGACACACAGAGATGGAAGAACCACCCCTGGCCACTTCGCAGAAGTCTTTATCTTTGGGTTTTAGAACAGTTTAATAGACTTAGTACCCAGTAAATATGAAGTGATATAATATTTGACATACCTTAATAGAAAAGCATGGTGAGTTCAAAATATTGTATAATCTTTTCATCTATTTTAAAATTGTGTAACTCACCAATAAATTTTGAACAGGCAGTTATTAAATATAATTAAATCGCAGGCATTCACACAACGGAACAAAGGGAAGCATTCTCAGCAAGTGAACAAGAGACTAGTGAGACAGCTAAAGAAAATTTCATTGGGGTGGGGGGTGGATTTTAGTAGTTTCTTTTAAGCGTTGACTTCTAGAAGAACAATACAAGCATACAGGAAGTACAGCGTGCCTTTAAAAACAAAGACAAGTGATTCTCATATATAGTCGCTTTCTTTGTCCTACAGTACACTTGCTTTAAGTAAGAGTGCATGCTTATACTACCTAGACCATATTCCTACTAAATTTAGGTGGCATTCCCGGTTTCTTTGGACCTTCCCTCCGTAGGGAAAACTTTGGCCCAGGAAACAGCAGTGGAACATCAACACAGAAAGGTTGTGTTGCGTGGCTATTAAAATATTTTAAAATAATTATCCTTTAAGTTACCTATTACTCTGTTGTGAGGAATTAAAAATCAGATGACTAAAAGCCCCCTTAAATTTGGTTAGAGCCTTATTCTTTAAGGCACTTTTAGCCTGATCTCAGTTGATTGGAAGAACACCCCTGTATTAGTTTGCTCCGTCTGCCATAACAAAATGCCATAGACTGGGTGGTTTAAACAACAGAAATTTATTTCTCACAGTGCTGGAGGCTGAAAAATCCAAGATTGAGGGGCAAGTTGATGAGGATCCTGGTCAGGTCTCTTTCTGGCTTGCAAAGGACCACTTTCTTGCTGTGTCTTCATATGATACTTTCCTCTGTGCATGTGAGTGGGGAGAGACCTCTCTCTTCGTCCTCTTGTAAGGCCATCAGTTCTATCAGATTAGGACCCCACTCTTATGACCTCATTTAACCTTAATTACCTTCTAAAAGGCTTATTTCCAAATACAGTATGTTGGGAGTTAGGGCTTCAACATAAGAATTTGGGAGGTGGGACATAATTCAGTCCAGAGTGACCCTTCTAAAGTAGATAATTTGATATACATAAGGTTAAAAAGCTAGTAAAATATTATAACTGAGGTTCAAATATAGTTATTTTTTTACCTGACTCCACACTGTCTTTCTTAGTCACAAATATAGTAAGCTAAGTTTTTATATAATTAGAATTGTAGTGACCAGGCTGGACTTGCCTTCTTAGCATTCTTCATGGTTATGATTTAAGTATCAAAATTAAGTGTCTCATTCTGTATTTTACAGAAGATGATCTAAGAAATATGGGACCAGTAGATGCTCGAGTATATCTTGAAGAAATGTCTTGGAATGAAGGTTGGAATTATTTTTTTCTCTTGGTTACAATCAGGAAAAATATTAGGGACCTCCTGTAAGAAAAAAACCATAGGATGTTCGGAAATAACAGCTTGGCTTTCTATATATATGTGGGTGTTTTTGTTCGGAATCTTTTTGTTTCATTCTAAACTTCAATTATTGATGTCCACTTATGTGACTCATTTCCAGTTATTTTCCTATCCTAATTAGATGTTAGGTACTTAAGATTTCATATGGTTTTCTTTTTTAAACTACTTTGATTTTTTGTTTACTCTCCATCTGTATAACAGGGAATATAGTCAAAGGAGATAATTTTTTCCATCCTATGTTGACACTTAAGATGAATTCCTATTAGAATATATGTTTATTTTTGTTTCTTTATATGGAATGATAAATTGTCAGAGCAAGGATTTTAATGTTATACATGTTATACTCTTCTACTTGGAGCTTGATGTTTAACCTCCTTTTTTGATTGTGTCTTAAGTGGAAAAGAAAAATCTGTCACTCCCTTTTACCTACCATTGAAGTCATATCTTTTTCCCCTTTCCTATTAATAGAATTTAAAAACTTAAATCTAACTTAATTTTCCATTCTTCAGATTAGTTCTGTGAATTGCTCTGGTTAGGTTTTATTAAGTTCCTTTTTTTAAAAATGGAAGCCATGAATACCACAATTCCATGTTTCTCTGGGCAAATGAAGAAGTCTTACTGTTTTCTAGAATTTTATATACTCTTAGTCCTATAACTGTATTATTCAGCCTGGGGTACAGATTCCCTGGGTGTTTATAAAAATTTATTAGTAAGTGTGGATAAGTAGAAGATAAACAGCCTGTCCTTTCCGAAACCAAGTTTACTGGAGTATTTTTTAATGGCAGATTCTTAGCTTAGTGCTCTTAGGAAGTTGGGCCACAAAGCTATATTGACTTAGAAGGGGAATCATGTTTTTGCCTATGAGCCACTCTGCTCCTAAACTGCCAAATGAAATCCTGGGTAGAAATTCTTATTTGCAGTGAATGATTGGAAAACTTGAGATTTTGTGTAACTGGGGCTCCCGGGGTTCATGATAGTTTCATCAGAGTAAACAGGAAGAGCTACTGCTGTGAAAATAGAATACACTAGTGACACTGATTTCACTGCTACTTTGTGAAGGGGATAGATTAGAACATGTTTATCAGGGAGACTTGCCCAGCTAAATAATATTTTTTGAAAATACAGTATTGCCAGCTTATCAACCAGTATATGTGCGTGTGTGTCCATCTCTTATTGGACAAATTAGTTCTTCTTGTTGTAGTTGATATGACTAATATGTTTTGTTACTAATAATTCCTGATAATATTAAAACAGTGAAAACTGGTTTTTGTAATTTTTACTTCTTTAGTAAAATTTTAAAAATATAATCAATTTAAGATTTTATTTTAAGACTGTGGATTAGTGTGGTTCAAGCATCTGTTCAGTCAGCAAATATATGGGCTTTTTGATAACAAGTGAAAATGCCAAGACATTGAAAGACATATACAACATGAAATCAAGAATTATCATAAATGTTATTGTCCTTGGTACTCCCTAAAGTAAACTTGACAGTGAAGACAATAAAGAAGCTACAGCCAATGAATCCCAGCTACAGCCAATGAATCAGTTATAAGCAGCTACAGTTCATCTTAAAAGTACAGGATGTTCTTAGATACTTATTTAAATTAAGGGTTTTTTATCACTGCAAAGATAGAAATAGTCCTTATCCTTATGAGAGAAAATAGTGAGTAACAGCTACATGAAGCTATTATTTTTGCAGGAATGTTTAAAAACTGGTCATGTGAGTTTTGCAGTTGAATTTGCAATTTGGAATTGTTCCATGTGATTGCAAAGAGCAGCCTTGGCAGATGAAAGTACATAAAAAGTGTGATCAACTGGACTAGCAAAAGCATTTGATGATTCCTTCATGGGCGCTTTCAGAATAACCTTGGAAGGTGAAGATCCAGAATAGGGGAAAAGTGGATGAAATCCTACATGAAAAACATAGCCAAATTATCAGCTTCTGGGTCCAGGAACAGTAGGAAATGATGCATTTTACTATGCTTAAAAGGCATACCTGAAGAACTATTGAGAGACTGAAGTTAGCCATTCCCCTTACAGTTAGTCTCTTATACAGCTTGGTGGTTTTGTCTTCATTCAGTGTATTTAAAATTATGATTTCTGTGAAGATATCACTTTAAGTGATAGTAGAATAATTTAAGAAGAAATATAAAAATATGTGAGTTTTAGTGAGCATTAACATTTGGAATCATCTATGACAAAACTCCACAGTAGCCCATGGTGGCCTCTGCATCATCTACCAAGCACATGTCACCTCAAATTGTTTCTCAGTGTTCACTGAGGTGGTGAAAAAACAAGAGGGAGATTTAGCTCCAGAAAACCAATGGTTAGAATATGTATTTTTAGACAATTTAATAATAAAATAGTTCACTTTGAAAGCATGCTCTATTACACATATATGTTGGCTCAGATAGGGAAGATGTTAGTGTTTTAAAATTCAAGATTAAGTTATTTTTCTTTATAGAGAAAAAAGACATTGTGGTGAAAAATGAAAAGCAGGATTGTGAATTAATGTTTTCCTTACTGATAAAATAAACATGTAAAGCTGGCTTATTTAATTGCTTGTTTTTCCAAGACCAAAGTTGATTAGAGAACAAATCCAAGGCAGTTGAATATTTTTTCTTTTTCTTTTCTTTTTCTTCTTTTCATGGCATATGATGAGATCTAAGTGTTAAAAAATGAAGTTTGAGAATTGAATGAAGATATTTGATTGTAAGAAATTATATCTTTAGAGATTTAGTTCATTTATCTCTAATTTTTTTTATGACAGTAGTAAAATAATAAGATCAGTAATTACTTTTCTTTGACAGTCACTCCTCAGTGACAGTAAAATGGAATAACCAGTGGATCAGAGATTCTTTCAGCTAAAAGACAAAGTATTTCAACTTCCTAGGAAGATGAAACTTATAAAATTTCCCCCATTCGTAGGCAGAACGTTGCACCATATTGCCTCCTTTGGGCATCTCACTTCAGTGATTGTCCTTTTGGTTCCTGAATCATTTGTAAACACCAAACAAACAGGTACACACACATAGCCCCCACAGAAAGGACACCATAGTATATGTCTATACATTTAAGGCAGGATTCTTGAAATAGTGTGATACCAGAACAGACAGGATTCAAATGCTGAACCTGATAAACAGTCAAGTCAGCGGTTTTCTCTGAAAGGATACACTACTGGCAAAGGCATGCTCCTTAACAATAAGACAGCTAGGGCTGTTTCTCTTCTTCCTTCACAGTAATATTTTGACAACCACATTGTTCAGAAGAATGTAAAATTTACATGAATCTTAAGAAAACAGAAGACTTCAAATAAATTTCATTGGTCACTTCTGAGCATCTGCTCTCCCCTACAGGATCTTTGGTCTATTGTTTCATACCCTCAATACATTTCCTCCACAGATAAAGATTTTTTAGTAGATAATTTTTAGAAACACTGCCCCCTATATGAGAAATTTTTTCAAGTTCTCATTTAAATATATTTTATATTGACTGATCTTTTTTCTTTTGCAGTTTCTGTGGAATAGCTGCATTTTTTAAAAAGGTATTAACAAAGTAGTTACATGTAAGCATTTTGTTTTCTTTGCAGATGATCATTCTTTTTCTCTGAGTTGTCGATGTGGTGGAAAATACAGTGTTTCCAAGGATGAAGCAGAAGAAGTGACGCTGATTTCTTGTGATATGTGTTCACTAGTTATAGAACTCCTTCATTATCGCTGAGATTGTTCACTAAGTGGAATTCTTTAGTGTATTCAGACACATGGAGGAAAATCTACTCCACCTTTGTCCATTCAGGCAAATGTATAAAGCTGATTAAAAAAAAAAGGATTCTTTTTTGTCAGCTCTATTATTTGCAGAAAAAATATAAGACTGTCGAAGTCCACCTAGATTAATAGAAAATTAATTTCATTATTCATATGTATTTACATTTTATATTTACAGATCGCTAAGAAAGGGGGCTTGAATTAAAAATTATATTTAGTGAATTCCCATCTGAGAAGTTTATTATTGGTGCATTTTCTCCTTGGTACAAAATATAAGAATTTTCCTTTCTTCATATAAGTGTGTCTCATCTTTTAATGGGTCACAGTATCATCATATTCCTTTATAGTTGCTAAGTTTTTGAAGTAACATATTTCTAGCTGCTTAAGTTATAGGCCTTTTGTACAACTATTTCAAATCTCAGGTCATTAGAATTAAGTTAGAATCTTCGTGAATAACATTTGAGCCTGGCTCTCCCATGATGAAGGCTGGATATGGATATTCATGAGTTATTTCAAAGTTAGTAAAGTGAACTGGCAACCGGAGAAAGAAGGAGAGCCTTGGAGTCAGAAAACCGTGGCCACTGCGTTGCTGGTATGGTGAAGTGGACTTTTTTAATGTGTTATTATTGATTATAGTAAAGCTTTTATTTTTCTATATATTTAATATTCTATGGACCGTATGAGTCAGAACTCATTTAAAAAATTTTAAGGAATCCTTTATGGGATCATTGAAACATTCTTCCTTAATTTCAAATGAGTAAGCCAAGCATGTGACTTAGCAGCTTTTCATTAGGTCAGACTCTTGGTTTATTGTTGGTGTGGACTTATAAGACTAGTTAGTACTCTGCCTTGTAAATGTAGCTAAAGTATGAGGCATATTCAAGAGGAGTAAATTACCTTCCTTATACCTGTACAACCAAAAATTTGAAAGTGAGCTTGTTCCAGGTTTTCCCTAAAAATATTTTCGTATCAGAATTTAGATGACTTATTTTGGATTACACTTTTATCCATATATTTTGAACAAATATAGCTTGCAAGAGTGTGTGTTGCTTATTATTTACATTTAACAATTAAAAATAACTCAAACTGAATAGCAAATAGTTTATTAGTAAGTACATGGTTTCAGTGACAATAAATTCACTTTAGCAGAAGACAGTAATCAAATCAAAAGAATAAATGCTTGCTAATCATCAGAGAATCTGTGGCCATTAGGGCTGGCACGTAGAAATCCAAAATCACTCAGAGGCCAAATCTGTAAAATCAAAATGTGACTGAAGGCAATCAGTACAGTGACATTATAGCACCATCACATTCCCTTCTCTTTTTCATTCATCCCTTTCTCTATGCCGTATAATTAAATGCTTTCTCCTTATTCTTCAATCAAGAACACATTTTCTACTTCAAAATAAGACTGTAGAAAGTAAACCTGTATGTGTATGTATTTAACCTCTAAAGTTTGGAACATTCAAACATTATACTAGAAAATAATACGTGTGTAGTGTGTATATGTTTGTTTTTTCTTTCACTATCGTCAGAGTTAGCTGTAAACCTACGTACTTGAATATAACATCTGCTTAAGTGTAAAAAATCCTGTAAATTATCCAACAGCCCCAAATACTCATGTCTGTTTTTCTCCTGACTGCTTGTGGCAAAAAGGAAAAGCCAGTGAAAACAATAATCTTTACTATTACATTTACTACAACCATGATAAGTGCATTACTCACTATACTTAACTGGGATATCCCTGCATTCCAGCTAGTTGCTAGATTGCTCTTCTGCAAATGCATATATATTAACATACGCCCTGGGTATGAATATGGTTGGAAAAGTTGTATGAGAGAAAAGTAAATTTTTGGAGAGTCAAATTAAAAGCTTCTTATGCTACAACTAATCTGAACTTTATTTTTCAAACAAAAATTATTCTCAATTACCTGTCATAATGGGGGAGTGGTAATGTTTATAGCTATGAAGGCCAACATGTTCATAAAGTGTAGTAGTCATTGCAACAGTTTTATATCCACTGACAGCCTAAAGATTTCAGTTCTTCTGAAAGGAACTTTTTTTTGGGGGGTTTTGTTTTTTTTCCCAGCTCAGAGAAGAAAGCCTGCATTTTAAGCAGAAAACAGTAGTACCTTAAAGAAGATACGTCCTCTTATTAGTCCATATGGAACAGGTCCATAGTACCTGGAATCTGTAGAATTCTGTAGATTATCACCTTCTAACCACACATGACCTGTTGGCACCTAGAATTATAGAAGAAAGCAGCCCCTTTAAAAAAGAAAAACAAATCTGGGTACTATAAATAAAAAATCATGTCTTTTGGAGGTAGGGAGAAATGTCCTAAAGTTCTCTTTTACAAAATACATTCAAACCCTATAATTTGCATTTTTGCTGTTATTTCTTGCATAATAAAATAACTTTTACTAAATATTAATAAGTAGTATTAATATTTCAACTTTTAAAAAGACCTATCTTTTTTGCCATATGGTTCCCAAACATTAATTTGTTATGCAAACCCCAAACTGAGGTTATAAGAGATCAAAACAGTGTGACAGGGTCATTAATTTAATAGACTTCAAAAGAGGTCATTAGGATGCTGACTGAAAATGTGCCCTCCTGTCTCAATAACAGCATAAGCAGGGCAGCCACTCACTCAGCAACATCCTGGGGCCAATACCAAGGCCAGACCTATTAGAATGCTCATGATGAACTAAATGGTAATTGATTGTGACATCAATTACAAATAATCTCATCATTTTATTGGAGTGGGCTTGTCAGAATTCTAATTAAGATCCTTGTTCTGCCTTTGTACAGGCCATATCTTCAATGCATTATACTTCAATAATGACCATCAAGAACTAGAAGGACCTATTATAAAATCATCAGTTGTAAAATTAATGATGGTGACCTTCTACTAAATGAAAAGATCCCATCTTCTATATGTCTTGTTATTAACTGGGATATAACATAAATTTAAATTTTTACTCAGTGACAATCCTAAGTATATTTAGGACAGAACACATTACTTACAAAAATGCCCACTGTGATATGAGATATTTGCCCGTTAATGTCTGTTCAATATAAACTTTAAAAATTACTCTTCAGTAACAATCTTCAAAATTGCATTTTAAAGTTTCTTTTTTATAGGTTTTGTTACCCAAGAAAGTTGAATTATTGACCAGACCAAAATGATCTATGGAAAGGAATTAATTTTCACTATTCTTTTGACTGATTATTACTTGGGAACCTTATGTGAAGAAAAATATTCATATTAGGTTTAATAAGAAATGACCAGTTTTTTAAAATGTCACAAAATTTTTAAAAATGACTTTTAGAGCAGTTTTAGGTTCACAGCACAGCTGAGAGGAAGGTACAGAGATCTCCCATATACCTCCTGCCCCCACTCATGCACGGCCTCCCCATTACATCCCCACTAGAGTGGCATGTCTGGTACACTGACATCATCATCACCCGAAGTCCCATGGTTTACCTTAGGGTTCACTCTTGGTGTTGTACATTCTATGAATTTGGACAAATGTATGACATGTATCCACATCACAGTACTATACACAGTATTTTCACTGCCCCCCAAATCCTCTGTGATCTGCCTATTCATTCTCCCCCCCATCACCCCTGAATTACCTTTTGGAAAAATAAATTTATACAAGCATGTAAAATTTGAATTACAATTTAGAGATTATATAATTTTGAAATATATAATTTTGGAATGTCTTATATCATGTAGAAATATTAGCCAAAAATGAATCAAGTTACTTATTTTCATTTAGATACACTTAAATGTTAAATCTATTTGTAGAGTAAGGATAAAGTTTTTTGAAAGAATATCAGATATTGTAAGATCATTAACTTCTACTAGTGGAACTAGTTGTAGGTTCTAGGGCTAATAGCAAGGTTCATTCCTACCTATATAATAAGTAGATTTATATGTAGTGAAGCATAAGGCTGCTCAAATAGAAGAATGAGTACATCTCAGGTTACAGATGAAAAGAAGAACAAAATAGTGTATTTGGAAAAGGTAAAATAAGTCATTAAATATATTCTGAAGTACTGCCTTGGGAGAAACTACAATGTGAACATCTTGGGTGTCTAAATTTCCATAGTTTTTCCTTAATATGTGTTTGTTCCTGAGTTCTAAAAATAGGTAACATATACGAATACTTAAATACAATTATAAAGTTATAAAGACACCAATAAAAGCAAAGGAGAACAAAAATCAAAAAACGAATAAAGATACTAACGATCCAGCAAGATCTTTTTTTGCCTGTCCGATTGATCCAATATACATTTCCTTTCTCCGTGAAGCTTTTCCCTATGTTGCCTGCACATACCAAATACTCTAGATTGTTTAAAACACTTAAAGTCTGCCCTACATGGGGCTCTGGAACATAACATCCTCTTACATGCTTGGCTTTTGTGTATGTCTACTATTTTATGACTGAAAAAGCCAACAGACAATAATCATGTCATGATCTTAAATCTTTACAACACCTAAACCGATGTTGGAACGCAAATATTTGTTGGTGATTAGTATTAGTTAAGTAGAAATTCTTGTAAAGCACAATCACTTTTGTGGCAGTTATGACCTAAGTTTCTTCCAAGTTTAGATAAACACAGTGATGAAGTATTATCTCTGGTATAGTAAAGTTAACAAGAACAGAAAGGAATCTGCTAAGAGAGACCCAGAACATACCACCAGAAACCTTTGGAGGAGTGTGACCCAGGCTGTTCACACCTAGTCCTTGACTACAAGGGGTGGAACAAAAGGGAGGAATAGTAACACAAACTAGTGTTTATACATACTTTTCTGGTCATTTTAAACACACACACACATTTGATCCTTAAAACAACCTGTGAAGTACAGTTACTGACATTTAACAGAAGTAGGTTCAAATATGGAACATGCTACCTCTTACTTACCTGAAGCCCATATATGCTAGTACCCATGCATCCATTCATAGCAAAGGAATAACCTTTACATCTTAAGACTTCAATGTTTGATATAAAGTACAGACACAAGGAAACAACCTCATCACTGATGGTACCTTTAATAAGAGCTTCTCTATAAATGGGAAAACCTCTGAGTGTGAGTCTTAAAATCAAAGCAGTCACCTTTGCTGATCTACCTCTCTGTCACTTATTTTCCCAGTAAAAAATTCATTATGTTTGCAGTTACTCCACTTTTGAAACACATACTTATTTTTGATATGGGGTAAGGGTGTACACTTTAAAATCAATTTTAGAGGTATACTTTACAGTAAAATGTGCTCATTTTGTTTCGACACTAGTTTTGAAAAATGTGCATTCCTGTGTAACCACCAACCACAATCAAGATGTAGAACATTACTAGTATGCCCAAAAGTTCCCTCCTTTTCCAGTCCACCTCCCACCCCTACACCTCGTCCCAGGCAACTAGTGATGTTTCCTGTTTCCTAGAGACTAGTTTTACTAAAGTTCATATAAGTGAGATTGCACACTACATAGTATTTTGTGTCAGGCTTTTGTTCAGCAGTTTTTAAACGATGAATACATGTTGTATGTATCAGTCATTCATTGCTTTTTACTGCTGAGTATATCCCATTGTAAATCACAATTTCTTTCCATGAACCTGTTGATGGATGTTTGTGTTGTCTGCAATTTTGGGCTGTTACAAATAAAGCACTATGAACGTTCATGTATAAGTCTGTTTCTTTTCAGTAAATATGGAGGGGTAGAATTTCTGGGTCATAAGTGTACGCTTAATCTTAAACTTTTCCAAAGTAATTATACCATTTTACACTCCCAACAGCAATGTATGAGTGTTTCTGTTGCTTCACAACCTTGGTATTTTCAATTAAAAAAATTTTTGCCATTCTAGTAGGCTATTGGTGTCACATTGTGGTTTTCATTTGCATTTCTCTGATAAGTATTTTTTCTTGTACCTATTAGTGTATCTTTTGTGAAATGTCTATTTAAATATTTGCCCATTTTTAAAATGGATTATTCTTATTCATTTTAAGAGCCCTTTATGTATCTTGAGTACAGGTCCTTTGACAGGTATTGCAAATACTTCTTCCCAGTCTGGGATCTTTTCTTTTGCAATTTTTAATCTGCTGTAAAGACGATATATTTTTAGGCTCTAGAAATTTCACTTGGTTCTTTTTTATATTTACCATTTCTCCCTCATTATGTTCATCCTCTAGATCCCTGAAAATATTTATAATTGGTGTTTTAGAGCACATGACTGTTAATTCCATTATGTCTCATTTCTGGATCTGTTTTTCTTCTAGTTGTGGGTTACATTTTCCTACTTCTTCACATATCTAATAATTTGTTATTGAGCTGAACATTCATTTGTTGAGTGGATTTTGTTCTCTTTTTAGAGAGCACTGAATGTTGAAGAGGTCTGTTTGGTTTTTGGAAGGTGGTTAAGTTAGCTGTGGAACAGCTTATTCCTGTCAAGCCTTGTTTTTAAGCGTTGGGTCTCTCTCACACTGTAAGGGCTAGTCTAGCCCACTCCTAAGGCATGATATGCCAGGGTCTCTATGGAATGCTCTAGATATTTAATGAGATCTGTCCACTGTGGCTGGTCAGAACTCAAATGACAGCCCTGTGTGAGCTCTGGGAATTGCTTGGCTGCTGCCAATAGCTGTTTGGTGCTCAGTCTCTAACTTTCACCATAAGCAGGCACAGTTTAGTGTTCAGCCCCAAAACCAAGAGAATACTCTATATAGATTGCTGGAGATCATTCTGTAGCTCTTTTCTCCCCGGTGGTTTGATGCATAAATTCCAACCACTTAAACTTCCCTATACCCTAATCTCTGTCTCTTCAACTCAGCAAGACCACTGTCCTTTGTTTGAATTTTCCTCCTCGCACCTTCTGAAAACTGCTTTAAGGCAGAAGTTAGGGAAAGTATAAGGCTTGCCTTGTTTGTTTCCCTGCTCTCAGGAATCCGTCTTGTACTGCCTGCTGCGCATTGTCTGAAAACTGTTTTACATAGTTTGTCCAGTTTTCTAGTTCTTTATGGCAGGAGGGCAAGTTCAGCCGCAGTTACTCCATAATTGCCAGATGTTCAAAGTATCTAATATTTAAAGTCTTATTTTTTAGCATACCTCATAACAATATGAAGAAAATCCTTTTGGTGAGAACTAAAGTTCTTGATGTAATTAAAGTGTGCCTTTGGCATCTCTGCCTTGCATCCCCTTCAGTGGCATGCCCTGTGTGTCCTCATTTTACCCTTTCCCTATCAAAATCTCTAGAAAAGATTCGCCAAACTCAGCATGCAATTATGTATAAACAGATAAGTTCAGTATGGTATTGCTTGTATCTCAAAATTGGCGACAGTATAAATATTTGTCAGTAGGCAGATGTTAAACAGTTTATTTACAGAATAGTAGACAGCTAATAGACTGACATGAATACAGTCAGTGAAAAAAATAAGTTACAGGGCTTACTTAGGTATAATTACTTTTTTAAAAAAACACAAAATTTTGTTTTATGTATTTCAAAATTTACATTTTTGTGACCAGTATGTATTAAATAATTTTAAAATATATATATGCACATACACATACATGTGTGTCTTAATATGACTAGCCCTTTCAGTAATACTTGTACTTTTTAAAAATGGAACATTGTCCATCACAATGCAGGTTAGGAAGAGCTTTATTGAAGTAAAAAAAAATTTTTTTTTTTTTGTCTGTGGTAATGTGGTAAGAGAGTGACCTAACTTCCAGTCCGTATAGCAGGCTCTGCTTCTTTATACAGTACAAGTAAATGACTGCAATTACAGCACTGTCACCAGACCTCGGGATAACTAAAGTATTAGTCTAGCTAAGAACTCATTTATTTAGATAAATATAAAGTACAACACATTTTTGGTATGGGTCCAAAACTTAAAACCTGACCTTTCTGGTCAGGTGAGTGGAGTGGAGTGAAGCACGGAACAAAAATTTCCTCTCTAGCCCAAAGCGCGGTTATTGTCTGTTGGATTAACCTACTGGTTATCACTAAGTTCAAAATTCAAACCAGATAACACAATTCTATAGCAATATTATAATAAAATAGATTAAAATATATTTTTAAAATGTATTTTTAAAAAGCTGTTGTAACTTTCCAATTAAAGTAGAAAAGAACTCAAATAAACACTTAAAAAAATTATAATAAATGCTTTACAAATGCCCCAAAATGGAAGTCCTAATTCCATGTCTTTGTTCATTCTCATAACCAAAACTTTTAAAAAGTTAATTACTTTTCATCTCTGTATTTTTGGAAATACGCCATGCCAACTTGAATGAATGCATGAGACTGAATAAGAATGTATGAATATATGTTTACAATGAATGCCACCTAGAAATGTTTTCTTTTGCTCAAATCTGAATTTTCCCGGGGTCTCAGATACAACTAGCTTTAGGAATAACTTTTAAAGCAGTAAAAGAACGCTTAAATCATTCTTGGTTTTTCCTTTCTACGTCAGAGGTTTACTTCCTGAGCTATGATAAAACCTAATCTCAGGGCAGGACAAAAGAATCAAGCCTCTAGTTCTCAGCCATACTTGCTGAAGCCTAGTTAAGTGCCTCCTTTATAGTACAAGCAACAAATGTAATTGCCTCATGGCCTGCGGGTGTCCATTTAACAAAAGCAGCTTTTGGGAACCAACCCACAGGTGTTACGTTTCTTGATTCAAGTGAAATCTGATGAAAGAGTCCACAATATCAAATAACACATTTACTAAACTAATCAAACTCACTTATTATTTGATTAAGCAAAGATTATCTAATTAAGAAAAAGTTCTGACTGAAGAGTAAGATATTTGTACGTTTGACCTTTCAAAAGTTTCAAAACACAGAAAATCCTAGTAACAGACTGATTTTTAACTATTTGTTTGCCAGATATTTTAAAATGTATAATCAGCAAAGGCAGGGTATGCACTGGCCCTATTATTGCTCATGCCTCCTTAATGGTTCTTCTAAAATGATTGAATGTAAAGGAAATAATAATTATTAAAGAAACAAACAAAAATCATAAAGGTAATCGGAGAGGGCAAAGTTTTTGGAATCCTTTTCTGACATGATTATTTTTTCCTTTTCCTGAAATATATAGGAAAAGGAGAGGCATACACACCTTAGGAAAGCGATCAGATAAAGACTTGGGCTTTTTTGTTTTGTTTTTTGTGGTTTTTTTTTTTTTTTTTTTTGGCAAAAGCAAATGGAAGTGGTATATCAACAACACTGTAAAGTATTTCATTTTCCACATGTATTTTAAAGATTTTGTCTTGTGTCTCACAGAATGATGAATGTAAAATATAAAATGCATAATTTCCCTGCCCAGGAAAAAAGTCCATATGATGAATGTACATTCATGACATGTCACTTTAGTTTAACAATACCCAAATAATTGTTATTTATGTTACTATCTTTCAGGTAAGCAGAATCGAGTCAAATTAGTATACCATTATATGGTTAATGCATATTCTGCTTAATCGTGGCTTATATAACCAAAACATAGTCATGGTAAGATGCTATGCACACAAACTACTGGAGAGAATACTTGCAAAATGAGATCATTTATTAATTACATAGTCCTAAAAGAACTTCATAATGCCCAGTATTTGTATGACTCCTGCAATGGCAGTAAATAATTGTTGGAGTTTATCTTCCTATATACACCAACAAAACTATAGATAAAGATGTATATGTCAAAAAGTGAAGCATTAAATCCCCTGAGAGAAAATCATGTAGAAAGGTTTTTAAGAACACAAAGCTGAGAAAACATTATTAATCTTTAATTTTGTAAAATGGGGCTGTCTCAAGTGTCAGTTACGGGTAACTTTGAAAGCAAAACTCAAGCAACAGTCTCACTAATACTCTATTTTTACTGACATTCTTCTGCCAGAACTTTTTGCCTACATTTGTCTCCCTGAGTAGAATATCTGGAGTCATAAGGGAGGTGCTCCCAAAGGCTAGATGCATGACAAAGGGATTAACATTTATAAGGACCAGGCAAGGAACAGTTAACACACTTATTATTTCAGTAGATACTATCTCTATGCAGTCCTGCTTCTTTTTCTTCCCATTTAAATTCTGACTTATTACTAACCTATCCCACATCATTCCCGGGGACTGTTATTGCCTTTCCCTACTTAAAAATGGTGCCACTTTAGGTTCATAGCCAATTATCATTAAAGAGGAATTTACACCAGAGTTCTAGTAAGCTACACCTACAGCGTTGTGGTGAGGGTGTGTGTGATGAGGGATGCTTTTAACTAAAGGTTCTCTTTTATTACTGAGCATCTCCCTGCTGCGTGGGTTTAGAGCTTAGGCTAAGACTTGACTTGCTCATTCTCATAGCTATTGCAAGCAAGCTAAGCTCCTTCATCTTCTCCTTAAGTACTCAATACCTCCATCCAGCCTGAACAGGAATTTCTGATGGGTTGTTAGTATGGTGGTTAAAGTTACAGTCCACAGAGTCATAGTTCTGAGTTCAAATTGTAGCTCTGTCACTTACTAGTTAAACACCTTGGAGAGGTTATTTAAACCTCATCTAAAAAACTGGGACTAATGAATGCCTTACAGAAACATTCTGAAAACCAAATAACACATAAGGCTCCTGGCACCCAGTAAGCACTCACTATTGTTATTAACAGTTGCTCCAGCTGCTGGATGAATGATGCCTGCCGGGCTTTCTTTGTTCCTGGTTTCTTATGCAGTCTATCCAGTTCTCTGCAAAGTGAACTGTGCTTTGCAATTTCACTTCAGTTATGTTTTTGGTCTTTTTCTTTTACATTGTATTCGATTATATAGTTCTGGTACTAGCCAAGACTTTGAATTAAATCCAGTATAATTAAAAATGTACATTAATTGTGAATAGATGCCATATTAATTATGCCAAGTGATTTAATGAAATTCAGTTTTTAAGACCAAATCATCCAAATGTAGCAAAGACTAACATTTTTATTCTTTTAACAGGCATCTTTTTCAAGCAATGTTTATTAAATATCAAATGCCTAAGCACTTCCTTATGGAGTATTTACTTCTTCAGGACCATCTAGCCACTTGTCAGAAGGCAGAGGAAGGGGAAAAAGTGTTGGGATTGAAGCTAGTAAATAGGCCTTTCCATCCCAGCGATCTAATACTAACATCTCAATCCTACAGATTTTTTTCCCCTAGGATAATGGATTATTTGGTCTCTGACTTCTTTTTTGTTCTATTTGTAACAAGGTTACCTGCTGTTTTTGGATTAGTATTTAAGAGCAGTTCCTTATATTCTCATTTCAAGACTGTCTGTACTCTCATTTTAATATAGCCTGATGTACACTCTGGTTCTCATATTCCAGAAGATGAGCCTAACTTAATGAAACACAGGTATCTGAAAGAGTAGTAGAAAATGGCGGTAAATATGTAAATAATGAGTTTTCTCATGTTCTCAGAAAAAGTCTAAAATAGTAAATCAGATGCCTACTATACAGAATATGAGCTAATAGGTTTCCACCAAATTTTTGATTCCTGAGACTTCAAATAATTCTTCCCAGTCAAAACTCATCCCTATTTGGATTTATTCCTATAGATGAATCTCTGTAGCGCTTTTCAGTTTCTTATGGACCAGTGCATAACTGCATCATATAGAGATTGGCTAAAAAACGGATTTATACCTGAAATGGTACTAGAAATAAAAGATCAGTAGTAGAAAAGAGTCCATACTCCAAAAAATGAAGGATTAAAATAAAATATGTGGATCTTTTTGTACCTGATATTACTAGTATCTTAAAAAAAAAAAGCATTGTATTGCATGATTTTCTTTGATAGACACTTCTCCTACTTGCATTTTATTTATCAAAACCAGAACTCTAATGTCCCATACCCTGGAAATTATTTAGAATGATGTCTAGCTTTGTGAATACGAAGTTGCAGATTAGGCAGGTAGATGACAGATGACATTTTTTGTGATGATGTAAGATACGAATAGCTGAAGACCTTTAAAAAGTGAGGTTGATCTCAGGGGGCTGAGAGCATCAAAACACTGTTTTGACTAAGAGATCATGAAAATATACTGTGGACATCAAGGAGGGAATAGTATAGCACCCAAACATCATTCTGGGAAAGAATGTGTTTTCTTTCCACTTCCTATAATTTCATTGCCATTGTATTCATTTAAAGTACAATCTATCATAGACTTATACAGGCTTCTAGACTACTCCAAAACTGAGTATATCTTCTCTCCATTTCCCAAATTAACATCTCCCTCAGAACCCTTTATATATTTTTTAAAAATTTTATTTATTTTTGGCTGCGTTGGGTCTTCGTTGCTGTGCGTGGGCTTTCTCTAGTTGTGGCGAGTGGGGGCTACTCTTTGTTGCGGTGCGCAGGCTTCTCTCATTGTGGTGACTTCTCTTGTTGCGGAGCATGGGCTCTAAGCATGCGGGCTTCAGTAGTTGCAGCACACAGGCTCAGTTGTGGCACACGGGCCCTAGAGCACGTGGGCTTCAGTAGTTGTGGCACGTGGGCTCAGTAGTTGTGGCTCGCAGGCTCTAGAGCTCAGGCTCAGTAGTTGTGGCACACGGGCTCAGTTGTTCTGCAGCACGTGGGATCTTCCCGGACCAGGGGTCGAACCTGTGTCCCCTGCACTAGCAGGCGGGCTCTTAACCACTGCTCAATCAGGGAAGTCCAGACCCCTTATTTTAATGCACCACCTACCCCTATTGCTAGAGCCAGAAACTTGGGTCAGTTTTAAGCCTTTCAATTCCATTTCTTCCAACATCCAATCCTGTCTAGATATTCCCTTAATCTTTCTCCAAACTTTGTACTGCTTTCCATTCTTCATGTTATTATCTCAATTATGTCTTACAGCCTATTTATTAACTGGTCTCCCTGCCTCTGGCCTCTCCTACTCCAACCATCCTCTACTATACTATACTAAATATCAGGGTGATCTTTTAAAAGCTAAGTATGATAATCTTACTCCCAGGAATTCCCTGGGGGTCCAGTGGTTAGGACTCCACATTTCCACTGCAGGGGGCACAGGTTTGATCCCTGGTCAGGGAACTAAGATCCCACAACGCGTGATGTGGACACACACACACACACACACACACACAGAGTTACTCCCCTGCTTGAGACTTACAAGGAACTGAGCCCTAATCACCTTTTCATTTTTATCTCTGTTCACTACCCACCCCTCCCCACTATATGTCCCAGACATAGGAACTTACTTTTGGCAGCTACCCAAAGCACAGTGCTGCACCCTCACTTTTACATCTTCTGAATATGCTGCATTGGCTAGCTCCCACTTAGCCTTGAGAACTTCAACTCAGGTTTTACCTCCCCATTCTGTAATAATCCTATTCACCCCAGTCTAGATAAGTATCCTCTATTACAGCATTTTGTAATTCCTTGTCCAGTCCCCCAACTGGACTACAAACTCCTGAAGCTGTACTGTCCAACATGCTCACCACTAGTAACATATATGACTATTCAATCTTACAAATTATATAAAACTAAAAATTCAGTTCCTCAGACACACTAGCCACGCTTCCTGTGCGCAATAGCCACATGAACCTAGTGGCTACCATACTGGACAGGGCAGATATAGACTATTCCATTTTTGCAGAAAGTTCTATTGGACAGCCTGCAGGCAGGGACTTGATCTACTACTTTAACATGGTGGTGGCCCTCAGGTAAGTATTCAGTAATATCTGGAATTAATGGGATTAATGAATGCATGAATAAATAATAGGAAAGTTGTGAAGTTATTGTCTGGCAAATTTGCCCACCCTATAACCTCCTGAAGGCTTTTTAAGTTTTCTCTCCCTCCCCCCAAGTCCAGCGGTTTCCACTGCTCCTGGGACACAGTCTCATTCAGGAAGATGCCTGATGCTGGGATTGGTTTGGGGTTAGGTGCATTTGCAGTTACGGTCAGAAGTGCATATCAGTCTATGTCCCCAGACCTACTCTGACTTTCTTTACATAGGGAAGTCAGGTCAAATTTCAAGTCTCTTCAGATGACAGGAGGTTTTTCTAATCCTTCCTGATTTAGAGATTCATACACACAATGTACAGGGAGTAGATCAGAATCTTAAGTTGCATCTTAGAATTTTAAATTACTCACCCTATAGTTTTAGGTGCTTTATCTCCCTTCCCTGTTGGCTCTGTATGTCTGTGTAGTAGACAGGCAAGCACTAGCTATGCCAAACTAAACGATTCCTAAATTTTCTTAAAATAGTTATGAAAATTCCAACCCAGGAGGAAGCACTCTCGCATATCTAGGTTAGCAGTATAATGGCTTGTAATGTCAATATTTTTCAGCTATTTTACTATCTTCAACTGTTTTATAATACGCATACTTGCTTTTAAATCTGTAATTTCTCTTTTCCTTTCTTATTTAAGGTAGAAAATAGTTTACTAGAATGAGAATGCTTTTATAGACTAAGATTAAGTGGGTCACAGAAATCTGTAGAATTTTGATTGCCCAAAGTGGTAATAGAAGAACTTCATTTAGTTGCTTATTTCAGAAGACATTTGAACATATTCCACTTAGTCCAGCAGACCACTGTATCAGGTTAGGAAGCCACAGGACACTTGGAACACATTCTCTTTATGACCGACCATCAGAGTGGGAGTCTGCCTCAGATGCTTACACTGAACAGCAGCATTACAATTTCAGTCTTAGTAATTTTTCCCAATTACTTTTTTTATAAATTTATTTATTTATGTTGGCTGCGTTGCATATTTGTTGCTGCGTGCGGGCTTTCTCTAGTTGCAGCGAGCAGGGTCTACTCTTCATTGTGGCTTCTCTTGCTGTGGAGCATGGGCTCTAGGTGCGCGGGCTTCAATAGTTGTGGCATGTGGGCTCAGTAGCTGTGGCTCGCGGGCTCTAGAACACAGGCTCAGTAGTTGTGGCGCACAGGCTTAGTTGCTCCGCAGCATGTGGGATCTTCCCAGACCAGGCCTCGAACCCACGTCCCCTGCACTGGCAGGTGGATTCTTAACTACTGCACCACCTACTTTTAAGCAACCTAAAAGTATAGAGGTCTCATATAACTTGCAGATAAAACTACACGTAATATGGTATTTTACTGAATTGCATAAATGCCTCCCCAGAATCCCACCCATGGCACTGACTTTCCAACTTTGAGTGGTTAAAATATTTTCAGGTGAGCAAAACATGTTAGTTTCAGGAAGAGTTACTACCCTTTCAGTAGAAATGTTGATTTCATAAATACATATACATACTCAAACATATATTAAGATAAAATACATTTCTACAAAATAATATTTATAAACTACATATTTTTGTTAAACTAAGACCAAATTATTCTGAAAATGTTCAGGGAACACATCAGAAAATGCTTAAGTAGTGGGAGCCTCAAAGATGATTCTTTAGTGTTAACATCAGAAGAAAAACAGCTCAGAATTGTAAACACTAAGTCAAATTTATCTTCAGAATTGTTAGCTATAGGATGAAAAAGTCACGTCATCTCCGCAGTCAACTTCACTTTAGCAAAAAAGTAAACATATTTCCTGTGCATGAGCTGCAATCAAGGCATTAGCAGTGTGCCGTGACTGATCACCCTGGGAGCCGTTGCTGAGAAATGGATGTGAAGCACAGGTTTTTATCACTATAGTCTGCAAAAAGCAAGTCCCTTGTTTAGATATCCTAGTTGTAATAAGTGACATTATTAGGTAGTTCTTCTATTTAAATGACATAAGGATTTAGTGTATCAGCAGCTTATAATAAACAAACCCTTTCAATCTAATGATTCCTTTCCCTACAGAGAAGTACTTTTTCTGTTTATAATACAAGTGGTAATAGAAGACCATATGGTTGTGACTTTTAGCTAAAGTAAATGACATTTAAACAAACAGAAAAACAGCATTAGGATATTCAAGGATTTGAACTATAATGTAAATACACAGTACACGTTGGGGGCTATCAGCGTTTATAAAGTGACCATTTTCTAATGTTTCCCAATTAGTGAGATTGTTTTTCAGTTGGCCAATCAGTTTTGTTTAAATATTTTTCAATACACAGTAAAACAGATTTATTACTAGCATATTATCCCATTTCCAAGTTCTCCTTTTAAGAACACTATACCACCAGGGCATCCTGAGAACATTTAATCAGTTCTTTCTGAAATGTGAAAATGTCTCTATTTCTTACATTTCTGCCAATAACAATAATGATGTTGTTATTAACATACTCTACAATTCAAAAAGAAAAATGTAAGAAATACTACATTTCTTACACACCTACCATCACTCTACTGTGGTAACAGCCTAGCATTTGATGAACATTTCACCTTTTGTGTATGATTCTGGAATCTGTGGTATCAAGAACCGAAAAGCTTTATATAACTGGATATTTTGATAGGTCAAATATAAAAGCAAAAACATAATTTTTCTAATAAGCACAGATACATTTCCTTTAACAATAGCAAAAGATGCTACGCTTTAACTACAGGAAAATACTGAAATCTCCATAATATTTCTGTTAACATGCTCATCTCAACAAGGTGGCTGCTATGGCTGAGAAACTAAAATTCAATAAACAGAGTTTTAATTATTTGAAAGATTTAGAAAAAAAGATCCTTCGTTTTATAATAACCACTGGAAAGCAGAAGTTTACACTTAAAGGAACAGTTTACCAGCTTCAGATAACAACTTATCCATCCTTAATCTGCCAACCAATAAAAGAATCAAAAGAACAAAATACCTGTAGAGTTGTTACATATGTCCAAAGGCACATCATTTCTACTGAAATGTAGAAAACTCTCATTACCACACAAACTAATTAGTAGGTACTGCATGTTGCAAGGGCGACTTAGCCTTCATAGTAACAAAACCACCACACCATTTCTAGGGAACCAAATCTTCCCTCAAAATGAGAACAAGGTAAGTCCAGGGTACCTCAATTCCACCAGTCCTTCAGAAGATTTAGATGAGACCAAGTTCAGAGTACTCCAAACTAATTATTCAAAGCCAGGTAAATGTTTAATCTGCTTTAATAAAAGGGCTGAAAACTATCATTCAGTCCAAATAGAAGTCACTTGGGGAAAGAAACATTTAATCAGCACAATGCTATGCTGGTACAAAGTAACAGGGGCATTCCAATATTTTCTATAACATTTACCTGCAGTTATGGAAAATGGTCAAGTAGCCCTACCATGGAAGAAAGAGCTTTCAAGTCTTCTATGAAGACTAGAATAAACACAGATTGGCCAGTTCAGCATTAGCATACAGTGTGGTGAGCTACAGGAACATCTATATTACTGAAAAATAGAACATCGTGCACTTTACTCCAGAGCGAGTTTGCAGTAGAAACTAGAAGAAACTGAGTAGAATAGAAACTAAAATAAAACACTGTCAGACTCTAGTCATATATCCATTTGTCCACCCTTCAAGTATTTTTAAAGTATCTACTAGATGCCAAATAAAAGTTTAGGTGTTGAGGAATCAGCTGAGATCAAAACAAATCTCTGCCATTAAGAACCTTACATTGTAGAGCAAGGGTCAGCAAACTTTTTCTGTAAAAGGCCAGACAGTAAATAGCTAAGCTTTGCAGACCATAGAGTCTCTGTTACAATGACTCAACTCTGCTGTTTTACTGAAAGCAGTCACAGACAATATGTAAATGAATGAGTGTGGCCATGTTCCAATGAAACTTTAATTACAAGAACAGGCAGCAGGAAGAGTGTAGGGTCTAGTAGGCCATCAAAAGGACCATGGCTTTAATTATGAGATGGGAGGCCACTGAGCTCTTTGGGTAGAAGAGTAACATTATTTTTATGAAAAAGCATCATTATTAAAAAGGTTCATTTCAGTTACTGTGTGAAGAGTAGTCAGCAGAGGGGTAAGGAGGCAAGAAGATGGGAAAGGTATAAGCTCAGAGAGAAGTTCAGAAGTTACTGCAAGAAAACAAGAGTGAGATGAATTTGACTTGCACCAGGATGGTAGCAGTGATGGGGGCAAGATGTCGTCTAATTCTGATTATATTTACAAGATACAATCTTGTAAACATGATTTGCTAGTGGATTGGATGGGAGGGTGAAACAGGAAGAGAGGCAAGGATGACTCCAAGGTTTATGACCTGAGTGAGCAGAAGAATGGAGGCACCTTTACCATGATTGGGAAATACATGTGGGACAAGCCAGTTTTGGAAGGAAAATCAGTTTAGTTTTGGACAGATTAAGTTCAAGGTGAACATTATATACTAAGGTGGAGATATTAAACAGACTATCAGATATATGATTCTGGAGTTCAGGAAAGAAGCTGTGGTTGATATAAATTTAGGTCTTGAGTTAGATAGTATTTAAAACCATGAGACAGGAAGAGGTCACCTTAAGTGCACGTATATAAACAAAAGAAGTTTAAAATACAAATCCTGAGTTATTCCAATATTTGGAGGAACCAACAATGTTATCCTGAGAAAGATTATAAAGTGTTATAGTTTCTTGATTAGCTTTATAAGAAAATTTTACTGTATTTCCTGAGTCCTGGCTCTATATTCCCTAGGGGAATGGAGACTACGTTAAATTGCCTGCTGTGCAGATCAACAGGAGAATGCCTATTCATTTAATGTACTTCCTACCAGCTAAATGCTTCTTCCAACTAAATTATTTTTGGCAAATTAGTGGCTTCTAGCAGCAAACTGAGGAATTCCTATAGTATAGAAAGGCAAGTTATTCAAGATGTTTGAGCTGAGTACAATTTGTTTCTTTTGAGAGTCACAAATTAAGCTCATTTCGTAGTAGCCAATGCTCAGCCCATAACCCAAGGGAAAAAATTACTGGCCTCAATACCATGAAAATAAGCAAAACCCACTGCAATAGGACCTTGATAGGGACTGCTTCGTTTCCAAATGCTTAATGCAAAAAATAAATCACCTTTCGTAAGTGCTGCTTGCCACATGAACTTTTAGAACTCTGGAATGAATAAAATGGTTTCACATCACTTAACCAATGATCTGTTTATATTCTTGTTTGCCAACTTACAAACAATGCTATTTCTTTCATATGCTAAACTCTATGTTCTAGGTTCCAAATGACAATTTTGGTGTTTTGCTTTCTGAAGCACCTACTTAGGAGAATAAATGTTTTTTGCCTGAAATTCAAAACACGTTTAATATATATCATCCTTATTATGCATCTCAATCAAGATCTGAATAGTAATGTCTTCATAACCTATAAACAACAATGATTTTTCTGAAAGGATGCACAGATAAGGGGAAGAAACCCCTTTCATAGCATGCAGCACCAGTGTGCTTCTGAGATAGCTGGAAAAGGGAACACTCTGGAGGGGCAGAATGCAAACAGTTTGGATATCTCTTCAGTGCTCCAAACTTGGATGAATTTTTGTTATAAGTCACCTTGATTAATGGAACACATTTGCTAAAGTGGTTCTGTAATAGCTACACAATTCTTATGGCTTAAAAAACGCAGCCTAGTAAAACTGGTGGAGCCAGGAAGCCTTCAAAAATCACTGGCTTGTCTTTCAGAACTAATACTGGCCCTGATTAGAAACAGTTGCCTTTCTTTTTAAAAATAATAAAGACAAATACATTTTAAGGGAAATACAATTTATGAGATGGGAGTAGAAATAATAATAGTAAGTAGAGGATATTTTGGGATGAAAAGTAGTGGCATGGTAAAGAATATAGATTCTGGACAGAGCCAGGCTACCTGTGTTTGAATTCCAACTGTTTCTCTTACTGTTTGAAATTGGACAATTTATTTAACCTCCCTGTTGTTCAGCTTTCCCATCTGTCAAATGCTACTACCACCTTCACTGGGTTACTGTTTTGATGATTAAATAAATTAACCCTTGGAAAGAGTTTCAACAGTGTCAGGTACAGAGTAAGTACACAGTTAAGTGCTGGCCAATATTATTACAATTGTTTGTACACTTATAAACATGCAAACCAAAGTGAATGGAATACACCTGGAACAAAATGGCAGTGTCCCCTAATTTATCCTCTCAACAAACATAAAAATTCGATGAATGTCTTCTTTAAATAGAATATTCAAAAAATGTACGTCTTATAGTCCTCTGGTTATTTTCTCTGATTACTTAGCAGAGATTTTATCTAAATCTTTTCATCCTAATATTCCTCCTTTAATAATTTTAAAAGAAAACAACAGCAGTGTACACACTGTACACAGATAGTAGATGCTATCATTTATATATTTTGTTATTCTTTCTGTTGATAAAACTATTTCTGGTCTGAAGTATATGCTTGTTGCTAAAGCAACTCAGAAGTGACTAGAATGCCTCAAGAAATGAAAATAGTCATGTGAAGGTGAAACCATTACGTAAATAAGTGACATTTTTGAAAAATAAAAGGATAAGTATCCATGATGAAGGCCACAGAAAAATAGGCTACCTGATACCACATTCTCAACTTTAACATTATCACCATCAGCTACGGATTCCTAGGATGTTTAGCACTGTAGTAATAAACATCAAAAGTGTAATAAACATTTGCACAGCTGAACCATAGTCTATTAAGAACGGTAAATAAATAACAGATTATTTAATAGTCTACTGATCAAACTTATAGGGCAATCAGAGGCTATTGTAGGTCAAAATAAATTTACCACGATGAAGACAATTTAACTCTTAATTATATGTTTACACTGGGGATGAAGATAAAGTTACTTAACAGATGTAACAGCTCTATTAATAATCTGACAGTGACACAGAAAATTTAAACAAAAATAGAAAATTAAATTATAATTAAAGTGAGAAGAGTATATGCTGAGTAAACAGAAGGCTGCCCTCCCCTGCCACAAGCTGTCTCAGCAGCCATGTGACTGGTGAAAGGGGCTCACACGTTACATTTGCTCTTCACTCTTCCGTTCTACTGCTCTTGCTCTTCTTCCTAACTGAATTGGCAAGTTGACTACACCAAAATATCTATCCTAAACATTTAAATAGGATTTTAAAAAACTAAACTACAAGACTGTGTTTGGTTTTACCAGATTTTCCACTAATAAGTCAGTGGAGAAACAATCTAAGCCAGAATTCCAGATTGCATTTACTTGTCATGTCTCCTTTGTCTCCTCCAGTCTATGACAATTCCTGACTTTCCTTTTTTTAAAGACCTTGACATTTTTGAAGAGTATTGGTCAATTATGTGACAGAATGACCCTCAGTTAGGGTTGGTCTGATGTTTTCTCATGAGGCTATACCTTCTTTTTACAAGAGTACCACAAAGGTGATGTGCCCTTCTCAGTCCTTGAATTCAGGGGTCACATTATGTTGACGTCTTGTTACAGGTAAAGTTAACCTTGATCACTCAGTTAAGGTGGTGTCTGCCAGGTTTCTCCTCTACGAAGCTACTGTTTTTCCCTTTGTAAAGATTTCTTGGGAAAGATAATTTTTTTTTTTTCCGTACGCGGGCCTCTCACTGTTGTGGCCTCTCCCGTTGCGGAGCACAGGCTCCGGGCGCACAGGCTCAGCGGCCATGGCTCACGGGCCCAGCCGCTCCGCGGCATGTGGGATCTTCCCGGACCAGAGCACGAACCCGTGTCCCCTGCAACAGCAGGCGGACTCCCAACCACTGCGCCACCAGGGAAGCCCGCGAAAGATACTTTGAGACTATGCAAATACACTATTTTTCCTCAAACGTCTGCCCATTATTTTGACATTCATTGGTGAATCTTGCCTGCAACAACTAATACTGAGATGTTTATACAGGGTTTTAAAAGGAAATAAAATATATAAACTATAATGGCCATGTTGTTCTTGATACAAACATACTTAAATTCTAATGAATGCATTATTCTAACTTATATTCAAAATATGAATAAAAGTTATACTCATTTGTCAGTGTGTTCAGTTAATGTTAATCAACTATGATACCAATGAATAACATAATTGAAATGTTACTTACATAACTATGGCTTTTAAAGAAAACTGATGGACTATTGCTGAGAATTTTGTCTCCTTCCAAACCAATTACTCTTTTACAAATATTTGATTTTGGATCACTTGGGCTTTTTGCAATCACAATGTCACCTCTGAGGGGAAAAAGTCAAAGAAATGTCAGTGTTATTATTAGCATAAACACATGCATGGCACTGCTACAATACTTTTATAAAGCAACTTAAACAAAGCCACACCTTTTATCCTCTGACATACTGACCCTCCCATACATTTACCAGCTTTGAGAACCTTTGTGACTAACTTTATGGGTCAGAATCTAACAATGAGAGTGATGGAAAAGCTATTAGAAGATTCTAAAATTTCTGATAATTCCATGAGAATTATCTTCTTGCACTATACCCACTCAGTGTTACTTCTGTGTCCAAATTTTAGAACCAAAACTATGAAAAAACAATTCCGTGTAAATACCACCAAATTAACCAAGCAAATTTGACTGCCCAGCAGTAGCACTGATTGACTCTAGAGCACATAAAAAGGTAGAAACATCATCTGTGTTTCCCTAGAGCTTAAAGAACTGAGGAATTGCAGCATATAAATTATATAGCCTGGATAGTTTACAGTACAGTCAAAAAAGACATATATTTGAGAAAAAATATCAGAAGACTCAGCCAAATAAAATGCTAAAAGCTGTCCAAACATATATTACAAAAAATAAACTGGCAAATCAAACATATAGAACCAATATGGATATGATTACATATGAAAGACAGGATTCATGGAAGAAATAACAATCTACATGTATCAGAAGACTAAGAAGATATTGAAAATTGGAAAGGAAGAAGGAGATAAAAAAATATGACTAATGCCTCAACCAAAGAGAATACAATGCTCTTTCTGCATGAAATGAGCAATAAGTGAATTCTGTTCCTCACAATCGAAAGGATTTAATATATTTACTTATTATCTGTACCAGGTTCAGGAAATAATTTGATGTTGCTTGTAATAAAAGATGCATATATCAAAACAATATCAAAAGTCACAAAAATAAAAGGAAGATGATGGTTAAATCAGAAACCTAGTTATTGCTATATATAAGTATTACAATGAGTTCAAATCTTTTGGTAGTCAGGTCAAAAAATAAATTATGATTAATTACATGGCAATCATTACCTAATAAAATAAAGTTTAGTTTGGGAGGTATGACAAAATTTTCCTTAACAACTAAGTTAAAGAGGAATATACAAGAAGGATACTTATGTAAGGAAAGTAAAGATACCATCTTCATCAGAACTTTTACAGAAAATACAGCAACAGTATTCAGAACAGTCATTTCTTGAGGTTATTCTTGATAAGAGTTTAATGCTATTAAAACACTAAATTCTATAATTTGGAGTGCAATATAAGGCTTACACTTGTTTGAAAATGTTATAAAGTATCTCTTTCCAACCAACTGGAACCATGTCAATGGAACTGTTCAGATGAGTAAGTTTGCAAATATTGTAACCTATGTAACATACTAACAAAGTTGATTTTGGCTAGCTTTGGGGAAAGAAATGTTTTCCATGGGAGTTTTATTCAGCTTGTTTTTTTTGTTTGTTTGTTTGTTTTTTGCGGTACGTGGGCCTCTCACTGTTGTGGTCTCTCCCGTTGCGGAGCACAGGTTCCGGACGCGCAGGCTCAGCGGCCATGGCTCACGGGCCCAGCCGCTCCGCGGCATGTGGGATCTTCCCGGACCGGGCCACGAACCCGTGTCCCCTGCATCAGCAGGCCGACTCTCAACCACTGCACCACCAGGGAAGCCCTCAGCTTAAGTGTTTTGACAAAATAATCAATATGATCCTCAAAACAAACTCTGCACTTGAATGGCAACGTAAAAATCATAATTCAGTCAAGGTGTTTTAATAGAAAGCATCATTACTGTATACTGTATTTCTGGTGGTCTAACCAGATATTATAGGCACAGAGCTTAAATCAAAATATATAACCTTGGACTCTCAACTCTTTCAAATAGGATTTTAAAAGAAACTTAATAGAACTAAGACTGAAATTTTCCTGTATCATTTATAAATATCCTTATTATCCCCTCCTAGATTGTAAGCTTTTGAAAACAAGGGTTAGTATCTTGCTAAGCCTAACATTCTCTATCAGGTACAGCACATCTTATAAGTGAGGTGCTCATTAACTATTTGTTGAAGGAATAAGTAGTCATAAGAGACTATGGTTGTCTCAAGTATGAGTGTTCGGTCCACTGGACTGAAAAATCTATGTCCTTTAGATACCAGATATGCATACTTTCATTTTCCCTAAATGAATGGCTACTCTATCTTTAGAAACAGCTAGCAAGAGGATCTCTTGCCAGGGGTCAGAGATTCCCCTGAAATCTCAAGAGTTCTGTGCTACAGATAAAAGAAAAAAATACTCAGGACAGTAATGTTTTTAAAGTAGGAGTTACCAACTGACTACCTTGGCTGTAAAAGTTACTTTGGTATGTCTCCTATAAATGCCAAAGTTTGAACTGTCCTTCCACCTAATGGGCCCCCTGAAGGAGCAGAATACAAAATAAAACCTCTAAAGAATCTTAATTAGTTCACTAAATATAGTTATTTGTATTACCATCTGAATGCAAAGAGTATCTATCCAAAAAAAAAAAGACAATATTGAGCTGTTCATTCAAACACTATTTAGCCAATGAGTCCAGCTCCTTGTTAAGGATGCTCAAGGACTATGAGAGTGAAATCATGTGATTAGCATGGAAAACAGAAGCTTGTCTTCATGTTGCAGCAAAGCTAGGTCTCCAGTTAATCCAAAGACAGTAATAAGTTATTTTGATACAAGTTAAAAAGAAAAGGAAGCTAGAACATAACCTGTTATATAAGTTTTATTTTATAACCCCATATCTATCAATTAGGTATTATCTTGAAGTTGTTACGGATAAAAGATCTGAGGAATTACCCACAGACCATGCTAGACCATACAGCTTGAGCAAGAGAGAGTTTCTATTTACAGAATCTAAGATAGTGGAAGAACGAGTAAACACAAAGAACAGTTTTACACTATTCTTGGTGATTTTTCAGTAATGTGAAGTGGACTATTAAAAAGGACAATAATGAAAGAGGAATGCCTAAACCTACTTATGTTATAAGCTAAATACCAGCTCAAGTGAGTAAAATTTGTATTTTATGAAGATGAAATGTGATACAGATCTATTTTTTCAGAATTATGAAAAACTAATGGACCCCAAATTTTAGGGAATCAAAGGGGTGTCCTTTAGAAAATACACTAAATTACTAATACTTCACATCCATTCAGAAGGAATAATAATCAGGGAGTTAAGTAGAATAAACAGTATCTCAAGGACTGGAAACACCATTTAGACTAGGATTTTAAAAGATGTAGTGGCAAACAATATTTCCCAAGGAGTTTTTTAACTTAATCTAATTAATCAAGAGACTTATAATAGATAAGATTCCTGGCTCCCAGCTACATACAGTGCTATAGTCTAAAAATCACCAACTGCTCATCACAGACTATAGGGAATAAGACAGTCATCAACAGAAATGCAGGATTATTTTAAAAATTAAAAAATCAAATCACTGATTTGGATATGTAATGTAATGTAACCTAAGTCCCTGGTTCTTTATTCAAAACATTCTAGGACAAACCCACCCCCCAACCCCCGCCGCAAAAAAAAAGTAAAGAAGGCTTCTTGAATGCACATTATAAAAGGGACTGCTATCTACTTTGCACAATGATACAAGGAACTGCATGTTTAAAGAAACTATTAAAATTTCTCAAACTGAGAGAAAAAATTTGAGCCAAAATTTCATCCAGTTGGTCATTAATTTGGTTATTTACAAAAGAGTTTTTAAAGCTAAAGTTAAGAAACTGCAGAAAAGACACAATGTGTATGTGTGTTTTCACCATCAGTTTAATATACCTGTGGCAGAATTTACCTTTGGATACCATAAAAATGTCGACTAAGATTTTCTGCAAAAACAACATCTGAATTTTGAATTGTAGGCTCCATTGATGGTCCAGAACACTGAAAGAAAGGCAATTTTAAAATTTAAGTTGAAAACCTTTTAAAATATAAATCATCTGAGCAGGCTTAAAAGAAAGAAAATCAAGCAAATGTTCTTCAAGCTTGGAGGATGATTCATAATAAGCTGGAAGCTCCAAGATAAGTTCAACTCTACAGAGTAGCCAGCAAGTCTGGAAAAACAGGCAAAATATATTTAAAATGGTTTGTTAATATTATATTATAATAGAGAAATAAAATAACATTATCTATGTTTCCAAATTTTGGCCATCTCGTAAAATTTAAGCATCATGAGGGCAGGGACTTTGTCTCTCATGTTCCCAATTGCATAACCAAGGTCAAGAACAGTGCTTGGCATAAGGTTGATACTCAATATATACTTGTTGAATGAATAAATTAATGATTTTTTTTTCTTGCTACTGTCAGCTATCATCCAGTGCCCATGACAGTTATTTACCAAGTGGTATCATACTATTCTCAATGAGTTGATGCCTTTCCTTTTCTTCCAAGAGAACAGCTTACTCATTTGATGGGGCTGCAACTTATATTTTCTACTGAAAAATATTGGCATAATGAGATGTACTTTAAAGAGTTTCATATTAGTAGGTAAAACAATTATCTTCATATATATCTCAAAACTGTAATAAATGATCATTGCAACTTGAAAAATCTAAACACAACAGTCTCCATTCACTCCACTTACATGTAAATAAAACTTTTTACTCAAAACTTCCTACTTGGGCAGAAAAAACAAAGACCACAATGCAAGTTTTTTGCTAACTCTGTAGCCTATTGGAAATACCAATGTAAATTTAAAAAAATCAAAGAGGGGAGTTTCAGTTAAATATATTTATTTGCATTACTCCAGCTCAACTTGAGATTATATGACTGTGACTATCTTAGGGTAAACCTGATAAAAATAGCAACACCAACAGCAAAACTTACTGACTGAACAATCAATCAATTTATTCTTTCATTTATATGACAAAAGGTTAGTATTGTCATGGTTGATAGATTTATGATGCAATATTAAGAAAATGCATTGGTAGGAGTAAAGCCTTAACATTTTAATGTTGACACAAGGCAGAATAATCATTTATTTTCAGGACAGTTATTGATACTCTTCACAGTGGTTAAAAGTAGGGGTTTTGAAAATCAGAGAAATCTGTGCTGAAATTCCAAGTCTACTTGGAATTGTGGGACCTGCAGAAAGTTACTTAAGCTTTCTGAGCCTCAGTTTCCTCATGTGTATAATAGATTTCTAGTAAGTATCTCATAGAGTGTAAAAGATTAAATGAGTTAATAAATGTAAAACATCAAACACATCCTAGAACACAGTAAATAGCATTCAATAAATGGTAAAAACTAGTATTATTAGATTAATAGGGCCTTTGTGCCCCTGCAAGAAACAATGCAGGACCATATTTAAAGTTATAGTTCTTATATTTTATATCAGTGCCAATTCAAACACTCTCTTCCTTCAATTTAAAAAAAACCCACATTTTAAATGATTATTTTCTTGAATGTAAAAACTTACCATGACAACACCACCAACGTATTCAAAAGCACAATGAGCTATACAGCCATACTGAATAGTATAGCCAACAAGCCGAAAGGTTTTTCCCAGAACACCACGAAGCATAGTTCTATGTAGACTCTGCCACCATTGGCCTGATGGTAAATTTCAAAAAGTTTCATGATCAATACTATTTAAAAACACTTAAGAAATAGCTCTATTGTAAAATATTTTACAATCACCCAGAGTGTATTAAATGCCTAATATGGTTTGGTGCAGAAAATCAAGAGTTTATTTTCATTTTTGCTGAAGGTTTATTAAAATGGCAAGTTATAGCCACTTAATATTGTGATCTTCTAAACAGAGATTATATTCAAATATCACTGGGTTTATATATGAATTAGATAACTAGTAGACTCTGAACTTGTCTCTCTCCTTTCATGCCTTGGTTATTTCTTGGTATTAAGGCAGATGTCTAAGAAATGATATTAACTCTTTCAAATACTAATAATAGTGTTTGATACTGTTGCCTGCTATAGTACATCAGTTCTCGTCATAACATAATATAGGAATAAAGGGGAAAGCACTAGAATAGGTGTATGAAAACGCAAGTTTTAAACTGCTTCCTTTATTAATTTGCATGATCTTCAATGAATCACTTAACCTCTCTAGGCCTTAATAAAATGGAAATAACAGTATCTCACAGAATGGTTCTGAGAATCAAATTCAATAACATGTCAAAGTGGCTTTGTAAATTATAAAGTTACATTCAGTTTTCAGTTATTAACTATTGATATAACAATGAACACATGAATATTATGAAACAGCACAAAGAAACATGTATTTTTAGAAAGCTATATACCTTAACATACTGATATTACTCATTTAAAACAGTCCTAGTATTTGTCCCTTCCTTTCCATTTACCTGCTAAACTATGTTTCAAGCATTTCTCAACTAACAGCCTAATGCTTAGGCCTAGACTCCTATGCACTGTTCTCAGATTAAATTTACTAAAACACATCAACAATAATAATATATAACATTTGCTCAATGCTTGGATATGTCAGGTTTTACAAATTAATCTCTGTGAGATAGATAGTATTACCATTATCATTTTATAGATAAGACAAAGGAACCTAAGAGTAGTAAACTTGCATGCTAAACATCACAAAATCTGAAAATGATACTCAAGAACTTAACCATTATGTTACAGTGACTTCCATATTACTCCCTTGCTCCCATAACCTCAATGGCTCTCTATCAGATCAAGTACAGATTACTCATTTTCAGGATCTTTGACGGATGGTTCCCATTCCATCCTCAGATTCCAACCTGATCTTCCCTGATGCTCCTACATGAATGAACTACTCCATCATACTGGTCCAGTTTACTTAGGGTATACTGCCCAACCAACACTTATGTATGCCAATACCCATGCCTGGAATATACCCATCATGATACCCATCATGTATCTAATTTTTAACTCTTCTCCAAATGCTCTCAACAGGCAAGTTTTTCCTTCTCCTCTGGGTTCCTATGGTTCCTTATGTTCATTTTTTAATGATTAAGAACACTGTTTCTAAAGCTGATCTTGTCTTGAGCAGGCATCCTGGCTCCACCATATTTTAGCTGTGTGATCTTAGGAGGTTATTTTACCTCTGTAAACCTCAAGTGCCTTTCCCTGTAAAATGGCCTTAGTATCAGTACCTATCTCAGAGAGTTAGTGAGAATTACATGTAATCAGATATATAGTCTGTGTAGCAGAATATATCAATAAATTCTAGTTACTATATCATTCACTTGGCAATCAGCATGTGCTGTATAACCTCATAACATTAGTTTCATTTTCAAGTGTCTAAGTTTCTCCCTAACTTATGTTTAAATAAAATAATAGAATTTTTTTTTTTTTGTCTGCACCACATGGCTTGCAGGATCTTAGTTCCCCAACCAGGGATTGAACCCAGGCCCTCGGCAGTGAAAGTGCGGAGTTCTAACCACTGGACTGCCAGGGAATTCCCAATAATAGAATTTTAGAGCCCACAGCATAGAACTATGTCCTTTATTAGTGTTTTATTACTTAATAGTGTTTATTCATCTATTAAACATTTATTATGTCTTCTCCCCTAACAAGTCTTCTCTGGCAGCACCCCAAGAAATGTTACTTATGCTTTGTGTCACTCACCTACCTTAAGCATACACTGATTATAATACTTACCACACTGTATTATTCATATCTTTTCCCTTATTACATACTATATTTGCTTATATGTCTGTGGGCAGTGACTGTGCAGTATTCATCTTTGGGTCCTTAGGGCCTACCAAAGAATGCTTGCCTGGCTGAATTAATGAATAAATATTGAACCCAAATCTCCTATAATTTCAACATCTTTAGTATGATAAAAATGGTTATAAGGTTCAAAATGATTATCAGAAGACCACTAAGATTTTTGGTTAATAAGGAGACACGTTAATGTCATACTCACTGAAGAAAGAAAAAAACTGTCAGTAACATATTAAAAAGTGTTCTCATTAAATCTTTTAAGTAATATGAAATATCCCATCTTAGGAATCTGGCTTACAGTAATAACTGATGCACTTTAAAAAATACTGATATTTAGAATTTCATAAATAAGAAGTGATATTTAAAAACACTTCATAACTGAGGTTCAATTAATTCAGAAAACACTGAAGAGGAATAACAATAATAGAACATTATTTGTAAAGTTAATTAGGTTGTGTAAACACTACTTTGCTCCCACTATAAAACTAGGGAAAAAAGTAGGGGTTAAGTCCGAAAGCTTAGCTTTGAAAATGTGATCTATGAAAACAAATCCTAAAAAGTAGTGAAATGAATATTACATTTAAAAACTAAAATAGAAATGAGCTTACCTGATGTTAGAGAGGGGATATATTATCAAACAAGAAGAAACACGTGGCACTCAGCAAGAAGATATTGTTAACACAGATAAAAGGTGAAATTTAGAGGGGAAATTAATAGCAATCTACCAAAATTTAAATAATTTGGATTACGCAATAGATTATGCATTTGGCTAAAAAACATACTAAAAAAATACAAAGATGCTATAACAATACAATGGTTCTGATTCACTGAGAGGCCCTGTAATTAACTCCCATTAAGAAGTAATTGGGGCCATAAAGCCTTTTTTTATTACTCAGTAAATGCTCGATCCCAAATACAATGTTTGTGATGAAACTGTCTCATAAAATAATAAAACAGATGAGTGATCAGAAAAAAGAAGTTAACAGACATTGTTTCTTCCCTAGAGATATTAGCAACAGAATGGTGTCTGAAGTGTCTGAAACTATTTTGGATCTTAATCTCCTAGATGAAAAGAGCGATGGAGCTATTTATGGAGGACTCTGAGGATCAAGACTACTTGGTCTTATATTTAAAAGTGCAATGAGGAGCACTGTTGAGAAATACTGAAATTGAGAATAAGAGCTGATGAATTTTTTTTAAAGAGAAATCTCAGAGTAGAAAGTAACATTCATATAAGACATAAATAAACCACATACACTGCTAGCACTCAGTAGATCTACTAGCAAAAGGGATTAAATAACACAGAGGTTTCAAACCTCTGGTTTACATAGTGATTTCAAGGGGTCCATGACTCTATATATGCATACATTTGCCAGATATCTTGTTTGTCCCTTTGGACTCACTCTCTACCTTTCTCCATACTGCTCTCTGCACTTGGAAAACTGACCTATATGAACTACATCAAGGCACTTCAGTCAAGCTTCGACTTCCAGCAGGAAGTCAGAGGAAGGAACGGTTATGTATTTTCCTGGCTCCCTCCCTCTAGAGTCTTCTCAGGCTGGCTATGTCTTTGGACGAAAGGTCATTGTCTCCAAAGGCAGAGGAGCCACTTTGAGGGGTTTCCCATTGGCCAAATTTGAGATTTAAAAAAAAATAATAACAGTAATAAATAATATATTAGAATAAAAATGAAATCTACTGAGGACATTTTTTTAAATAGAAGTATGTGTTGGGGACAAGGAAAGTTCTTTATCAAAAAAATGGCAGCTAATATATATATATATAGAGAGAGGGAATAATGAAATTATTACCAATGTAATAATTCATTCAGGCAAGGGTCATTAATAGATGTTTAAAATTACTGGATGATGTTCTTGGATTAGAAGAATTAACATTATTAAAATGGCCATACTACCCAAAGCAATTTACAGATTTAATGTTATCCCTATCAAATTACCCATGACATTTTTCAAAGAACTAGAACAAATAACGCTAAAATTTATATGGAACCACAAAAGACCCAGAACTGCCAAAGCAATCCTGAGGAAAAAGAACAAAGCTGGAGACATAACCCTCCCAGACTTCAGACAATACTACAAAGCTACAGTAATCAAAACAGCATGGTATTGGCACAAAAACAGACATACAGATCAATGAAATAGAGAGCCCAGAAATAAGTCCACACACCTACGGTCAATTAATCTTCAACAAAGGAGGCAAGAATATACAATGGAAAAAAGACAGTCTCTTCAATAAGTGGTATTGGGAAAACTGGACAGCTACATGTAAAAGAATGAAATTAGAACATTCTCTAACACCATACACAAAAACAAACTCAAAATGGATTAAAGACCTAAATGTAAGACCAGATACTATAAAACTCCTAGAGGAAAACATAGGCAGAACACTCTTTGACATAAATTGCAGCAACAATTTTTGAATCTGTCTCCTAGAGTAATGGAAATGAAAGCAAAAATAAACAAATGGGACCTAATGAAACTTGAAGCTTTTGCATAGCAAAGAAAACCATAAACAAAATGAAAAGACAACCTACAGAATGGGAGAAATTATTTGCAAACGATGTGACCAACAGGGCTTAATTTCCAAAATATACAAACAGATCATACAGCTCAATATAGAAAACAAACAACCCAATCAAAAAATGGGCCGAACACCTTAACAGACATTTCTCCAAAGAAGACATACAACAGGCACATAAAAAGATGCTCAATATCGCTAATTATTAGAGAAATGCAAATCAAAACTACGATAATATATAACCTCACATGGGTCAGAATGGCTCTCATCAAAAAGTCTACAAATAATAAATGCTGGAGAGGGTGTGGAGAAAAGGGAACCCTTTTACACTGTTGGTGCCAATGTAAATTGGTGCAGCCACTATGGAGAATAGTATGGAGGTTCCTTAAAAAGATAAAAACAGAGTTACCATATGATCCTGCAATCCCACTCCTAGGCATATATCCAGAGAAAACTCTAATTCAAAAAGATACATGCACTCCAATGTTCACAGCAGCACTATGTACAATAGCCAAGACATGGAAACAACCTAAGTGTCCATCGACAGATGAATGGATAAATAAGATGTGGTACATATATATATCTATATATCTATATCTATATCTATCTATATATATATATATACACACACAATGGACTATTACTCAGCCACAAAAAAGAATGAAATATTGCCATTTGCAGCAATATGGATGGACCCAGAGATTATCATACTAAATAAAGTCAGAAAGAGAAAGACAAATAACATATGATATCACTTATATGTGGAATCTAAAAAAATGATACAAATGAACTTATTTACAAAACAGAAATAGACTCACAGACATAGAAAGCAAACTTATGGTTACCAAAAGGGAAAGGCGAGGGGAAGGATAAATTAGGAGCTTTGGATTAACAGACGCACACTACTTTATGTAAAATAGATAAACAACAAGGTCCTACTGTATAGCACAGGGAACTGTATTCAATATCCTGTAATAAACCATAATGAAAAAGAATCTGAAAAAGAAGAGATAGATAGATAGATAGATAAACTGAACCACTTTTCTATACACAGGAAACACAACATTGTAAATCAACTGTAGTTCAATTTAAAAAAATACTGGGTAAAAGGTTGTTGGTAAACAGGACATGTGCAAAGTATTAAAGTAAATAGTTTATTATTTACAAAGGGAACAGAATACTTTTACATGAAGAGATCAAGTAAATATTACCTTTACATGAAAAGATCAAGTACATATTCACTATGTGATCAAATTTAGCTGCATAAATAATGGTAAAAACTGATATGTAGCTTCCTGACATGATGCAGTGACATACAGTACATCAACACCTTTGTACTATTCTTGCCAGAAGTGTATAACCTAAATCTAATTATGAACAATCAGACACATCTGTATCATAATCCATAAACAACTTGAACACTTAAAATATAAATTTAATAAAATAATAAGAGTATTATTTTAAATTATAAGAATAATTTAAAATACAAGGACATGACAACCAAATACAATATGAAATCCTTAACTGGATCCTGAAGCAAAAGAAAAAGAAAAGCAATAAAAGATATTATGGGAAATTTGAACATAGCCTGTAAATCAAAACACATCATCGTTTCAATGTTATATTTAACAATATCACGACTATGCAGAATGATCTTGTTCACAGAAGAAAAACACTGATTTAAAGATGAATGTAACTGTAACTTTCTTTCACATGGTTTACTTCTGCTACTAATAATATAGACATATGTAGATAAATTTATACACACACATATACAAATATATACATACACATATATATGTGTATATATATATATACACATATATATGGAGGAATAGAGAAAGATAATATGGCAAGATGTTCACTGTAAATCCAGATGGAGTGTATATGAATGTGTATAACATTTTCTTCAACTCTATAATAGAATTTTTAAAAGAAGAAACACTTGGAGGAAAAGGGGTGTCCCCATAGTCATCAGGTCATTCAATCATTCAACCAATATTTATTGAGCTTCTACTATATGCCAAATACTGTGTTCAGCCCTGGAAATACAATAATGAACACGATGCCTGCCCTTATAGAGCTTATAGATTACTGGGTCAGATGTCACACACACATACAAAGTAGACAAACATGTAAATATATTAAATAATTTCCATAAAGGAAAAAATAGGGTAAAGTGATACAGAATTATTGGTGGGACATATTTTTCTTAAGGATGAATCAGGAAAGATTTCTCTAAGAAAATACCATTGAAGTTAGGTCCTGAAAGATGAAATAACTATGGAAATTGTGGAAAGAACATTAAAAGCAGATGAAACAGAAAGCATGTGCTTAAGGAATTAAAAGAAGACTGGAGCACTGTGTGAAGGACATTAAATGAGACTAGAGAAAGACGAAAAATTATTCAAGTCTTGTAGAACTTTGGATTTAATTCTAAGACTAATGGGAAGCCACTGAAGGATTTAAGCAGGAGAGTAACATGATCTGATTTAGAATTTAAGATCACTCTCACTGTTATGTAGAGAAAGGACTGGAATGGGTGCAAGATTAGAAATGCTGGGAGGGTAGTTAGGCTGGACCAGCTACAGAAGTGGCAATGGAGATGGAGAAAAATGGACAGATTTGAGAAACTTTGGGAGCAAAATAAATGGCAAGGAAAAGGAAAGAATCGGGATGACCCTCAAGTTTCTGGACTGAGTAACTGGGTAAATGGAAGTCTATTTACAAGGTTCCTCTCAACACACACACTGGGATAGAAAATGAAGGGTCTGATTTTGGTCATGTTAAAATTGATGTATTTGTGAGATACCCGACTGGACATGTTAGAGACTGGCACTCTGGAACTTAAAGGAAGTTTCATACGTGGGAAGTCTTAAAAAAAATTTCTATCTTAGGACTATATCCTACTACAAACAAGAGAAAACTAGAATAACAGTAAAGTAAGGGATTTATTTTCTATTAACACTAGTTGCTATATCCAAGTTACAGGCAGGAAGAAAGAAAAAGTATAGAGTATCCTGATTAACTTTTTTCTTTTTTTAATAAATTTATTTATTTTTGGCTGCATTGGGTCTTCATTGCTGTGCACGGGCTTTCTCTAGTGTGACTAGCGGGGGCTACTCTTCGTTGCGGTGCGCTGACTTCCCATTGAGGTGGCTTCTCTTGCTGCAGAGCATGGGCTCTAGGCACATGGGCTTCAGTAGTTGTGGCTCACAGGCTCTAGAGCGCAGGCTCAGTAGTTGTGGCACATGGGCTTAGTTGCTCCGCGGCATGTGGGATCTTCCCTACCAGGGCTTGAACCCGTGTCCCCTGCATTGGTAGGCGGATTCTCAACCACTGCGCCACCTGGAAAGCCCAGCTTTTTGTCTTTTTAGCCAAAAAAAAAAAAAAACCCATCTTTGTTCCATCAACACCTAACTGGCCAAAACTATATAACTAAGTACAGTAAGGTGTACTTATAACTAAGTACAGGGGTGCTAAGAGAGCACTGCTGTTCTCTTTATAAGCTTTGTAGCACTATTTGACCTTGAAAAATCACCTGAGCATTACCTGAGAAAAATTAAAACATTAAAGAAAGTATGAAAGGGAGACATGGAAATGGAGACAACATATACAGTCAGGTCTTTGGAAAAGTTTGGCTATGAAGGCAAGCTAAACAGTAGAGCAGGGTTTTTCATCCTCAGCAGTACTGACATTTGGAGCCAGACAATTCTTTGTTGTGGGCAGCTATCTTTTACATTGTAGGATTTTAGCAGCATCCCTGGCCTCCAGATGCCAGGAGGACCCCTTCCCTAGTTGTGACAAACTAAAATGTCTCCAGACATTGCCACATGTCCCCAGGATGTAAAAAGGCCCTCAGTTGAGAACCACAGCAGTAGAGTAATAGGAAGAATGTGGTATTTAGCAAGTTTTTTAAAACACAGAAACACAGTAGCATATGCTTGAGAGCCAATGGTAACAATCCCACAGGGAGATGAAGAGAGACTACTGATAAGTGAGGGAGAAGAGGAGACGGAAATAGAGAGATGCCTGAACACTGACATAAAGAAGGCAAGAGGAAGACTTCAATGCCAGTTTTGACAGAGTACTTACACCAGAATAACTTCTTGGTTGCAAAATCTGGATAAACAAAATAGCTGTTTAAAGGCATTAGGCAGCAATATAGGCAAGCCTTGAGGGGCAAGTATATATGAAAGAAGGGAAGAACATAAGGTAAACACATTCACTTGGCCTTTTCTCCAAGAATACTTGTCAATTTACAGCACAGGAAAATAAAAGTTTTAGCAGAAAGTGGCAGTTCCATTTGGTTAAGAAAGTGCTTGGAATTTATGGCCATCAAAGTAGATGGCACATGAGGGTCAAACTGTAGACACGTAGGAACCATAAGTCGGCATGCAATTTTGCTAGCCAACGAAATACTAGCCAACTCCTAAACTGCTACCTGAGCAGAGTGAGACTCCAGAATCTCAGTAGAAAGCAGAAAATAAAAGGCTAAAAACCTAAACAGAGATGTTAGCAACCACAGAATACCACGCAATGTGAGGGAGACAGGGGTTGGACTTCAAGACCTTCCAAGGCTGGCCATGCTGGTTATGACTGCAGTAGGGTTACCACTGAGAGTGAGGGCAAAACTGAAAGGGATCAGCCTTAACAAAGAATACAACCCACCCTTGACAGGATTAAAGTGACCTGTTCACACACTACCTGGCTGCTGAGGAAAAACAAAACAAAAACTCTCAATTTTCATAGGAAGAATACATCAATGAGAACTCCCACAATATTTTCTATAATGTTGGAGTGGGAAGGCCTTTTTTATTTTTATTTATTTATTTATTTTTGCGGTACGCGGGCCTCCCACTGTTGTGGCCTCTCCCGTTGCGGAGCACAGGCTCTGGACGCGCAGGCTCAGCGGCCATGGCTCACGGGCCCAGCCGCTCCACGGCATGTGGGATCTTCCCGGACCGGGTCACGAACCCAGCCGCTCCGCGGCACGTGGGATCTTCCCGGACCGGGTCACGAACCCGTGTCCCCTGCATCGGCAGGCAGACTCTCAACCACTGCGCCACTAGGGAAGCCCAGGAAGGCCTTTTTTAAAACAAAACTGAGATATAATTCACATGCCATGAAATTCACTCTTAAAGTATACAATTGTAAAAGCTGTGTTCAAACACTGATAGTTTTGTTAGTTTGATGGTAGAAAAATGAAGGAGCTCTTAATTCAGGTTTTTATCTTCTCAATCTCATGAGCTGAGGTCAAGAGCAGAGACTGAGAACTCTCAGCATAAAGCAAGCTGGTAAACAGAACTGGTTACAGATGTATTAGTATTCTGTTGCTTCTGTAACGAATTACCATAAAGTAGTGGTTTAAAACAACACAAATTTATGATCTTACAGTCTGTAGGTCGGAAGTCCACTATGTGCCTCACTGAACTAAAAATCAAGGTTTGGCAGGGCTGCAATCCCTTCTGGAAGCTCTAGGGAAGAATCTATCTCCTTGCCTTTTCCAGCTTCTAGAAGCACAAACGTTCCTTGGCTCATGGTCCCCTTCTTCCGACTTCAAAGTAAGCGGCACTGCATTTCTCTGACCATTCTTCCTTGGTCACATCTCCCTCTAACTCTCTGGCTTTATTTTGCCATCTTCTTCCACTCTTAAGAACCCCTGTGATTAAATAGAGCCCACCCAGATAATCCATGATAATCTCCTCATTCACATTCCTTAATTTAATCACATCTGCAAAGTCCTTTTTGCCATGTAAGGTAACATATTCACATGTTCTAGAGATTAAAACATGGATATCTTGGAGTGAGGGGTGTAATTATTCTACCTGGTAGCCACATCAAATACCAACACACTCAACCAGTAGTTATCAAAGTGTGGTCCCCAGATCAGCAGGCATTTGTTTGAAGTGCAAATTCTTGGGCCAAACTCAAGATTTATGTAATCAGAATGGGAGTGTTGCTCGGCAGTCTGTGTTTTAACAAGTTCTCCAGGTGATTCTGAAACAGAATTTGAGAACAACTGCTCTAAGCTCCCAGGTGGCCAATGGCCACTTCTATCCTTGAGCAGCCTTGCTCATCTAGTCATTTATTACTGTGTGCCAGATAACTTACCATACTCCATGTGTGCTGTGAGAAAAGTTGGAAAGCTTTGGCATATAGAATTTTAATCCACCTAGGAAACAGAATTTACTACTTTTTATTCCTTATTACATTTATATTTTAAAAAACTGAGTTAGATAAATCAGGAGTTTGGGATTAACATTTACACACTACTATATATAAAATAGGTAAACAACAAGAACCTACTGTACAGCACAGATAACTATACTCAATATCTTGTAATAACCTATAATGGAAAAGAATCTGAAAAAGTATATATATATAACTGAATCACTTTGCTATACACTTAAAACTAACACATTGTAAATTAACTATACTTCAATAAAAAAACTGAGTTATTAATGTAGAGAACCAATTCCTTTAATGGGGAGTCTATGTACTCTATCACATAACTAATAGAAAAGCTAGGAAAAAAGAAATGAAAATTTAAAATTGTGACTGTGCCACATAATACAGGAAAGGAAACGTACAATAATCCTCCCCAGAAAACCTTTAAGAGATTCTGATTAAAATATAGTAAAACTCGGGCTTCCCTGGTGGCACAGTGGTTGAGAGTCCGCCTGCCGATGCAGGGGACACTGGTTCGTGCCCCGGTCCGGGAAGGCCCCACATGCCGCGGAGCGGCTGGGCCCGTGAGCCATGGCCGCTGAGCCTGCGCGTCCGGAGCCTGTGCTCTGCAACGGGAGAGGCCACAACAGTGAGAGCCCCGCGTACCGCAAAAAATATATATATATATATATATAGTAAAACTCCACATAATACTGGCATAAGGGAGCAAGGTTGTTGTCTAATTTCAATGTTCTATATCTACATTATAGATTTTAAAATTTTTTCTTCCTATAACATAAAGTTAGAAAACACTTTGTCGGATGTAGGTAATAATGGCTTCTTTCAATATACATAAAAAATCCTCAATTACCAACCAAAATAACAGTAACAACAATTACAGCAAATACTTAAATAGTAGTCTTGAGTGCCAAGCACTGTTCTAGTTACATATATTAACTCACTTAATTCTTACAATAACTCTATGAGAACTCATTTTATCAAGTATCTCATTTTACAGATAAAGAAACTGAGGGACAGAAAGGTTAAGGAACTATTAAAAATCACACAGCTCATACACAGCAGAGCCAGAATTCAAAACAAGGAGGTTGGGTTCTAAAGTCCACCACTATGCTCTACTGCTTCTCAATAAAAATCAAAGAACTTTGTTGGAGACTATTTATAAAATAGGCATGGGAGAGAGGTTGGACTGACGTTAAAACTAGCTAAACAGATGGAGCAGAGTGAACTCTAGAAGCTGAAAAACAAGTAGACATTTCTCCATCCTTGAAGTTTCTGGGAATAGGGGTACAAGTCTAAGATCTTGATTTAGATCTAACCATTAAAGTAGGCTTTACAATGATTTCAGAATACCCAAAGCCACAAAGAAAATATCCACCTGATTGTTCAGGTCTGGAATTCCTTCGAAAAGAAGAGAAAGCGTTTTGTTTCAGAAACAGGAAAAAATGTAAAGTGTCAGGGTTAATTGAAACTATCAGTTTACAGAAATTCATTTATTTTAAATTATAAGCAGTCAATCAAAGAAGTGATTAATATCATACTTTTTTTTGTTTTGATACATGGAATAGTTAGTGAATATATTAGCATTTAAAGAAGGATTCACATTAAGAAAAGGTGAGAAGAGAGTAGGATGCGAAGCAGAAGACAAATCCCAACATCATAGTTTTGCTACATTTACCTTCATTTGGACAAGAAACAGCAGACTTATGACATTCCTGAGACCTCTATGATTTCGAAAATTCAAGAATATCTACAACAAAATACACTTTTCCCATAGAATTATATCTATCTATCTATCTATACAAAGTAACTGAAAGATATATGTCCATTTCTGACCGTGAATGGAAGTTACTGTGACAAGAAGAGAACAACAAAGACTCATTAAGACATGGATGTTGAGTGGTGTACTCTGTTCAATAGCTAAATAATTCACTCTCACACAGCAGCCTCTCCATCAAAGTAATTCAAATTCCTGCCATTTCAAAATCACCTTCAAGGCTGCTCATGAATTGTTCAAATCTGTAATGTTAAATCTACTGTAAGACATGTGCAGAGGATACTTTTTACATTCTAGAACTGCAAATTCAAGGAGCACTTATCCCCATAATCAATGAAAATTTTATTTAAATCTATTTATTTTGATTCATTCTCAGAGGAAATAACTGACAGCACTTTAAGGTTTAAAGCAGTGAATACTGCTTTAAATTTGACTGCAGCATCAAAATAACTCAAGAACCTAATTAAAATCCAAATTTCCAGGCTCCCATCATGGAGCTAATGAATTAGAATTTGTGGGAGCAAGGCTGCAGAATCAGTAGTTTTAATAAGCTCCCAGGAAGGAAACCCAGTAAAGAACTTTGTGCTGTCATTTGAGACCACTGAGACATACTCACCATTTTCAGAAACTTGACAAAATTTAACCATTCATTATTTTTAAACTAAATGTTAACTTTGGGATCATTCTATAAATTTTCATCATCAAATAAACTGTATAATGCTAACATTTCAATGATTTTGAAAATCCAATATTATTTTCTGAAGTTCACCTTTTATACATATATATACAAAATCAAAACTCATTCTACGTTTATAAAGTATAAGCACTTGACACTATTAATATAATTAAGTACCAGCTTCCAAACAGTGAAATGCCAAAACCACCCCATTCATTTACCAATAATTCCCCAATGGCTATATAATCCATCTATTTCAGAACAATATACAAGTTGTACAAGCAATAGTTGAAGGATATTCATTCAAATGGAAGAAATATCATTTAGCATTATTACAGGCTAGCTGTCATGTGCCAGTCTACAGTTCATGCATGGCCCTTTAGGGGTAATACTAAGGCTCACAAATTGCCAAAAAAGAAAAAAAAGTTTATCATCTCTTAAATAATCAATAAGTCCTATGATTCCCATCCTGCACTACTGTTACAGTTGACTTATTTTTTTTTTAATTTTCTTCATTTCTCCCATCCTATATCCCTTTTTCTTATCTCCAAAAATAACTCCCTTAACTTTTATTAAAGACACATTATGAGTCACCTGTGCAATAAATTTATTAGCTGTAGCTTTTAAAGATGAGTCAACTTTATGTTATCAACAAGGTATTAAATTCAAGTAACCGATACCTATTTGAAAAGAAGGTATGTCACTGAGAAGACCCTATATGTTTACAATGAATTTAATTAAGATGAGTTTATTTGGGACTTTCCAAAGGAGATAACCATTTCTAGTCAAGTAATAATGGCTAGGACAGGGAAGGAAAAAACACTTAACTCTCAAATGCCACTCAGTAAACAGCTGATTAAAAAACAGAAAAGTAAACAGTGACCATGTTTAATAAAAGTTTTGAGACAAATTTTATTTTGAAAGGAAAGCTACTCTTTTGAAATAATTATATAATACTATTATATAAACTACCATAGAAAGTTACCCTGAGAAATACACTACCTGACAAAATAATTTGAAATTACACATAAACCAAATATTGTATATTTAAAATAAAAGTAATTATATTACGAGGATAAGAAAAAGCTTTTAGTCCACTTATTTCATGAATAGATCTTTTCAGTGTAATAGAATTTTACATAAACAGCTTTTCAAATAGTAAAAATACAAACAGAAGGCTAAAGAAGTCCTTTAAAACGAACATAATGCAGTTCAGTAGAAATATTATTAAGCTTTCTCATTCATTCACTTTAAATGGGACAACCAATGAAGAAACACATTTTGGAATACAATAGCTTGGAACCAGTTAAAAAAAATTCATTAAGAATAACAAATTTGCTAGGTAGGTTTGACCAACGATTGCTACATAAATTTATATTTTATTATTGTTTTTTTAGATAAAGACCTCATATGGAGAAAAGTAAAATGTACTACACATAAACAGAGACTGCAAGTAAATCAATATATTATGCATAATGGATGATTATATTTCAGTTATTCTTATAATTTCAAAAAGACTTTAGTCACCTATATTTAAGATTTTTAAGTTTAAAAACATTAAGATTAACGTTTTATAATCTATTTTTTCAAATATAAAGCTACTAAATCAAAAAACATAATAAGATAAAAATCAAGTCCTATGAATAAATATTTTAAAAGTATTCCAAGATCATAACACTGACAACACTAATTATCTTTTCCAGTCTTGGCAGTTATGTTGCATACTGTTTGGGTGACTGATGGGATAATTTCACTTCATTTTCTCTCAGTTTATTCTGGACCATGTAAGAAAAGAATATTAAAATAATTAACACCTCTAAACAAAGTAGTTGATAAAGTTTTTGGTTGAAATAAAATGCTTAAAAAAAGAAAACCTCAATTAACTAATACATGATTCTAGAGCAAGTAACTAAACCCCCATCTGCTAAAGGAAAACTTTGACTAAGAATTTCTGATTTTAAAAAATAGTCATTCAGTATTAATATAAACTATTTTATGACTTTTACATAAGATCATACACTTTCACAAAGAGCCTTTTTTATCAGCAGTTTGAGTCAGCATTTCCTTAATTATCAAAAGTATATGTCGATATATTTTGATATCATTAAACATTTTATTCACTAAAAATATTTAATCAGCAGGAATTGAAGCAGTCATAAAACAGGTAAAACGTATGACAAAACAAATTACTCCAATTCCTTATACCTATAGACAGTAGGATTTATTGATAATGGCCTCATATCTAGAAGAACACTAAAGTCTTTAATATTTAATGTCAAATATAAATCTTTACCAATAGCAAACACATTGTATCACCAAACTAGAAAAAGTATAAAAGACAATAATCAACTTTTCTATTTGAACATTTTAATACATTTTAAGTCATACATAGTTTATAGTCTATATATGTCTTCCATAATTTTGAGTCATATAGCTTATAATAAGGCAACATATTTTAAATAATAAAAAAGCATATTCTTTGCCTTGATCACCTGATTTTTTTGGTTGTTGTTTATAAAATTAATCATAGTTAGCAGGATAGAAATCGCTTTGAGCTTCATGAATGACATCCAAGAGATGGGAAAGGATTAGTTCTCAGTTGCTGCCAGTTATAGTGCCAGGTGGCTTTTTCTGCAGTGAAGGTGTTACGGATAATCCCATTACACTGGTACTAAATCTTGCAGACATCAAAATTATCACCAAGGTTCCTTTTCATCCCATCCTTTCCAAATGACTGGAAGTCGCTTCACCTGAAAGAAGTCAAATCCACATGCAGCTGCTGCTTTAGCAGACAGCAAACTCCCTGAGAACGCCAGTCGTGATTCAATTTTGCTGTGCTGGTGGCCCCCTATTCCCTGTCCAATAATACATCTGTTAAAAAATCCTACAGCTACAAATCAAGTTTAATCCTACTAGGGACCTCATGTTGGTCTTGTCTTCCAAAAAGGCAGCAGGTTCTGCTGTCTATCTGCTGGCGTCTGGGGAATACCATTTAAATCCCAGCCCTACTTAGAAGAATAAGCTAAGGATCACAAAACATGACCTCAAAAACCCTGATATGACTATATTCTGACCCAGAGGCATTCATTCTAGGTGAAGATTAGAACTTTGCATAATAAGATTACACAGCAAGTGAATGATATCAAGGGACTATCCATATGCAGCCGCCTGGTTTTCTATAGACAGCCTGTGCTCTGCAATATGCAGTGCAGACGAAAAAGAGCTTGGTCTTTCTAGCTGAAATAAAATAGATTCACATAAATTAGTTGGCCATTTCCAGATTCCTAAATCCCCTATTACATCTTTTATTGACAGCTCCGGTGAGGATAGCACAAATGTTATTCCTTTTCATTCTGTGCTTCTAGAACAATCATGCTCTGTAATTGAAATGTACATAGATTATGGCTAGAAATTAACATCTTGTTTGCTGTAATCTTGGATTACAATTGACTGTGTACATAATAAAATTAGGAAATCAATGGATGGATTTATCATCTCCAAGAAACTAGAGGCATTGTTTAAAGAACAGTTCAACATTTTGTGCCAACACTTTAAATGTATAAGTCACAAAGAGAAGTCAATAAAAATTTAAGTGAGTAAAAGAATACAACAGGCATCAGCCAATATCTACATAAAAGTTAGATTTCATAAAAATTAGTTCATTTCCCTCAAAATTTAGAAAATGTGAATTATTCAGAGGTTTCACAAACAGGATTTTCTCCCTAAACCATACATGAACAAGGTGGTCAGTTACATATAATAAGGCCTCTACTTTTTTATAAAGTAGTTACAGTAGCAGGATTTTATACAAATCATCTTGATCATTTTATACTTTAAAATATTTGAATAAATTCAAATCAATTGTAATTCAAAGTTTTATAATTCTTAACTGTATACTTTTAAAGTACACAGTGAAGTAAACTCTCCTTATATTTATATATATACAGAGCATTTAAAATGTATGGAATCCTAGAAATATTTAAAAAACAATACTTGGTGTTCAGTTTTCTTCCAAGAAAATGAAAACTGTACCAACTCTAAGCAAACATATATGAAAAAAGAGATTCATATTCATTCACCCAAATACCTATCCAGAAAAATTCTAATGTGAGAAGAAGGAGTTCTCAACTTTATTTAAAGAAAAAAAGAAGTATCAAGATTTGCCATGGGATTCTTATAAAATTAAGATGCTCGGTATACCTGAAATATGACTTATTTGACAAGTTTGATTTGCCCACAATTGTTGAGGAACATACTACATCCATTACGTTGGCCATTATTATCTCCTGATCATCACAATACCTGTAAGCATAGCTCCATAATATCTGATAAATACTCAGAGTCAGGTAACATAATTCTGATTTTGTGTATAAATCAGGCACCAATATTATTAGTGCTAGAGCTATAAAAAACACTATATGTAATTTCAACTTTATAGAACATGAATACTGTTTGATTATCTTTATTAGAATATTACAAGAAAATTAATGAAGAATGAAAAATACACATTTCTGTTATGATTTTTATATGTAATACTCTAGAGCTACACTGTTCAATAAGGTAGCCATTAGCTACATATGGCTATCGAGCACTTGAAATGTGACTAGTCCAAATTGAGATGTACTGTAAGTATAAAATATACACTAGACTCTGAAGACAGTACAAAAAGAGAATAAAATATTTTGTATTAATTACATATTGAAAAGATAATATTTTGGATCTAATGGGTTAAATAATATATATATATGACTTGCATTATATTTCTCTGGAACAGCACTGCTCTAGCAGATCATACAATTTCAATAACATACTCCTAAGCTAACTGAAATTGTACTACTAATAAAAACACTAAAGCAGAGGGTTATTATGGAAAAACAAACATTCCAGTATCAAATCTGATAGAAAAACCTAGTAAAGAAAAACAAAATGTTGTCATTTATTTTCTATTTCATATCTCTAGCTTAAGGGTAGTGGGGGAGAAGAAGGGACCAGCCAAATAAATGACCAACATGTACCAAAAAAGAATGTTTTATAGTTACAAAAATGCTTTAACCCAGTAAACAAAGGTTTTTAGAAAAAACACAGCTTGGGCAACTTCATAAAAGACTAGTAAGGTCTGTGTGTTATCCCTCAATGAGTCCAATAAACAGCAACTTCAAAAAAGTCTGGATCTAGACAGGGCCGTGATTTTTGCCTAAGGTGCTATATAATTGTTTATATTCAAATTTTAAAACTACATTTTAAGTAATAACTATAACAGAGATTTGAAGCATTTAGTATATTTCAGAATTTTAGCAAAATTTAAAAGATCAATTTTATAAATTACTAGAAAACTGCTTTTTCATTAGTCTTCTCATCATTTCATCAATGTAGGTAAAGAAAAAATAGTCCATTAATAAAAAGTGTTTTACAGAAACAAGGTAAACCGTAAATAGTTAAAGTATAAAACATATACCTAATTTAATTCAAGAAAGTTAACGACTGATTTAGTATGACCACAGACAACTGATATCATACAATTAAAACACACAGTCTATCTTTGTCACACATTGGAATATTATTTCAATATAAACAACAGTATGTAAGGTATTAACTCATTTAAAAGTTGCTTTTTCATAATTATTCCTTCATAATATGTATCTAAAATACTAAGACTAAAGATGAAATATGAGTATCAATAAATAAGATGGGTAAACTCTAAATCAATTCTTCATGACCCAGCCATGCCACTTTTTCCTATCCTTTTAAAATTATTTAAGTTCTTTTCTTTTCTGGTTACAAGTATCACACAGACATAGACACACATAGACACAAAAAAAAAAAACCCAAAATAATAACAATAAAAAACTTTCTAGTCATCAATATATGAGTGCAATGATATTCAGTCTAAGCTAATCCCCAGACATCCAAATTCATGAATAAAAATTCATCAGTTTTAAATACACTGAGCCTATTAAGCAAGAACAAAAGCATATGCACAAAAGAGCTTTTAATATATTTCAAAGCCCACAAGAGCCATGGTCTCATTAAAATTATAAATTACACAAACATGGAATGAAGATTCAAACTGCAGTGCAGCTAAGCAGATTACAGAAAACCCCGCGTTCCATATGATAACACACCATGGCCCTCCCAGATGGAGGCTTGGAACAAAAAGGCCATCACCACAGCTAGGGAAAACCTCCTTGTGATCTCTGGTTTCTGTTCAGCAGATGACAGCCAAATAATATGTTGATTATTCTGTTTGTGCTGCTAAGCTTGTAAGATGGAATAAAAGCGATATGATCTATTGTGAACCCAATGCTAATGTGTTGCTCCACTCATAAATAATATGCTGAATTTATTTTGAAAATATCTTTTATCTGAATTTCAGTTTTCAAATGCATGAATTAAAATAAAAGCCAGTAGAAAATTATATTTAATGTTATGCTTTAAACTAAAAAATGTAGATGACAAGTGAAAAATATCTAGGTGCTTAGTTAAGAGTCAAGTACAATCACCTTTCTTTAATTTCAGCACTGTGATCAAAGACAAAATATATTTTTAAATAGGCAATTACTCTCATGAAATATAAATGTAAAATTAAGTAATACAATAGTCATGAAGTTAACAATAAACATTATTGACAAGATAAAAACTAAAATACCAGGGTATATAAAAACACTTTGCTGCAATATAAATAATAGCACATAGAACAAATACCTAAAATATTTTTGAATAATAAAAAGTATCACTGAAGGCGTTATGAATGTTAACTTGTACACAAATGGATGCTCACAAGAAATCCTACTTAAAATCAAAATAATTAAAAAGAAGCTTATATAGTAGGAAGCAGCCGCATAGCACAGGGAGATCAGCTCAGTGCTTTGTGACCACCTAGAGGGGTGAGATAGGGACGGTAGGAAGGAGATGCAAGAGGGAGGAGATATGGGGATATATATATATGTATAGCTGATTCACTTTGTTATAAAGCAGAAACTAACACACCATTGTAAAGCAATTATACCCCAAAAAAGATGTTTAGAAAAAAAGAAGCTTATAAAAATAATTTGCAAATATAATAGCATTCATATTGCTTTGATGACAAAAGTTAAAACCTAATTTTTCTCCTCAATTAAATATCCTAAACTTTAACAGCGTAAACTATACCCAAATGAGGTCACTGGAATTACGTCTGTAAATACTTCACAAAATTTCATGGATAAACATTTTTATGAATACTAGAATTGTTAAAAATATTGAAAATCATAACATTTTCCCACCCCAGAAATTCTTTCCTGGATTTTCTAGTAAACTTTCCTTAAAGACAAACAAATAAATAAAGCAGTACATTAAAGCTGCAGGTAAGGTAAACACAGATTACACACTATTTTCTTAAGGGGGTATTTTGTAGGCGGTACATAATTATGTTCATTTACAAAAGTCCACTTTGTTTTTCTGTCTAGAGACATAGATTGAGTCTAAAAAGAGAAGCAAAACTGCCTAACATGAGAATACAGGCTAAAAATTACAGATGCAAAAGGTAAAATTACAACATTTTTAGAGAAAAACACAGAACACAGAACATCCTTGGCGTAGACAATTATTTCTTAAGTAAGATGTAAAAGCACTAAACATGGGCTTCCCTGGTGGCGCAGTGGTTGAGAGTCCGCCTGCCTTTGCAGGGGACACGGGTTCGTGCCCTGGTCCGGGAAGATCCCACATGCCGTGGAGCGGCTAGGCCCGTGAGCCATGGCCGCTGAGCCTGCGTGTCCGGAGCCTGTGCTCTGCAACGGGAGAGGCCACAACAGTGAGAGGCCCGTGTACCGCAAAAAAAAAAAAAAAAAAAAAGCACTAAACATAAATGACAAACTAGACTACTTTAAAGGCATAAACTTCTGTTCATCAAAAGCACTATTAATAGATTGAAAAGGCAAACCTCAGAGTTGGAGAAATATTTGCAATACCTAAAAAAATGAAGGACTCATATTCGGAATATATAAAGAGCTCCTACAAATCAAAGAAAAAGGCAGCCCAACAAAAAAATGGGCAAAAGAAGTGAACAGGCACTTCACAAAAGAGAATAACAAATAGTCAATATACATATGAAAAAGTGCTCAATTTCATCAATCATCAGGGAACTAGAAATTAAAACAGTATAATGATTTACTACTTTATACCCACCAGAATTGAAAGATGAAAAAGATGGCGAAAAGGGAGAGTTAGCAAAGACGCAGAGCAACTTGAACTCTCATGTGAACGTAAATTAGTACAACCATTTCAGAAAACTGGCAATTTTGATTAAAGCTGGAAATAAACGTACTTATGATCCAGTAATTTTGCTCCTAGACATATGCTCAGCAGAAACCCATAAATATATTAATCAGGAGATATGTATTAGAATGTTTATATTTAACATTATATGGAAATCACCCAAATGTCCATTAACAGAATAGATAAAAAATAGTTGTGATATAGCCATATAATAGAATGCAGCAATGAAAATGAACAGATTACAACTACATGCAACAATGTAGTTGAATCTCAAGACATAATGTTGAACAAAGGAAACCAGACATAAAAAAATTATACTGTATAATTCTATACATAAAATACAAAACCAAGCAAAACTAATCTATGCTATTAAAAGTCAAGGCAGTGGTAATCCTTGTGCAGGGAGGGAGACAGTGGCTGGAAGAGAGCATGAAGGTGTCTTCTAGAGTGCTGATAATGTTCTTTTTCGTATCTGGGTGCTGTTTGCATAATTGTATTTGGCTTCTAAAAAATTCATTGAGCCATCCACTTATAATATGCACACTTTTCCATATATATAGCTTTCTTTAAAAATGCAATTTTGCACACAAATACAGATATACAAAGGTAGTCAAAATCCCTGTCATAAGAAATTTAGGAACAACTAATGTATGTATAACCTAAAGGTGAAAACTAAAGGTTCTTATACTACTTATTTGAATAATCAATTTTTCAAACCAATAGGTAAGATAAGTTCCTGAACTCTTATAAATGGAGGAGCAACAGCTATTCACCCTATTATATTCCCCAGCTCCCAATCTACAATACCATATTTTCAGAGATAACTGGCCTTTGTGTCAGAGTAGCTGCTGGTGCCGCTATTATAACAGAGCTTCTAAAATAGTCTCAGTACTGAAAAATTGCCCTTCTGTGAGAAACTAAAGTAGCACAGAAGATAAGGCAGTATAAAGAATATGTTTGCCATTTTCCTCATTGCCCTCAAATTTCATAAGCTTTTATTTATTATGAAAGCTTATTACCTAATTTAATGGGAATCTTTTGAAAACATTTATTTTACTTTTCAGTGAAGTTAAAATATAATTCTTTAATATCAATATCCTATAAATTAAATGAAACTTCATGATAATTTGACAATTTACATCTCATTATTTCCCACTTAAATATTTTCCCTTACTTCTATACTGGAACCAACACACGATTTACAACACTGTTTTTCTCGTATTGAAAAGATACTTTAAGAAATAAGCTAAGGGCTTCCCTGGTGGCACAATGGTTAAGAATCTACCTGCCAATGCAGGGGACACGGGTTCAAGCCCTGGTCTGGGAAGATCCCACATGCCGTGGAGCAACTAAGCCCATGAGCCACAACTACTGAGCCTGCGCTCTAGAGCCCACGAGCCACAACTACTGAGCTCATGTGCCACAACTACTGAAGCCTGTGTGCCTAGAGCCTGTGCTCTGCAACAAGAGAAGCCACCGCAATGAGAAGCCCGTGCACCACAACAAAGAGTAGCCCCCACTCTCTGCAACTAGAGAAAGCCCACGCACAGCAACAAAGACCCAGCGCAGCCAAAAATAAATTATAAAAAAAAAAGAAAGAAGCTAAAAGAAATCACCTAATGATTATATAGTTCACGTTTTACTTGTATAATAAATATTTATTCAGTTCTTACTATCTCCCTGGCTCTGGGGATAAAGGAACAAAACTGGCTAATTCTGTGGGAAATATAGTAGGTTTATCCCTTTCTTTCTCTCTCTCATTTGACTAACAAATAAAACTATTTTTAACTAGTAACATAGTCACATATTCAAAAATTAAAAACAATCTAAAAGATATACAGTAAAAGTCCCATCTACTTTGTTTTCCTTACCCATCCACATACAAGATTTAGATTTTGTTTACCTGTCCAGATTTTCTTTATGCAAATATAAGCAATTATGAATATATCTTAAGCCTCTCCTCCTTTACACAAAAAGTAGTTTACTATACACTCTGCTTGAACTTTGCTCTTTTCAAATAACAATGTATGCTTGAAAACTTTCCAAATCTTCATATAGAGAACAACCTTTCTATTTTTACAGCTGTAGAGTACTTCACTGTACAGCTATGCCAGAGTTCATTCAACCAGTACCCTACTGATAGATAGTAGGGATGTTTCCAATCTTTTGCTGCTACAAAAGAAGCTACAATGAAAACTTTTATGCATATGTTTTGTTTTGTTTTGTTTTGTTTGCGGTACGCGGGCCTCTCACTGTTGTGGCCTCTCCCGTTGCGGAGCACAGGCTCCGGACGCGCAGGCTCAGCGGCCATGGCTCACGGGCCCAGCCGCTCCGCGGCACGTGGGATCTTCCCGGACTGGGGCACGAACCCGTTTCCCCTGCATCGGCAGGCAGACTCTCAACCACTGCGCCACCAGGGAAGCCCTGCATATGTTATTTTATAAGTACGTTAAGTATATCTGTAATAAATTCCCAGAATTGGCTGAGACAAGTGTGTAAATGCATGGGTCTTTCTCTAGAAATTGCTAATTTTTCTTCTGTGGGGGCTGTGTCATTTTGCTTCCACCACATATACATCTCAGATGTATACCAGAAAAAGCTATTCTTCTCTTTGGGCCTCTAAGATATTTTGTTCATTAGGCAATTCTCAAAGATGTTCTCATTGGAAAAAACTATATGAAGTTCTTTGTTTATTTGTCCCCAAATGCATATGTAAAATTGCTGACTTAGTTTTCAAGTTGGAAAAATATCGCTGATGTAGGAAATCATCATATTGATGCCTAATGTGCTGGGATAGCAACTGTCTATCTCTCTTCCCGAGATCTCCTTTCATTTAAAAACAAATATACACCCCCATCCCAATTTTTTTCCTTTAAATTCACATTCAGTACTTTATAATTGGGAAAGCAGTCAAATGCATTTCACTTTTAAGTGAATGTTTTCCTGAAGCACTTAAATGTTTTCTGGAAACCAAATCTATGTTACTTCTATATTTTCCTTTACAAAGCTATCATTTCAAAGGTAGTTTAATCTTTATGACTGACATTTTCAATAGGCAATGTCACCTAATACATTGTTTTTATTTCAAAGCCCATCCTGTCAAATATCTTATCATTAAAAACAACCACTTAAAGCTCATTGGACTTCCTATTTAAGGAATCCTTAAGTAAATCCAGTTTCAATATCACTGTTTTATAAGAAAATATGTACATGATAATTTTTATTCCCCAAATAAGGATACCATAGTATTGATACATGCAAATCTAGGCAGCATTTCAATCATCCAGAAATCAGTTGTGAGATAATCTCAGTCTCTTGGAACAAAGCAGTAAGACAAGTTGCTGACCCCAAAGTAAATTTTAAATTTACTTTCTATGCCCTTAATCAGTAGATGGGGCAGACCATACTTAAGCTCTCACCTAACCAATGAATATGTTAGGTAAATGCTGATTTTTACATTAGAGTTAATATAATGCACTGAGAGCAAAAAACAAGAATTACCTAACAAAGGTAAAACAAAACAAAACAACAACAAAAAAACCACATCGTAAGCAGCACCCAGGACATAAAAGTTATCAGTCTAAGACAATTTAGGAAAACGGTCCTAGACAGCATAACGGTCTCTGAGGAAATCACATAAATTCTGTGAAATGACTAATGTTAACAATAACAACTCTGACCCATCAAAAAAAACAAAAACAAAAACAACTTACATTATACTCAATTTGTTCTGTTTAAGAAGACAGAAGGGTACATTTTATATTTCAAAAACATTTTATAAAAAAATATTCATATGAAATAAACTTTGGCACACAAAAGGATAAGATTCAATTATTCACAAAATTAACAGATGAGGAAATAGTACACCACCTGTTAATAACAGGCCAATGAATGAGGAATTATTCTAAGTAAGATTCTCAAAGTTAGAATATACCACAGTTGCCTTTCAGAAGATGAATTGTAATAAAGTGCAGTAACATTTTGGGGGCCTTTAAACATACAATTCTCTGTGCAAGGCCACTTCTTGGTTAAGAGTCAAAAGAATACCTGATAATTTCTGAAAGCTAGTCATGCAAATTCTCCACTTCAATGGCTGGACACACTCAAGAATATATCCTGATTTCACTTTTCACTTTCTTTTCTTTAAATTGTGACTGCCACTAAGTAGACCGTTTGGTCTGGTTTCTGGCTCCAACCTTGTGCAATTCACTCAATCTCTTTAGCTCTCCTTATTTTCTTCATCAGTAAAGTGAAGAAGTTATAGAAAACATGATATAATTGTAAATGGAATCAAAGTGCTAATAAAGTAAAACAAAGAGTTACTACATTAGGTCCTATATCTGTATATCTACTACACATATACTATTTTTAAACTGTCACAAGTTACATGGCACTCTACCATATATTTAAGGCCTACAGTAAAGAAATTATGATCACTTCAGAATCTTTTCCAACACTTAATATGTGTCACTCTCAGGATACAACAACTTCCTCATGTACTCATTTAAATTAATTTAAAATACCACTATAATCAATTATCTTTAACCTGAAAATATATGACATTTTCCCACTTGACACATAAAAATCAACATATGATATGTAAAAGAACGTTCATGGAAATGTTAATTATAATAGCCAAACACCAGAAAGAACCTAAACATCCACCAAAAACAGAATGGATGAATTCTGTCATATTCATTCCAAAGGAATAACACATGATAATGAAAATGAATAAAATAAAACTACATGCAACTATGTAGATGACCTTCAAAACATAATGCTGTGTAAAGGAATAAAGAATGCATATGATTCCGGAAAATGGGGCTCACCAGTAGGCCCATCTGTGTCCCATGCTACCCCACAGGAGCACCCCACAGCTGCAGCAGTGTCACACTGCAGCAATCTAGCACCAACCCAAAGGGAAGTACAAAGGTCGTCACAGTCTTCAAGCTCAGTCAGGATCCAATATGAGCTCCAAGACTGGCTGTAGAGTCTGGACCCCAGCTCCACCACTCTAGCCACCTTTCTGTGTCTGTGATCACAGCTGCCACCTGCCAGGAACTACCAGACAAAGCACTGGAGACCCTGTGGTTAACGCTGGTGATAGACAAGGATGGGACCTCTGTGGACTGCAAGGACTTCTTCCAATTGTTGGAAGAGGATACATGCCTGATGATGCTGGAGTTCAAGCAGAGTTGGAGCCCCAGCAGGAGTAGGTGCTATCATATGGCCTAGGCTGGGAGAAGCCCAAGCACAGCAAGGACATCGCCCTCATTACCTTGAACATATACAAGCAAAACCCTTGAGACCTCTTTGGCCTGAACATCAAAGCCACACTCTACAGGATCTACTCCATGAGTTGTGACTTTCAAGTACTTGGCCCAAAGAAAGTACTCAGGGAGCTCATCCAGTTGAACCTCCATGATGCTGCTGCAAGGCCTGAGCCACGTTGCTGGGAATTTCCTCTACCCTTTGCAATGCAGTGGAGGAGGCTGAGCAGTGACAGTGGCAGCAGCAGGGTCCCCTCCATCCCTACTGAGAAGGGGCTCTGAGCTTCTGCCCCAGACTCGTTCCAAGAGATACCCTGTGAGGACTGTGACAGCTCAGGTTTGGAGACCTGGAGGCAGTACAAACTAGATAACTCACCTGACTTCCCCCATTATTCTCTGACAGCACTGTGATAGGTTCCATCAGCATAATGCTTTCCATGCCTAGCCTGTACACTTTCCTCAAGAATGCTGTCCTTTCCTAGCGATCTTTCCAGCCTCTCACTTACCCTGAAAGGCTACAAACTTGTCCCCAGGCATCTTGATCCCATTCTGATTGCAGATACATCTAAATTCCTTACAACTCCTCCTGTCCCTAAGCTCTTTAGTACAGTGAAGTCAGCCCTCTCACTTTACCTTAAGCTCTCTATTTCTTCATACCCTTCCCCTTAAAAATAACAAAAACATTTCCAACAAAAATACAAAAAAGTTTATCCAAGAAAAGAATACATATGAGTCCATAAAGATTAAAAAGAGGCAAAATGTGAACACATTGCTGAGGAATACACATAAAAGTGATAAAATTATATAGAGAATTATCTAAATAGTTATCACAAAAATCAGGACATTGGTTACCTCTAAGGAAAAGGAAGATTATACCAAGAGCTTCTGGTATGTCAGTAATGATCTATGGTTACTGAATGTCTGCTTTATACTTATTCATTTTATGTTTCTATATAGTGTTATATTTCATAACAAAAATATTTAAAATGATATACTTTCTGAAAAAATATATTCTGAAAGAGAAGGAAGAAAGGGCTCCTCTTTTTTGCTAACAATTTTATTTTCTTGGTCTACATTTCTAATTTTTATTGCAATATTTTAATAATAAAGAAATAAGTTACTATGCCTAATTCTCCAGAATCTTAATAAAGAACAGATTTTACAGGCTTTTCAAATGGCCACAAAAAAAGTACCAGGTCATTAAAGAGTATAAGATCAGTTATTTTGTTAAATTTTTGCTTAGCTCAATGTTGTGCCTGTTGCTTTTTCTTCTTTTCAAGAAAATGTACGCTTACTTTCAAAATAAATCTATATTATACCCAGATATTAACTTTATGCAGGCTGCACTCCAAAAAATATATAATAATTTAGCTCAAAAGTAGGAAGAAAAACTTTTAACTCTCACACATTTTAAAACAATTTTAGGAACACCTGTGTTTGCATTCAGTATGAGGGTTCATAATAGGATGGACACAAATATGACACTTGAGATCCAATCCAATGTCACTCTGTGTAAGAATGGTTCACTGTGTGCACTAGAAAACATAACCACTAGATTACAGGATGGATATACAAAACAAGTTACACTTAAAGTCCACTGTATAAAATGTAATGTAGGGTAACTCACTCAAAATAGATCCAACAGTGTCTAATTTAAATTATACTAAAGATGTTTTAAATAGTTCCTTTGGAAAAACATAAAGGGAATTTAAATGATTACAAACGAGATAATAATAATCAGACAGATTACAAACATATACACACACATATAATTTAGGAAATCCTAAAAGTTCCATCACCTACAAGCACCCTTCAATGTATGTTTGTTACAACTTTTAGATGCCACTAAACAGGAAGCAGACAATAAAACTTAGAAACAAGACTATCAGCACTTTCATCAGGCTTCAGATATCAACATAATAGGTATCACCCATTATGAAAACAGAGCTGCTTTGGTTGTATACTGTTGTTTTTTTGTGAATGCAGGCAAGGATTCCCCTCTATAGTGGGTCCAGCTAACCAGTTATTTGCCCATCTATTAAGTGCCAACTTTAAAAAATTATACTATGTCCAGCAGGGAGCAGCATTACAACATTCATAAGACTTAACCACAACATGAAACCGACAGAAGAAAAAGAAGGGATAAAACCCACTTACCATAGGTCTTTTCAATGATACATTCAATTTTTAGGGCAATTGCAGGGCTTCCAGAAAAAACATCTAAAGCATGTCTCAAAGCATATATAGGTGATCCATGGTTTCAGGATTCCTAAAGCAGGAAATCAAAATTATATTAAGTAAAGGCTTCTTTCAGCCATATTTAGTTGAAGTAGTATATAATATGACCAAGTGTCTCTCAGCTGTTAAGGTGCATCTTCCTTATTGGATCAATAGGATTCTGAATTCAGATATTCAATGACACTTCGGATAAAATGATTTTAAAAAGCAGAATATTAAAGTCCTTTGTTTACCAGAGAATTTAAGTAGAAGAAAGTAAATGGGTGACATAATACATCAATCAACCTAGAGAAAACTGTGGTCAAGGACTTAAAGGAGTTGATAAGCCAACCATATACAGTTATGATATATCAAATCCTTCTAAACAATTTGCAGGTAATAGAGAGGATATAACATTCATTTCTACAGGTCAGCATGAATGAATATCTAGGGTTAGTTTTAGTTTTAAGAATACAAAGGCAGCAGAGAAGTAGTTTGTAATGCTGATATGTTAAGCCTGATTAGTGTGATATTTACTGAATATGAGGAATGCACCTGATACTGTAGAAAAACTCTGTGACCAGTCATAATATGTCAAAGGCAAAACATATTATGTTTGATATTCTCCTGGATATCAAAACCTGCCTCATATTCAACAATAATAACTCCATGTCAGTTCTTATGACTGAGGAAATGATGTATCACCACTGTTACGTGAAACATTCAACAGTTTGCTTTATATGTGTTTACATGCAAAGTTTTATCGTTTACACCAAAAACCAAATTTTTGCCATTAAAAGAAGATAACATATGAATATTTACCTTGAAATGTATATAATATAAATAACATATATAATAAAAGTTTGTGTAATACATAATATCACATGTCAATATATCATAAATAATATATTTACTTGCAATTTAATGAATAATACATAAAATGGTTCCTACTATTTTCTACAGGGAAAATGGCATGAGAAGCTTGACTTAAGTGTATGATATCAAGACTACAGTTACTCTCTAATAATCATCATTAATTTGACTTAATTTGAAAGAAACTCTGATATATTCATCTTTTACCCTTTAACGCTAAGCTAGTCATAGCATTATTTCTTATTTTTTGCTCTCCTTAAAGTCTTCCCCATCCTATTTCTTGCCTTTGCTTTTGTATATTTCACTTTTCTGATACTTCCTCATTTTTGCCAATCTACCTTCCCTCTCCTTTATAATGCATTTCTGTTTCAACCCCAATTTTTGTTTTATTTACTCTCCTCTCTTTATGACCCTAACATCTTTCTTCCCTTTTCTCTTAGGACCCTTAAAAGTGAGGGTTGATTTTTTCTTTTTTGTTTTTTCTGTAACAACAATTGTGCTTAAATATACTCTTTCATCCACTTACAGGCACTGTGCTTGATCTTAATAATCCCACCTGTTTAGAACACTCAACTAAATATACTTAAATTATATTGCTGCTACTCATAAAAATATTTTTTCCTCTGAGTTACTGAAATATTTGAAGAACTCACTAAACATTTTGGAGCCAGTCTTTTTTTTTTTTAAAGATTTATTTATTATTTATTTATTTTTGGCTGCGTTGGGTCTTTAGTTGCGGCACGCAGGATCTTCGTTGAGGCATGCGGGATCTTTCATTGCGGCGCATGGGCTTCTCTCTAGTTGTGGCGTGCGGGTTTTCTCTCTCTAGTTGTGGCATGTGGGTTTTCTCTCTCTGGTTGTGGTGCGTGGGCTCCAGAGCATGTGGGCTCTGTAGTTTGTGGCACACAAGCTCTCTAGTTGAGGCATGTGAGTTCAGTAGTTGTGGTGTGTGGGCTTAGTTGCCTGGCTGCATGTGGGATCTTAGTTCCCTGACCAGAGATCGAACCCATGTCCCCTGCATTGTAAAGGCGGATTCTTTACCACTGGACCACCAGGGAAGTCCCTGGAGTCAGTCTTAAAACACCCCAAATCTCAAGAAAATCTAATCACACACTCCTTCCATTCAATTTGAGAGGTGATTTAGGATCTCACTATATGGTGTGAATAAATACTGAGTAACAAACTTTAAGTTAACAGAACTTTGCTTTATTCATGTGTGTGTATGCCCATGTGTACAATATCCTCATCAAAAAGCAAAGACACATTAAAGAACCCCATACTTCTAATATATATTATAAAGTCTAAAAAGAAAAGTGATTTCCCTATTTGGCACTTTCTAATATGAATATTAACATTAACAGTATTAGCGTATGGTGAAATAATCTCACAACAAAATATTATGCAAAACTTTGAGTTTTAAAAATTATAAATAATTATATAACACATTTATAATATAATTACCTAAAAAGAGACTATAGTGGGTTGAGTAGTGTTCTCCCTTTCCCCCAAACTCATGTCCACTTGGAACCTCAGAATGTGACCTTATTGTAATACTGGATCTTTGCAGATATAATCAAGGTAAGGATCAATATGAGATCATATTAGATTAGGGTGGGCCCTAAATACAATGAGAATGTCCTCAAAGAAGACCGAAAAGGACACACAGAGACACAGAGAAAAAGACAATGTGAAAATGAAGGCAGACATTGAAGTTATGTTGCCACAGCCAAAGAAAGACAGGAGCCACCAGAAGCTGCAGGAGGCAGGGAAGGATCCTCCTCTAGAGCTGTTGGAACAAACATACTTCTGTTGACACCATAATTTTGGACTTCTGGCCCTGGAAACTGTAACGAAGTAAACTTCTGTTGCTTTAAGCCACCAAGTTTGTGGTAATTCGTTATGGAATTCCTAGGAAATTAAAAAGATTTTGGTACCAGGAAGTGGGGTGTTGCTGTAACAGATAACAAAAAATTTAAGAAAAATAATAATGACTGAAGAGACTATTGGTAGATTGCCTTGAAGAGCCATCTGATATTGGATTGACCAAAAAGTTCATTCAGGCTTTTCCATAAAATGGTACATAAAAACCCGCACAAACTTTTTGGCCAACCCAATAGAAATAAGAGATGTTAAGGAGATTCTGGTGAATGCTCAGAAGGAAGTGAACAGGATGGCTGAGAACACTTGTATCATCTTAGAGAATATACTTATTTGTCAGGAACAGAATGTTACAGAAATATTAACATTAACTGGACTTCTGGTGAAGTCTCAAGAAGGGAATGAGAGATGTTATTGAACACTAGAGGGAAGGCAGTCTTTGTTACAATGTAGCAAAACTGACATGTGTTCTAATGTTGGGTGAAAAGTAGAACTTGTAAGTGATGAGCCTGAATGTTTAGTTGAGATTTCCAAGCAAAATGTTGAAGGCATTTACTGGTTTCTCCTTGCTAATTATGGTAAAATGTGAGAGAAAGGAGATAAATTGAGGAATGAAAAAGGATAAAAGGAGATAAACTGAGGAAGTTAAGCAAAAAGAAATCAGTACTTGATGATTTGGAAAATTCTCAGCATATCTAGATTGCAAAAGATGCTAACATCACAAATCATTAGGAAAATGCAAATCAAAACCACAATGAGATACCACTTCAAACTCATTAGAACAGCTATTATCCAATAAATAAAGAAAGAACAAAAGTTGCTGAGGATTTGGAGAAAATGGAACCTCTCTGTACTGCTGGTGGGAATGCAAAATGGTTAAGCCACTGTGGAAAACACTTTGGTAGATCCTTACAAAGTTAAACATATGCTGCAGCAATTCTACTCTTGGTTATACCTAAAGGAATTCTAACAGATACTTGTACTCTGATGTTCATTATACCAGTATACACAATAGGCAAAAGATGGAAACAGAACAAGTGTCTATCAACAGATGTATGGATAAACAAAATGTGCTATATACGTACAATGGAATACTATTCAGCCATAAAAAGGAATGAAGTTCTGACACATGATACAAGATGGATGAACTCTGCAAAACACTATACTAAGTGAAAAACACTATGCAAATGCTAACAAAGAACAAATATTATACAATTTCACGTATGTGAGGTACCTAGATAGGCAAATTCATAGAGACAGGAAGTAGAATAGAGGTACCAGAGGCTGCGGTGATGGAGTGGGAAGGTTATTGCTCAATGGGTAAAGCATTTCCCTTTGGGATGATGAAAAAGCTCTGGAAAAAGAAAGTAGAAATGTTTACACATCATAAATATACCTAATGCCATTGAATTGTACACTTAAAGATGATTACAATAATAAATCTTACGTATATTTTTATCACAAAAAGATTTTTCCTATGGAAAAAGGACCCAAGACCTTGAGCCAGATGCAAAGGCTGACATAACTACTTCAACTAGAGAATCAAGACTGAGCTACTGATAAGCTCTAAAATGAACATATTCCAATGCTCAATGAGGGAAAATGATCATCATATATGATAGTAATTCATTAATTCCATGTGAGTTCATTTAGGAAATGTTAATAGAAAAAGGAAACATGAGCTGCTTTTTAAATTTTTTTTAAATAAACTTAGAATACCAAACAGACTACAAAATTAATTTCAAATCTTTCACTCTGGAGAATGGAAAATTATAGTACAAAATGGTCTTTAATTTTTTTTTTTAACTTTGCATTTTGGGGAATGAAAAAATATAAAAGGTAAAAACATAGCCTTAAAATGCTAAAGATTTTTAAAAGCAAATATATTTAAATGATTAAAAATCTTGTTTCAGTGCTGGACAACTCTGATAAAAAGTTCTTTAATATGAGTTGAAACTGAAATTTCTATGCTTTGGAGAAACAAAGGGGTCTAATTTCTCTTTCACAAGATTAAGACAGGTCTTCTGAAACTCAAAATCATTCACCTCTGTGTTAAGTATGTCTCACTTACTACTTGTTTCATATCACAATCTCGAACCATCCTGGTTACTATGAATTTACTCATTTTATCAAGACAAATATGCCTCATTCCTTATGCAAATATCCATAAACTGGCTAAATAAAAGGCTACCTTTAGGATACTAATGCTGAGTTTGGGTCCAGGTACAAATTGTAAATAAGCTTGAATTTTGTCATCAGACAGCTCATCACGGTTGTGAATCCTAGCTCTATCATTTACCAGCTATGTGAGAATGATGGTTAATTCTATGTATCAACTTGACTGGGCCATGCAGTGTCAAGATATTTGATCAAACATTATTCTGGGTGTTACTGTGAGGGTGTATTTGGATGAGATTAACATTTGGATCCTCAGATTAAGTAAAGCAGATTGCCCTCTCTAATGTGCGTGGATCTCATCCAATCCATTGAAGGCCTGGGTAGAATGAAAGGTTGACCCTTAGGTCACTAAAAGGGAGTGAAAAGCATCAACATACTAGAGATTATGAAAACTTTCTAAAAGGTAGAAATAACAGTGATAGGTAGAACAGGGCAGAGAGAGCAACAGCCTAGCACAGGGTTTGGCAAACCATGGTTCACAGGGCAAACCTTCCAGGTTACCATCTGCTTTTGTATACCTTGCAAATTAAGACTGGTCTTTATACTTTTAAATGGCTCAAAGAAAAGAAAAGAAGAATATTTTGTGACATGTAAAAATTATATGAAATTCAAATTTCAGTGTTCATAAATAAAGCATTATCAAAACACAGCTGTGCTCATTTTTTAATATACTGTCTACAGCTACATTCCAATGGTAGCGTTGAAAAGTTATGAAAGAGGACATGTGGCCTGAAAAACCTAAAATACTTACTATTTAGTCTCCAAAAAAGTATGCTGACCCTTGTCCAACTACACACACAGGAGAATGTTTCAGGGAAGATGTAAATTTTCTTCCTGTAGAAAGGGGTTGTGGGCTGAACCAACAGTTATGGAGGATAAAAAAAGGTTTAACCTGCCTGAGAGGATTCTGGGCTCCAAAGTATAGTGGTTGAAACCGAGGATAGGATCCTCCTTATCAGGCTATTAGAGACGGACCTGGGCTGTCTGCTTGCTCTCTGCTTATCCACTCTGAGCAAAACACACCAATAAATTAGTCCTACCTATACCCAAAGCAATCTATAGATTTAATGCAATCCCTATCAAAACACCCATGATATTTTTTACAAAACTGGGACAAATAATCATAAAATTTATATGGACACACAAAAGACCCCAAATACCCAAAACAACCTTAACAAGAACAAAGATGAAGGTATCACACTCCCTGACTTCAGATTACTACAAAACTACGGTAATCAAAACAGTATGGTACTGGCACAAAAACAGAAATATAGATAAATGGAACATAATAGAGAGCCCAGAAACAAACCCACGCATTTATGGTCAATTAATCTATGACAAAGGAGGCAAGAATATACAAAGGAGAAAAAACAGTCTCTACAATAAGTGATGCTGGTAAAACAGGACAGCTACATGCAAAAGAATGAAATAATATTTTCTCATACCATAAACAAAAATAAACTCAAAATAGATTAAAGACCTAAATCTAAGACCAGAAACCATAAAACTCTTAGAAGAAAACATGCAGAACACTCTTTGACATAAATTGTAGCAATATTCTTTGGATCTGTCTCCTAAAGCAAAGGAAACAAAAGCAAAAATAAACAAATTGGACCTAATTAAAGTTAAAAGCTTCTACAGAGCAAAGGAAACCATTGACAAAACAAAAAGAGAACCTACTAAATTGGAGAAAATATTTGCAAATGATATGATTGATGAGGGGTTAATATCCAAACTATATAAACAGCTCATACAACTCAATATCAAAAACAAACAAGCAAACAAACAAACAAAAACACCCTAAACAACCCAATTTAAAACTGGGCAGAAGACCTGAATAGACATTTTTCAAAAGAAGACATACAGATGGCCAACAGGCACAGGAAAAGATGTACATCGGTAATCATCAGAAAAATGTCACTCAAAACTCCGATGAGATATTACCTCACGACTGTCAGAATGGCTATCATCAAAAAGACCACAACTAACAAATGTTGGTGAGGAGTCTGAGAATCGGGAACCCTCATATACTGGTAGTGAGAATGTAAATTGGTAGAGCCACTATGGAAAACAGCATGGAGAGTCCTCAAAAAAATTAAAAATAGAACTACATGATCCAACAATTCCACTTCTGGATATATATCCAAAGAAAACAAAAACACACAATTTGAAAAGATATATGCACCCCAGTGTTCACAGCAGCATTATTTACAATAGCTAAGATATGAAAGCAATCTAAGTGTCCATCAACAGATGAATGGATAAAGATGTGGTATACATATACAATGGAATATTAGTCATAAAAAAAAGAAATTCTGCCATTTGCAAAACATGGATGGACCTGGAGTATATTTTGCTTAATGAAATAAGTCAGACAGAGAAAGACAAATACTGTATGTTATCAATTATATGTGAAATCTAAAAAATAAAATGAATGAATATGACAAAACAGAAACAGACTCATAGATATAGAGAATAAACAAGTGATTATCAGTGGGGAGAGGGGTGGGGGGAGGGGCAAAATAGGGGTAGGGGACTAAGAGATACAAACTACTATGTACAAAGTAGAGAAGCTACAAGGATATATTGCACAGAACACGCAATATAGCCAATATTTTATAATAACTTTAAAGAGTACAAACTATAAAAATACTGAATCACTATATTATACACCTGAAATTAATATAATATTGTAAATCGACATACTTTAATAAAAAAATACTAAGTCCTACCTACCCATAAGGAATTCCCATCAATATTCTTTCCATTTAGGGTAATTTGCTAGAGAAAGAAAAGAAGAGAAAACCCACTCCAGTTATCTATATTATTCAACTGGTCATATATCAACATGAATGAACAACCAAGGATCACCAACATTTAAGGAAACCACAAGAATGAAAAAGAAGGCCCATGATGAAAAACAGAACAAGCAACTCTGGAGAAATCAGAGGTAATTCAGGGAGGAAAATAATTCTATTTAACATCTTCAGAGATATTAGTTAAGATATTGTATCTATGCGACAACAGGCATATGAAAAAGAGTAGAATTAAAACAACAAAGAGTAGAGTTTAAAGAAATTTAAAATAGAATGCCTGTCCACCACCAACTCCCCCCACATATACAAAAAAATAGAAAAGTTGAAACAAAAGTTGAAGAAATACAGAATAACAACCCAAGGAGTGTAATAATCTCTCTAAAACGTTACAGGAAAAGACCCCCAGGGAATACAGAGCAGGAAAAAGAAAAATAAATAGATACATCTTTCATGTAGAGCAGAGGTTGTCAAACTAGGGCCCATAAGCCAAATCCTGCCCACTCCATTTTAGCAAATAAGGTTTTACTGGAACACAGTCATGCTCATTCGTTTACATGTTGTCTATGGCTGCTTTTTTGCTACAACAACAGAGCTAAGTAGTTGCAACAGGGACCATATGGTCTGCAAAGCCTAAAATATTTTCTATTTGGTCTTTCATAGAAAAATTTTGCTAAATACTGATCTAGAGCTATGCTGTCCAATATAGCAGCAACTAGCCAAAAGTAGTGTTTAAATTTAAATTATTAAAACAAAATTAAAAATTCAGTTCCTCAATCATATCAGCCACATTGTAAGTACCCAATAGCCATATGTGTTTAATGGCTATTATACTGGTCAGTGTAGATATAGAATATTTCCATCAACACAGGAAGTACTACTGGACAGGGCTTACCTGGAAATTATAATAGGCCACTACAGCTATATATTATTTATTTATTTATTTATTTATTTATTTGCTGTATGCGGGCCTCTCACTGTTGTGGCCTCTCCCGTTGCGGAGCACAGGCTCTGGACACGCAGGCTCTGCGGGCCATGGCTCACGGGCCCAGCCACTCCGCGGCATGTGGGATCTTCCCAGACCAGGGTACGAACCCGTGTCCCCTGCATCAGCAGGCGGACTCTCAACCACTGCGCCACCAGGGAAGCCCTACAGCTATATTTTAATTATTGCCTTTAAAAGTGCTACAATGAAAAACAAAAATACCTAAGAGAAGCAGGAAGAAAGATTAAATTCAGAAAAAGACAAAAATTAGTAACATTAGAAAAGGAAATAATTAATGCCTAAATCTAAGACATCATTCTATGAAAATAGCATTAAAATAGATTTTTTTTAATCCTTCGAAGTTACTGAGAGAAAAATCCAAAGATATAGTATTACAAATGAGAAACTAAATATCATAATGGATATGGACGAGATTATGAAACAATTCAATGTAGAGAATGCAATTAATTAATGCTACCAAATTTGAAAATAATTTAAAAAGTGTTTCCTAAGAAAATATAATTCAAAGAAAGGTAGAACAAGAGCTGTGAACAAAATGTTAAAAAAAAAGTTGTGTAATTTAGTTCTGAGTTTACGATGAAAATGTTTGCTAGGATTTTTAACTTTCTTCTTATCCTACAAGAAACTTAATATTCTTAAACTAGGAAAAAACAGTCAAAATATTTCCCTCTGCTAACACTACTTATTGGGCCAAGAAATATGTATTTCTTCAGAGGGGATCAGCACTAGTCTAAATGATCTTTCATGCAAAATCAGTAGATGTGATGTAAAAAGCTTCACATGGAATGGTTTTAAATATCTGGCCTTTCCCTGGGCTCCCATAATTATTCATACTGAGGAGGAATTGATACCTCATCAGAAATGTCCAGGATAATTAGAATAATGCATAGGCTTAGATTAGCACTGCAGCTTTATGCCTATGAGACTCCTCTAGTTGACACAGGAAAGGGGCACCAGGCATTAGTCAGCAGTTGTTAAATTCCTTACTTGGGCTCCATGCAAAGAAGAAGAACAGTCCCCGATTGTGAGATATACCTGTGCTGGGCCATTCTACCTCTGGAATTTCTTTTTCCTTTAACACTAAAAATGTTTAGTGTTTTAGTGTTTACCACTAAAAATGTCTTGTTCACCTTTATAGATACATTTACTTGAAAAATCTCCTTGAACCAAAACATGTTTATCTTTTGACACATCTACCCTATTACACTGAATATTCCCAGATGAGTATAAAGTGGATTTTTAAATTTTAACTTAAAACCCCAGTTTTCTGCTTATACTTAAGGATTCACTACAATTGGGATGAACGTAAATTCTCATGTGCCCTGGACAGTCCCAGATTACACCTGCTTTCCTGGCATCCAATATAATTCATGTATTTCAGCACTCTCAAAAGTGTTCTAAAAATTATTGAGGAAATCTAAACAAAAAGTAAAAAATGTTTTAAAATAAATGATGATGAAAACATAAAACGTTAGAAGTTGTAGGATACAGCTAGAACAGTGCTTAGGGAAAATCACCCTTAACTATAAATAGTATACTAGGAAAGAAGAAAGGTGGAAAATCAATGAATTAAGCTTTTATCACAAGGGAGAAAACCCAAAATTTCAGCAATCAAAACCAAAGAATGTAGGAGGAAGGAAATAATAAGAGCAGTAATCAATAAAATAGAAAGTAAAACATTTTACAACAATAGGGAAAAAATTTAAAAGCCAAAAGTTGGGTTTTATAACAAGAAAGATTAATAAAAATGAAAAATCCCTAGCAAACCTAAAAAAGAAAAAAAGAAGAAACACAAGTAACCGATATCAGCAATAAAGAAATCATTTACAGTCACTAAAAAATAAGCTCATAACAGACAAACCCTCCCTTAGGTAACAACCACAAACTCAGGACAAAATACAAGAACAATTATGTGAAGGCTCTACAGATTGAACAGAACAAGATTTTGTTGGTGAGTTAAACTTGTAAGAAGGGATTTCCAAAGGTTGAGCATCTTACTTTTACTGATTTAGCTTGAGTGCAGTGCAGTACAGGTGGTTAAAATTCTGAGAGAAAAGAAGTCATCCTTCTGGAGAACCTGAAGAATCACACACTAACCGATGAAATTATAAGTCCAGAAAAATCTACCTAATATGTGTGACTCTATTTATTGTAAAAGTAATGTTCAATATGGCAGGGAAAGAACTGTCTTTTCAATAAATGGTGCTAGGTCAATAGGATATCTATGTAGGAAAAACAAATACACTTTCAGCCCTGCCTCACACCAAAGACAAAAAAAAATGAATTCCACCAGCATGCAGACTCAAATGTTTAAAAGTAAACAGCAGGGCTTTTAGATGAAAATATTGAGATTATCTTTGAACTCTTGGGAGTAGGCAAACCTAACCATAAAGTGCTAGACATAAGGAGAAAAACTAATCCTTCAGAATACATTCTGACTGAAATCAAAAGACGATGAACTGGTTCGCAAGGCAGAAATAGAGACACAGATGTAGAGAACAAACATATGGATACCAAGGGGGGGAAAGCTGGGGTGGGGGGCTGGTGGTGGTGGGATGAATTGGGAGATGGGATTGACATATATACACTAATATGTATAAGACAGATAACTAATAAGAACCTGCTGTATAAAAAAATTAAATTTTATTAAATTGAAAGAAAAGAATATGAAAAGGAAAGCCACAGACTAAGAGAATATATTTATAATACATTTATCTGAAACTGAACTCTTATCCAAAATATAAAAAGAATTCCTACAAATCCAGATTGAAAGACAAACAATGCAATTTTTAAAAACTGGCAAAGACACAAAAAGACTCTTCACAGAAGAGGTTATCCAAATGGCCAATAAACATAAGAACAGGTGCTCAACTTCATCAGTTCAAATCTAAATGAAAATGTCATACCATAAGCCTCTAAAAATAGCTAAAATGAAAAGAAAGACAATACTAAGTGTTGGTAAGGATGAGAAGCAACCAAAATTCTCAAACATTCCCGGTAAGAGTGTAAATTGGTACAACCATGTTAGAAAAATGTTTGGCCACAAATAGTAAACTAGCCAAACCCCTTTCAACAGTAAAAAGGATAATGATTTGTGACACAGTTACACAATACTATATAGCAACACTATACAGTAACAAATACTCCACAACTGTACACATTAATAACAGACATTTCACAAATATAATGGTGAGCAGAAGAAATCCAACACAAGAATAAATGGTGTATGGCCTCATTTATATAAAATACAAAGACAGCTAAAACAATCTGTGATGTTGGAACTCAGGACTGGGATTTCCCTTTATGAGTATACTGACAGGAAGCAAAAAGGGATTGCATGAGGTCCAAGAACTCCCTCTGTGCAGGCATGACCCTGGCATTCACTCATTCAATTATGCTGCCAGAATACTATCAGGCCCCATGATAAGCCTCACCATTTCTGTTATATGCTTTACATGCACAGACACAATAGTAATATGAGCTCTAGGTCTCAGAAAACTTGAAAGGCCAACCAAAGGGGTATGCACTTCTGTCATGGGGCGCTAGTTACTTATCATGACCATTATGTTTTCTGGTGTAACTTTAATAGGTCACTGCAGTCTTTCAATTGTACCTGCAGACTTCTCAGAATACCCTTGCGGAAATGGTCCCACTATTTGGCCACAAGGGTGATATACACGCTGCTTATGAAACTCTCAGACTGAGATTTTATATAGCTGATTTCTTTGTACTTTGGACATTTTTTTTTTTAGGGACTTTATCATAGAGCAGTTTTAGGGTTACAAAAATTAGGAGGAAGGTACAGAAATTTTGTACACACTTCTGACACCACACATGTATAGCTTCCCCCATTATCAACATCATTCACCAGAATGGTGCATTTTTTACCAAGGAGGAACCTACACTGACCCATGATAATCACACAAAGTCCATAGTTTACCACAGAGTTCTTTTTTGATGCTGTACATTCCGTGGGCTTGCACAGAAGTATAATGACATATATCCATCATTATAATACACAGAATATTTTCACTGCCCTAAAAATCCTGTGCTTTGCCTATTCATCTCTCCCTGCAACCATCTCTGCCAATCACTGATCTTTTTATTGTCTCCATAGTTCTGCATTTTCCAGAATGTCACATAGTTGGAATCACTATGTAGCTTTTTCAAATTGGCCTCTTTCACTTAGTAATTTGCATTTGAGGTTTCCCCATGTCTTTTAATGGCTTAAGAGCTTGTTTTTAGCACTGAATAATATTCCATTGTCTGGATATACCACACTTTATTTATCCATTCACCTACTGTAAGACATATTAGTTTCTTCCAAGTTTGGGCAATTATAAATAAAGCCTCTATAAACATCCATGTGGAGGTTTTTATATGGATATGTTTTCAACTCCATGGGGTGAATGCCAAGGGGGCACAATTGCTGGATCATATGGTAAGAGTATGCTTAGTTTTGTAAGAAGCCTCCAAACTGTCTCTCAAAATGGCAAAAGCATTTCGCATTCCCACCAGCACTGTATGAGAGTTCCTGTTGCTCCACATCCTCACAAGCATTTGGTGATATTAGTGTTCAGGATTTTGGCCCTTCTAATAGATGTGCAGTGGTATTTCAATGTTGTCTTAATTTGCATTTCCCCTGATGACATATGATGGGAAGTATCTTTTCATATGCTTATTTGCAATCTGTATATCTTTTTGGTTAGGAGTGTCAAGGTCTTTCGCCCATATTTAAAGCAGGTTGCTTATTATTGAGTTCTTTGTGTATTTTGGACAACAGTCCTTTATCAGATGTGTCTTTTGCAAACATTTTCTCCTAGTCTGTGGCTTGTCTTCTCATTCTCTTGATACTGTCTTTCACAGAGCAGAAGTTTTTAATGAAGTTTAGCCTGTCGACTATTTCTTTCATAGATTATGCCTTTGGTATATCTAAAAAGTCACTGCCATACCCAAAGTAAGCTATGTTTTCTCCTATGTTATCTTTTAGGAGTTTTATAGTTTTGTGTTTTACATTTAGGTATGTGATCGACTTTGAGTTAATTTTTCTGAAGTAAAGTCCGTGTCTAGATTTATTTACTTATTGATTTTTTACATGTGTATGACTAGTTGTTCCAGCACCATTTGTTGAAAAGACTATATTTGCTCCACTGTATTTTCTTTGTTCATTTGTCTAAGATCAGTTGACTATATCCACGTGAGTCTACTTCTGGGTTCTCTATTCTGCTCCACCAATCTCTTTGTCTATTCTTTTGCCAATACTTTATACTAAGTCTTGAAGTCAGGTAGCATCAGTCCTCCAACTTTGTTCTTCAATATGAAGTCAGGTAGCATCAGTCCTCCAACTTTGTTCTTCAATATGGTGTTTCCTATTCTGTATCTTTTGCCTCTCTATATAAACTTTAGAATCAGCTTGTTAATATCCAAAAAATAACCTGCTAGAATTTTATTTGGGATTGCATTGAATCTACAGATCAACTTGGGAAGAAATGACATAATGAAAATATTGAGTCTCCTATCCACGAATATGGAATATCTCTCCATTTATTTAGTTCTTCTTTGATTTGGTTCATCAGAGTCTTGAACTTTTCCTTATATAGATCTTATACACTTTTTGATTCATACCTCATTATTTTATTTTGAGGGGTACTTATGTAAATTGTATTGTTTTTAATTTCCAATTCCACTTGTTCATTGTTAGTATATAGGAGCTTATTTTATTGTGATATCAAGGTCAGAAGGCTTTACTGAGGATGTGTAGGTTGAAGTGAGATTTGAAGGATAAATAGAAGTTAACTAGTGGCCTTCTGAATGAAGGGAACAAGGTGAGTACAGGAGAATAAATGAATGATAGAGTGAAGAGAGTAAGGGAATTTATAGAGTGATGTGACTAGAGAGCTAAGTAGAGGAAACCAAATGCATGTCCTTAAAATTTTGTTTTTATACTATATGATCAGACATCTATTTTGAAAGGATTGGGATGGCTCTTGAATGGAGAATGTACTGCAGGAGAACCAAAGATGAGAGCTAAATGCTCTAGAATGGATTAGGGAGTTACAGAGAAGTAAAATCCATAAGTCTTGGTAACAGACTGGCTATGGAGGAATGAAGCTTAAGAGAGGAATTGAGTATAGTGAGTTGGCTCAGGCAACTAATTCTACAAATGATCCTATCATTTACCTAGATACAAAACACCAAAGGAAGTTCAGTCTGGGGCATTATGAGTTTGAGGTCCCACTAAGACTTTCAGAAAAAAGGTGAATATCTGAATTTATGATTCTCGAGATCAGAGAAGCAATCTGGACTATAAATATGTTAGTCATTGGTGTATAAATAGGAACTAAAGTCCTGGGAATGGAAGAAGGTAAGAATATGGAACAAGAAAAGAGAAAATGGTCTTAAAAACTCCAAGATTTAATGGCAAAAAGGAAAACAAAGAGTCTTATTTTCATTTACATTTTTTAGCCATTGAATTTAGCCTCCTCCTTTCAAATACTGATCCCTTTCCTGTGCTCCAGATTCCATTCCTTCTACCTCATTCAGGTTCTTTTCCTCATTCATTGCCAAGAATGTTTTCCAGTAGCTTCATCTCTCTCTCTCTCTCTTTCTCTCTCTCTTCCTTCCCCTCTCCTTCTCCCTCCCTCTCCCACATAAGAAAACTGCTCCCTTAAACCTCTGTCATCCCCCTCTACCCCCTTCACAGCAAACCCTTCTAAAATGTAAAATGGTCTACTTTTATGGAATATTCAACTTCACTTCCCATTCAGTTCTAAACAGAATTATTTGACTTTTCAGTTTGCTACTCCATCAAACCTGCCCTTAACAAAGCCAAAAATAAATCATTATTACTAAATCAAGTAAACACTTTCCAATTCTTATTTTACTTTCTCCTCCTCTGCACAGCTTTCAAGTGTTCATGTTCCCCAATGTTTATTCCTGGTTCTTTTTTTCTTCTCATCCTAAAGTATACATTTCCTTGGTGAGCTTATCCATTCCCTTAAGGTAAACCCCCACCATGGGCTAATTAATTTCTAATTTATATGTTTCATCTAGAGATCCCTCTCTCACATAGCCTACTGTGTATTGGACATCTCCACTTGGATACTCCACAGGTATTTTACTCCAATTAAATACATTCAAAACATAAAAAAACGTGATCTCCCATTCCCTAAAACAACCAACTGTACAACTATAAAGTTCTACTGTTCCTCCTTTATTCTTTATCCTCCACCATCCAGAAAGCTGCTCAATACAGAAATCTGTTACTCATCTTTGATTCCTCCTGTCAACCTTCCTTGGTCATGTCAATTCTACCCATTATAGTAATCTCTTGATTCATTCCATTCTCTTTATCCCAATCACAGTTAGCCAATCCATTCTCTTGCAGGATACTTTTTAGCCAAACATAACGAGCAAATATGATTATTATGTCATTTCTTTACCTGAAATTTTTCAATGATTTCCCATTATCCTTAAGGAAAAAAAAATTCATCTTAAAAAAATCAATTAGACTTTTATCTAATTTCTCTAGTCTCCTCTTCTCTTAGCACTATGCACAAATTATGAGAACTATTTGTACAGTAGCAATGAGAGCAGATTTACTGAAGGAGGGGAGGGAGCTTCTTTCTCAGGGTAAACTTACCCAGGATTCTCTATCTCAGTTCAAGTTATGTATTCTGTATTTGTCCTCCACAGCATTTAGAGTATACTTTATTATCCTACCACCCACCTATCTCTCCCAACTGTGAACTCAAAGAGGGTAGAGACTAAGTATTCTTTCTCCTGTAACCTAGTACATAGCACACTCCGTGAGATTTACTATGTGCTCAGTAAATAATTGTTATTAATCATTTAACACCACACCTAAACATATGCCCTTTTAATTCTTTCCTTCCATAAAAACTTCATTTATTCCAAGGTTTATATTCTACTCTACATACTGGTAAATTCAAGTATTGGGGATTATTTGCTTTGATAGCAAAGGTTTTGTCTTTGTAAAAAAAAAAATAGGACAGATTAAATTAATTTATTCTATGATAATGTTATACCAAAGATATATCCTACTTTCAGGAATGCCTTGGTGCACACATATGTCATGCTTCCTGGATTACAGTTAAAGCTGAAAAACAATTTTTCACTTCTAGTAATAAGGTTTAGAAAACTAAAGGCTGAAGTAAAGAGTAGAAAACAGGGGGATACATAGTAAAGAAATCTATAAAAATTCAATATTTGTAGTACTTCAAAGTTTTCAGAGCAGCAAAACTATCTGAGAAGTTCCTATTTGATATTAGGTTGCTTTGTCACTTTCTGTTTTGGTCTTCTTAGTATAATTATTTACTACAGGACAAAATTAACATATGTTGTTCAATGTGTTCATTTTAACTGCTATGCTGTTTTCTATGTGTTAATCTTATCTCCCCCAAATGAGAACATTTTTTACTTCTATAGGCCTAAAATGACAAGGTTAGCTCCAAGCAGACAGTAAACACTCAACAGCTATTTACTGAACAATTTAGATTACAGATTTATACTGGTGAGATTCTAAGTGAAAGCATCTAAACCTTGATCAAGCTTTGCAGTTGATGTATTGTTAAATAGCAAGGTGTTGTTTTAGTTTTTCTTTTCTGAACATTTTTCTTTAAAAAACAAACACCATCCCAAATGAAAAACTCTAGTCACTATTTAGCAATATAATCTCAGTTTATCAAATAGAATCAGCCAAAAAGTCTTAAAAAGGTCACTGAGATTTAAAACAATTCAACGGCAAGAATTTCCATGAAGTTTGGATGTATTTTAAAAGTATCACAGATCACTGTCAAAACCAACAATAACTGTTAGTGCAAGCATAATTTGTGAGTCTTTTTTAGTTTAGACACTTGTCAATCATGAATGCCTTTAAAAATCAGTTACTCCAATCCCCTACCCCTGGCCAGCTCAAAATTTTGAAAACAGAATTTAAATCCAAGGACACAGCTCTAAATTACATGTTTTTTTTCTATTTTAATAGGAATTAAACTTCCTATTCTAATAAGCTCTTGATTCAGAGTTCATAAATCACTTGAAAAAGAAAGCACGTACACATCTAACTCTTACCAGTTTTTCGGGGAAAAAATACCCTGAAGTATTTTCTGTTATTTGCAGGTGCCTTAACAGCAAACGACAATTAAATGTGTGAACAAGGTTGTCAGAGTAACACTTATCATTCACACCACTTATGGAAAGGCGCTCTAAGACTTCCAGAAGCACTAATTAAAATTAACGAAAGCTACTCACGGGGACTTGTCAGAAGGGTGCACTTTGTTATTTGCTGTTTGAAACGGGGGAAAACCAAATCGCCTCAAAGCTCAGGAGTTTTTACTCTAACGTCTAAATCCAACCCACCTGTCACAGGCACTGAGGAACCAAGCCCAGGGGCTCAACAAGCAAGTCGCTAAGGTAAGAGTTCCAATCCCTTCACTATCACACAGCCGTTCAGAAAAAGACCTGAAGAGGATGGCGGAGGGAATATTCTCCCAAAAAATCAGAAGAGAACGGGGTGGGAGGGAGTATCCTCTTTAATACTGAGCGGAGAAAAGTGCAAGGTCCTACTGGTATTTGCTTGATATACCGCTCCACCAGCCTTTTCTTTAATTCAGCGTGAACGAGGGCACTCAAAACGAGAAAAATGTTGAATGATATTACCCACCTCTAGTCCCAAAGAACCCCGAAGTCTCTCACCCAGGACTCAGGGGGTCTCTTTCTCACCTGGGCCTTGAAGAAGTCCGTCGTCCTGACTTAGAATGCACTTCTCAGTAATACGCCTTGCCATTGGTTGACTCGGGAGGGAACTCTTAGTCCTATTGGCTTCGGGAGCCGAGGAGGAGGCAAGGAGGCGGGAGTTTGGGGCTGGCTCTGACAGACCCGAGGCTTGAGCTCCCAGAGTTCCTATTGGGTCAACGCGGGAAGCGCCAAGATGGCGGCAGCGGCGACTTGCAGCACGGGCACCAGGAGTACTGGGTCTATGGTGGTGGCGGCTAGCAGGAACAGCGTCACCAGCTTCCAGCGGAGGGGTCCTAGAGCCAGCGGTACCGACAGCGGCTGCTCTCGACTGGTGTCCATCGCGGGGACACGACCGTCGGTGCGGAATGGACAGCTGCTGGTATCAACCGGGCTCCCAGCCCTGGACCAGCTCCTAGGTCGGTTCAGAACGGAGATCTGGGCTCAACAGAGGGAAAACTAGGGAGGGGACCTGCCCGGGGGAGCCACCCTGACCCCACATTTCTCTCTGACCTCTCAGCCTTCGGACGTGGAGAGGATAGCCCGGACTGATGGAGATGGAGGGGAGGAAGGGTTGCATGGAGACTTCTAAATGCTGTTAACTAAATCTGTTTTCGTGCTCCCACTTCCTACTCTGGTGCCCGCCAGCTTTTTTCTAGATTACGACAGGAAACCTACATGCTTTTACCCTGACATGCTTCCTAGTCAAGGGGAATCATTAATGTTTGGAAACGGTTTGGCATTGATCTAGTATCCCGTCCTGGTCTGTGAATGAACCCTTCTGCCAACCCCAGGTAGCTCACGGTTTGGACTAACAAAAGTTTGTATCAGTTGTGAGAGATGGGCTTCATTAGAAAATGCTGAAGAAAGTAACTTCCCCTCTCCACCACCAGGCTGCTTATCTCCTGGTTCTGAATCTTTAAACAAATTATATTGACTTTAAGAGAATGTGTGTTAAAGGCTTATGTGGATCCAAAGTAGTTAAAGCCGGTCTTTGACCTTAGCAGTCATACCCAAGCATCTGCGTTAAATATATGCATATTTGTTTTTGTTATTTTTTCTTCTATATATTATGCTTCCCAGAGTTACATCTCAAACAATATGTTTAAAATTAATTCACATTTGACAAGAAAAAGAAGTCCAGTTTTTAGGCTTTCCTGTATAATCACTGGAATTTTTCATAAGAAGGCTACTAAAGAATATGCTTGATTCATAACTTATGTTGACAAGATTGAACAGATTAGATTGGTAGGACAAAGCTGCAGTGTTAATAAGGCTTGTAAATTAGTTAATTCCTGTCAGAATGCTACTTTACTAAAATTGGTCCATGTTTATATTTCATAACATTTTTATAGGGTGAGATGTGTCAGTTAAGCCTTGTACACTTTCATAAAATATTACAAATTCCATTGCTTGTTCTTGTACTTCCCTTGACATTTTCTCTCTGTAATTTTTTTTCCCACAGGTAGGCTTTTCAGATAGGTTTAGTGCAATAGAAAATGACGAGGCCAATGAAAAAGAGTATGGCTTCTTGCCTCTGTTATTTCATGACCTTAACTGGATCCTGGTTATTTATACATAAATCTAAATATTTTCCCTTAATTGTTTCAAGACTGTTGCCTTCCTTAATTGCATGGTACTATAAACAGAAATGATTCAAAATATCTAGTTAGCAAATATTTGTCTCACTTTCTTTCCCTTGTGAGCCTTACTTGGTGTCGTCCTATATTTAAACTTAAAGGTTGGAGGCTGTTCCTAGTCTTTAATTTTTTCTTTTTCCTTTTTGTAACTCAATGGAGATATGTAACGTCATTCACTTGATCTTGAAACTCTCCAAACAAAAAGGTCACATTTTTAACATACTTTCAGTTCCTCATTAGAATAACAAAATGTGCCTAGCACAGTACCTGGCACGTAGTAGATTCTAAATAAGTTTTTGGTTGAAGGAAAAATATTGTGTAGGAAAAAGCCTGGACAAGAGATTATGAAACACATAGGATGGAATTATGTGTTTGAGTTCTAAAATCAGACTCAGAGATTAACTAACATGAACAGAGTCACAAAACTAGTGACAATCTGGGCTGATCTTTAAGCTCCACATTTAGTGCTCTGCACTATGCTGCAACTGTTTCAAATTTCTGAGAACTCTTTTCAAGTGTTTTTAACCAGTTATTGAATCTAAGCCTAAAGATTTAACCATATAGTCTCTTAAAGCACCCACCAGAAAGGTGACCCAAAGCACCTTCCTCACATGTTTCTACAGTGATATAAACTTGAACTGTAATTTAAAATTTTTCCAGATTTGCTTGGGGATGGGGACTCTAATAATTTGATTCTAACAAGCTTATGGTAAAAATTAGTGTTCATTAAGATGATTGAAATAAGTATCAGTTTTTGGATATTTTGAAATATGTTTTGCATGTATACAGTTAATTCTCAAATTGCACAGAAGTTGAAGACATTCTTATAAAAGGAGTTACTACATTTGGAATAATAAACTGTCCAGAAGTATTTCAGTTGTTCTTAACTTCTTAAGGCATTTTTGTATTTTGATTTTCTATTTTGTGTGGCCCTATGGAGCAAACCCTATACATTTGTTTTTCATTAAACCATTATTTGAATGTGAAACATTTGGCTGCTAAAGTGTATACACAAAAGTAAAAGCAATTCAGATTATATTGTTGTTCTAAAATGTTATTTGACTCAGATTGTGACAAGTCTAATATAAACATATTGTGACAAAATGTAATGACAGTAGGATTTTATGGTATTAGAATGGTGAAACTCTACTGTGATATTGTGATTCTTGCCTATATATATTCTGTGGTTACTGCGTAACAAGTAAATATTGTATTGTCACTGACATACACTGCAGTGATATTTTACTACTGCCACTGGGACATTATTGTAATTTTAAGTGCAGATGCAAAACATATTTGAAAGGCATAATATAGGCTAATTGAATATTAGTTATTTGATGATATGCTAATATTTCCATTGCTTACTCGAAAGTGTTTTATAAACTTGAGAATTCCCTATTACTGCATCTTTTACATGATCTAATTGTATTAAATATTTTTGTTCTGACAGCTTATTTTATTGTTAGATATTGATATACCTTTCCCAAGTTGGCTAATTTTTTAAGTTCTGAGATTTCCTAACCCAGTTTCTCAATCCTGCCTTTCCAGGACATTTATGTTGTTATTTGAGGACACCATATGTAAATATGTCATTTTTCTTCTTCCAGGAATTTCCAAAGAGAGATTATACAGTAGGTAAAGGATTCTGGCAGAATTTCACTTTTTCTAGGTAGGATATATAGTCCATTTTAGGACCATATTAACCCCCAGTCTCATCCTTCAAAAAGATATTCGAAGGAACGATGACTTCTCAGGTTTAACTGGCTTAACTCTGTGCTGTTCAGAACTTTTTAAATTTTGACAGTCAAGTGAATGGAAATAGGGATTAGGGGTAAATAATAGTCCAGGAAGAGGACTCTGAAGAAGCTTGAGGGTAACTGCCATTTTCAACACTGCTGTGAAAAAATAAATACTGGTGGTTGTAGTTCCTTTGCTCCACTGTATCTTAATCTGGAGTGTGGGATGATATGCATTGATCTTGGATTATATATTTAACATAATCCTGGTTGTGACATTTTAACAACTGATAGCTGTACATTTAAAGTAAAAGTAGCTTATTCCCTTGTATTGCTATGTAAAATTGTTTTGTGTAATTTAATCTACAGAACCGTTCTCATTGCTGATGGCTTGTCTTTTTTGATTCCCATATTTTCCCAGCCAATAGTTGTGATGATCAGGAGTTGTTGGGATGTTTCATACCTCCTAGAGAGAGAAGAAAAAGTAGACCTGTTAATGACATAACTGCAATTTAATTTGAAGTGTGGCATTAGTTAAGTAGTTAAGGATATTGCCATGAACCAAGAATATGAACTGGTTTTTAACGTTGCATTTTCCCTAAAATGCCTTTCTATAATTTTAAGCAAAACCATTTATAGAGAGCACTGGAAAGGACTGGTATAAATCACTTATCTTTCCTGACTTTTATTTGTTTTCCCTTTTACTTCCTCTAACTTTGAAAAACGAGTTGCCCTTGTTGTAAAATAAGGTAACACTTCTGGACCTTAATATTCTAATATATTAATTTGACCTCATTCACCCTAAATTTATAGCTTAATTAAAGATTTTTTGGGGGAAGTGTGTGGGATTGAATTTTCTCCCTCTAAATTAATATATCACGTTCTAACTATTCACATGAATTTTTTAAAATTCTTTCCTTCATATTTAAAAAACAAGATATTGGCACTTAAAATCTTAAATTTTCTGATGTTTTTACACTATCAGGTTTTTTTCTAGTTTTAAGACAAAATGCTGTCATTTTTTTAAAATGTAAAAGCCTGATGAAATTAATACTTTAAGATATCAGACTTGCAAATTATCTTCAAGAGCTTTCAAACTCATGTAGTCTTACAAGTTGATAAAATATTCTACCCATATTTTTTAGTAAGCTGGAGAATAACTTAATATACTTCTTTAAAAGGTCTAGAAGTAAAACCAACAGTTTATTTGCTTAGTGACTTAGAATATTGATGATTTCCCTAAGATATGATTAGAGAGAAGAGGAGGCCATAAGACCATTTTACTCCTTTGTATGTTTCATTATAGAAATAAGACGAGTGCTTACTTACCACATTACTTACATGTCAGACATTTTAGTGGACTATTAGGAACTATTTTATTTCTATTTTAATTGGGAACTATTAGTGTGAAATCTGTGTTGCTTTTGAAGTTACTAATGGATTACTGAATTTAAAGATGTATTAAAACTAACTTTTTTTGAACATGCCATGTCAAGACATCTTGTCATGATTGGTTGTTTAAGCTTTTCAGTTTTTGGTAGGGAGCATGACTACAAACTTATTCAAATTTACTCTAGTTTAAAATATAACTAGAACCTCAGTATATCAAGTGAGTTATTTCAAAATACCTTATACAGAAGTATTTTGGGGAAATGTGGGGTCTTGTCACACACTAAAATGAAGTTTGGAAGAATAGAGGAACTTTGCTACTATATGTGTGTGTGTATGTACATGTCAAATAATTTTACCTCATATACATAGAATAAAAACTTGATTTACAAATAATAAGGTGGCTTCTTATTTCCCATGACCAACCTTCCAAATGACCAACATTTACTAGGGCCAATTCAAATTTGAGTCTAGTGAATTTACATTATATAGCCCATTAGAAAAAAAGAGTTGCCTTTTTGTAGGAGAAGTCCTGATAGAATATTAATTTGGCTGATAAAAGTCATTAAACTGTCTTCATATTATCTTGTTTTAAGTAATGTTCAAATTTTCCAAACATCAGAATTTTAATATATGTGAGATTTTAAAAATTCGAGGGGTGGTTCCTGAATTATCAGGAGCAGTGGATTGTTTGACTCATTCTTACAGAAAACTACCTTAGCCTAGTCTGATTTACTGTTAAGGTGATCACCATTTATCTAATGATACAGTTTTAGTGTATCATTTAGTTTCTAGTCAGAAAATAATTGCCAGACTCGTAAGGGTAGCTCTTACTGTACCTCCTTGGGCAAGTCACCTGAGTAAGGTATCACTTCATTTAATAGGGAAACTATTTCTTTATCTGTTCTCATTATTTTGCTGTGAATATAATTCACAAAATACTTCTCTAACTATTCGACTTGGAGGCCTTATATAACTTGCTAATTTGAGGAGATATGAATGTAGACCCAAAGAAGTTTAGATAATAAATCTAAATCCTTCCTATAAAAATTAAGTTATAGAAAGAAAGGCAGCTAACTTTTTTATAGTACTTGCTGTAGACTAGACACTGCAGTATCTGTTATGTGCTTGTATTATTTCATCTCAAATACACAAAATGATGATTACGTAGTTAAATATTTATTTTTGCATGTAAGGGAAAATAGTGAAGTAAGGAGTTGGAAAGTGTGATTTAAAGTGTTTCAAATGGATTAAAAAGTAGTGGTCTATATGTAGCACAAACTATAAAATTAAATATTTAATCTTGTCCCAAAGAAAATTTGCTCTGATCCTTTATGGTTATTATCATCACACGTATTTCAGTTTATGTTAATCTTTTGGCTTGACCAACATTTGGAGTTATCCTGTGTAGTCTGGTGTGGCTTTAAATGCTAAAATGAAGGAACTTATCTCAGTGTGAAAGTAATATACATATTTGTTTCCATAAAAAATCCATTTAAAAATATATAAATGTATTGGTTTCATTTTTTAAAAAATTCTTTTCTAACAATTTGGAATTTCTTTATAAAGTCCCCAAATGTTGGATTGTATTCTGTGTGCATGCATGTTACCAAATTTCAAATTCTTTGAAACATAACAGTTATTTATGCTTATTTGCAAGGCAAAAAATAAGCACTGTCAAATGAATTTTTCATAGTAAGTTTTTCTATGTAGTGTTCGCCACTACAAAACTTTTTTGAGGAAAAGTTCTTTATTGTTATTCTAAATGTTTCACCATTTTGTGCAAACAAGCAAAACGCTAGTAATATTGTCTTCAACTGTCCAACAATTTTTAGTTTCTTTTTAAATTAATTATACCTTAAGTACATTTCATTCTTTGTGTACACATTCTTAAATTTCTAAGTGAATTTGTTAGCGTTTGCAACATTAATTATACATAGTAATACTTTTACAAGTGGTTTTACAAACAAAATATCAGGAGTCAAATGGTTGAATGTCTTTATCTTTCTGATGTTGTTCTAGTTTCCTAAAAGTTGATTTTAAATTGATTTCTAATAAACTATTTGAGTTATATGTTTATGATCATATTACCCTAATTCAGATATTTAAAATAACATTTTCTAGTAAAATTGAAAATGTGTTTTGTGATTGTGCCTTTTTTGTTTGAAATGACAAAAATATTTAGAGTATGTCCTGACTTTGTGTATATTGTTAATAATGGAAAAAATTCGTTTTAATTATCAGGGTTTTTTTCCCAAGGCTTATTAAATTTGAGAATAAATATTAAAGTGGAATTTCTCTTATAGTAACCTTTCTTTTCTATGTTGTACTTCTGTTGTAGTTAGGTTACTGTGCACATTTAGGTCTCAGCTATTGAGCTAATTTATTAGCAAGTGTTAAATATAACATTTATGGATCGCTTAACCGGTTATGTTGAATGCTGCATGGTCCTAACACAGGAGAAAGGAGGATAGTACAGTATATTATGAAAGTAATTGTAATGTGTAGTGTATAATTACATATAATATGTAATTATTTCATAATAGCACCTTAAGCAAAGTATTGCAAAGGTAATTAAAATGTTGTTTTTAACTGCAATTTTAAAGTTATTGAAGTACCTGTCCTTGATAATGCCTAACTTTTATGCTAAAGATAATGTGAAAAGGTAGATTAATTTTCTTCTTGGTTTTGTTTCATTTCCAGGTGGAGGTTTGGCCGTTGGAACAGTTCTTCTAATTGGTTAGTCTAGCATACATACTTTGCTCTTCCCAGTCACGGTTTTCTCTTGTGCATAATGATTTTATGGGTTTGCCTATTCTGAGATTACGTATTTAACACTCTACAAGAGTTAAGGTAAATTATACAAGAGTAAGGTAAATTAAAGAGGAATTGCCTTAAGTTCTAATTTAAATTAAAATGTTGATCTGAACTTGAAATGAATTAGGAAAATATATATAAGAAAATGTAGCTCTTATAATTTAAAAATGTTCACAGTGCTTCGCCCTGCATTTGTTTTAAAAAAACTAAAATTAATGCCAATAGATTTTTTGGAGAATCTCAGTATTTAGATTGGGATTATTACAGTGATTCATTTGATAAGTTGATGTACACATAAGCCCATTGTATATATCACAGATTTTTATCATAATTGTCTTCTAACTGAAAGAAAAGTAACAAACTGACAAATCACATTTTTGTTCATCTTTAAAGCTTCATTGGTTCTTACTTAAATACACATACATAACCCTACTTAGCTTTTTTTTAAGTTTAGATCATAGAATCTTGGAATTGAAATAAACCTTGGCAGTTATATAATCAAAGCTCCCATTTGGCCACAAATTACTTTTCCATAATCCTTGACAGATATCAAGCACCATTTGAGTACAGATTATCTAGTTTAAAGGGCTCGCTACTTTACAAAGCAATGCTTTGTTATTGAAAATGTATGATTTATTAGAAAGTTCTGTATATTAATGTTTAATTTGTATGCCTGTAACAAGTTTGTTGTTCCTAGTTTTGTCCTCTGATACTCTTTCACATGACACTCTTAAAATATTTGAAAATAACTATTTAATCACCTCAAATCTTCTCCAAACTAAATAGACATAGTTTGTGGTACGCGGGCCTCTCACTGTTGTGGCCTCTCCCGTTGCGGAGCACAGGCTCCGGACGCGCAGGCTCAGCGGCCATGGCTCACGGGCCCAGCCGCTCCGCGGCATGTGGGATCCTCCCGGACCGGGGCACGAACCCGTGTCCCCTGCATCGGCAGGGGGACTCTCAACCACTGCGCCACCAGGGAAGCCCTAGACATAGTTTCTTAAACTGGTTTCACACTCCTCACTCTCCTGGTTGTTCTCATGTCGCACCTTTTGGTCTGGCATTGTCTCTTTTTTTTAAAAAAAAAAATTTATTTATTTATTTATTTATGGCTGCGTTGGGTCTTTGTTGCTGCATGTGGGCTTTTCTCTAGTCGTGGTGAGTGGGGGCTACTCATCGTTGCGGTGCGTGGGCCCTAGAGCATGTGGGCTTCAGGAGTTGTGGCACATGGGCTCAGTAGTTGTGGCTCGCGGGCTCTAGAGCACACACTCAGTAGTTGTGACGCATGGGCTTAGTTGCTCCATGGCATGTGGGATCTTCCCGGACCCGGGCTCGAACCCGTGTCTCCTGCATTGGCAGGCAGATTCTTAACCATTGCACCACCAGGGAAGTCCCTGGCATTGTCTCTTTAACTGTGCCCAGAACTGAATACAGTAACTCCGAATTTAGTGTGACTTATGCTTAAATTCTAGAAACGGTCATGTCAGTTGCAGTTTTTAAATTTATCTTTTAGTAAGTAAAGAATGATTGAAGGAATTTTGGGAAAAAATAATTCACAGTTTTGATATAAGTATATAAATACAGAAAATGTAAAAGGACATGTAGAAAAATTGGGTTGTCCTTTCAGTTCCTCACTCCCCATACCCAGGGACAATACTGTCCTGGGTTTCCCACCCAAATATTTTAACATAACTAATATACATGGGAGCATTCAGCACCTTGCTTTTTCTGCTTAATACGTGTTAGAGATCAGTCCATGTGCCTTCATATAGGTATACCTCATTCTTCTCGACAGCTGAATAGGATTTTATTGTATAGTTATGCCACAATTTACTTAAATCATTCTCTACTGATAAGTTTAACTCATTATTTTCTGTTACTAACAATCTTATTATACAAGTCATATATAAGGTCTGCATACACATATAAGTATATAGTATCTATAGAATAAATTCCAAGATATAGGCTTACTTGATAGAAGCATGTTAAATTGTATTAGATATTAGATTGCTCGGCCAAGAGGTTATGCTACCTTATACTTCAATCAACTGTTATAAGAATATTAGGTTACCCTTACCCTTAACAACAATGTGCATTATCAAACATTTTAATCTTTACCAGTCCAAATAGGTGAAAAGTGAAGAATGGCATTTCATGATTTGAACCTGGGACTTTTCTCTTTGAACAAAAATCTGGAGATTATTATAATGGTTTAAAAAATATCCAGCTAAATTTTAATTCTTTTCTCCAGTAGAAGTATATGTGAATGATACTAAGAATCTAATGACGACTGATAATTCATTCAAAAAATGTTCGTTGAACACCCAGGTGCATGCTAGATATTGGGGTTACAAATATAAATGAGTTACTCTCTTCCCTTAAGGAGGAGACATAAGTAAAGTAAATAATTACAACGTAAGTTAATACCATAATAGATGTGTTTATTATTACTACACTTTATTGTTGATTGTAGCTGTACAAGGGACTGCTATTGACTTTTGTATATCCATCTTATAACCAGCAACTTTTGAATTGTTTATAGATTCACTTGAATTTTCTAAGTAGGCAATCATCTTCTGCAAACATTGAAAATGTTATTTCATAACAGATTTTGGTGTTTTAAAAGTGAGTGCTTCCATAACAAATATAAAATAAAAATATGGGAGTGGCTTTAGAACCAGGCAGTGGGCAAGGGCTGGAAGGATTTTGAGGAACACATTAGAAAATGCCTAAATCACTGTAAAGAGATCGTTAGTAGAACTCTGTACTTTGAGGACACTGCCAATGAGGCTGTAAAGGGAGAAGGTCCATGTTACTGAAAGCTGGAGGAAGAGGATCCTTGTTACATAGTGACAGAAAGCTTAGTGTTGATGTCAGCAGTTATGCGGAAACAACACATGTCTAATGAACTTGGTGATCTAGCTAAGGAGATTTTTTGACAATATATAATAAGGAAAAACTCAAATAAGAATAACTAAAGCACAGTGACAGATAAGAAAAAAAGGGTCTGCCTTTGGTGAAATATCAATTCACCAAGTATTAAACTAGGTATTCAGTAACTATTTGTTGAATTAATAATTGCATAAAACAATATAACAAGTATAAAGCAAAGGCCTTGCCTTTATAGTCTGGTCTTTCCATAAAGCTAATATTTTTAATCATCTTATTATTGTTTATGCCCTACTATCAACTCCTTCTAAGTGTATAAGATTTTTAAAAATATGTATAACTTAAGTAAACTTAGTTTTATTATCTGTTAGCTTGTTTTCTCTAGGAAATCTTAAAACAAAATTTGGAAGCATTTTTACATTTCTTTGAGAGATTAGATTAGCAGAAGGAATCTTATCTACTAGGTTTTCTACTTTTCTCCGTTTCCTGGTCAATACAGCTTGTACAACAGATGAATTCTGCCTTAAGAAATGGATGAATAGTTCGAAATACAAACCAAATATGGAGATTTAAGGTCAGTGGTTAGGAGCTTAGGCCATTACTATACTGCTCATCGCTCAAAGATTTTTTTATTCCACAAGTGAGAGAAACTTAAAGCCGAAGATGATTTGCATTAATAACTTTTCAATATAGACTGTGAACATTTTAACCATTCTCTAATTTACCAAGGCAACTCTGTGTCTCAGTGTGTACATGCACATGAGTGTGGCGTAACAGAGTAGTGGATTTACGGTTTCAGAAGCAATGTAACTATGGAAACTGGAGACAGTGAACACTGCCAGAAAACCCATGGTAGGTCTACTTTAGACCTTCGGAATGCAACAAAATAAATGAATATGAATACTTAAAAGGCCCTTCTCTGAGCAATAGATTGAAGAACTAAGGGGCTCTTACATTTACTTTGAAAATCAAAGATAGAGTTTTCTTAGAACATGTTTCATCCTTCAGTACTGGAATAGGTTTTGAGATGTTTTATCTTTAAATTGCTTTCTGACAGTCTGGTACACGGGTAAATATGGAGGACCTGAAAAGTATCAAAAGTGAAAGGGTGGCATAAATATTTAAAGTTCACACAGCTTCTTTTTACATAAAGGATCTTGGTCTATATGTGGAGCTAGTGAGCATCAAAAAGATTTAATAGAAGTCAGTAATTGAAATACAAGTTATGTGACATTTATGAAAGCATTATTTTTAATTTAGTCTCTTAGGTTAATTACATAATTTTAGATCTAGAAGTAGGAGAAAAATATGCTTTTAAACAATTATAACCAGCTATAAGTGTACTTCTATATTAGTTACCTATTGCTGTGTGACAATATTAACATAAACTTAATAGCTTAAAAAGAACACACATTTATCATCTCACAATTTGTGTGGGTCAGGAGTCCAGGCACAGCTTAGCTGGGTCCTCTGCAAGCGGACAGTCAAGATGTCAGTCAGGGCTGGGTTCTCACTGAAGTTTTGGCAGAAGAAGGAAGGATCTGCTTCCAAGCTCACACGGTGGTTGACAGCATTCAGTTCCTTGCTGTCAGCCAGAGGCACTCTCTCACAACCGACATCTTATTTCTTCAAGACCAGTAAGGAAGAATGTCTCTCAACAAGACAGATGTCACAGTTTTATGTAACAGAAATGATGTCCCATCACCTTTGCCATATACTTTGGGTTAAAAGCAAGTTACAGGTTCCACCCATATTCAAAGTGAAGAGATTACACAAAGACATATACCAGGAAACAGGATCATGGGGATCACCTTAGAATATCATACTTTTCATACATTTAATTTGGTATTATTTCATATAATAGCAAAAACCAAGCGCTCCCAATGTATCTCTCAAAGGATAGTATAGTATTTTCTCATCAGTTGTCTTCGAACTTTTTGAGTTTGCTGAGCTATGTTTTCCTTTTACAACATGTAATATATTCTAAGCATTTTCCTTATGGTACACGACTTGGCAAACTACAACCTGCTGGCTGGCGATTTATCTATAAAGATTGGAATACAACCAGGCTGTATTTATTTGCACATTGTTTATGGCTTCTTTTGTGCTACAAGAGCATAGTTAAGTAGTTTCAACAGAGACTGTATGGTTCGCGAGCCCGAAATATTTACTGTCTTTTAAGAAAAAGCTTGCCAATTGCTGTTTTATATTATTGTATTTTGTATGCTCCTTAATTTATTTTATAGTAGTAAAACTTGTTGGAAGACTGAAATAAGACATACTGATATCAGTACAGTTCTTTAGAAAAAACCACCTGACCTTTTGTCCTGAAACATTTAAGTGCCTACTATGTGTTTAACACTGTTAGGCAGCATGAATCTTTGTTTTTACCCTTGATGAACTTAAACTGGATGTTGGTTGCATGTGGAATAACTATGAACAATACATATATAATGTGCAAATGTTTATGCAGGTGCAAGAGGTATGGAAAAGGCTTAAATTGAATCAAAATATGGGCAGAAGTTGAGGGGAGATGAAGGGAGAAAAGTATTCATATGTAAACTGTATAAACACATGCATAAGAGAGACTACCCGCAGGGTATGCTCCTGTAATAAAGAGGCAAGAGCCCTTCTAAAGGAGAGAGTATTAATTTAGGACTAGTCAAAGGGAAAGTTTAGCCTACTTTCCCTGAGTCTTTGGTCTCAACTACCTACTTGTACAATTCAAATTGTGAAACTTCAGAACCCATATACCAGCTCCTCAAACTGCAGTGTGCAGGGATGAGACTTTTTACCCTTTATCCACCAGAAGACACCTGGGAGTTTCTGTTTGTTTAGCTTTATAGCCAGTCAGATCCATCATGTTTCACCTCCTAGTTACCTTTGGTCATTGTCCAAGAATTAAGTTGTTCCAATGATCTTACCTTCTATGTTTCTTTTATCTCCATAATACTCTGTATTTTTTTCTCTATAGACTCAATTTCCTAGTATTCCTATCGTTTCTAAACCTTTCCAGTTTGCCTTTTATAACACCTATTTCATATAAAACATACTCTAATATCTTTAAAACTTATTAAATAGTCTATTAAAATATTTAACATTTAGTGAGGATTTACTGTGTGCTGGGCATCACGCTAAGCCCTTGATGTATATTTTATCATTTAATTTCACAACAATCAGATGAGATGTCTATATTTTACAGAAGATGAAATTGAAATTTTGAAAGAAGCAAAGTAACTTGCCCAGGGTCACACACCTAGTAGCTGAGATTCGCAATCAAGTTTCTCTGACAGTAAATCATCATTTTATACTAAAACCTGAAAACTCATCTTAAAAATTCTTTCTGGAGTGAGATTTATATCTTGGGCTATTCCTCCTCCTCTACCTCATTGCTGCCTATACTGACGTCCTAGTTATTTCCGTCATTTATTAGAGACTATCATGATCTTCAACCTCAAGAAAGCATTGAACGTTGGCCAACAAGCTTTTGTGTAACTCTAATCACCTCCTTTTCATTCTCAGTAACCTCAGTGGCCTTTTAAACTCTCTGGTCCTCAAACATCAGACAATACCACTTTCTCCCTCATTTTCTGAAAGGACTTATTTCACACAGAAGTAAGAGTCTCATCATAAACAACTTCTCACCATCAAACCTCAAAACATAGCTCTATCCACAAATGGAAAGATGTGTTATACCTTCTCCTGTTTGAGATCATCCTTTTACCTGTACTTTATTTTTTTTTCTTGAATTTTATTTAATTTATTTTTTTATACAGCAGGTTCTTTTTAGTTATCTATTTTATACATATTAATGTATATATGTCAATCCCAATCTCCCAATTCAGTTAGCTCTAGTAGTTTTCTGGTGGCATCTTTAGGATTCTATATGTATAGTATCATGTCATCTGCAAACAGTGACAGTTTTACTTCTTCTTTTCCAATTTGTATTCTTTTTATTTCTTTTTCTTCTCTGATTGCCGTGACTAGGACTTCCAAACCTATATTGAATAATAGTGGCGAGAGTGGACATCCTTGTCTTGTTCCTGATCTTAGAGGAAATGCTTTCAGTTTTTCACCATTGAGAATGATGTTTGCTGTGGGTTTGTCGTATATGGCCTTTATTATGTTGAGGTAAGTTCCCTCTATGCCTACCTTCTGGAGAGTTTTTATCATAAATCGGTGTTGAATTTTGTCAAAAGCTTTTTCTGCATCTATAGAGATGATCATATGGTTTTTATTCTTCAATTTGTTAATATGGTGTATCACATTGATTGATTTGCATATGTTGAAGAATCTTTGCATCCCTGGGATAAATCCCACTTGATCATGGTGTATCATCCTTTTAATGTGTTGTTGGATTCTGTTTGCTAGTATTCTGTTGAGGATTTTTGCATCTATATTCATCAGTGATATTGGTCTGTAATTTTCTTTTTTTGTAGTATCTTTGTCTGGTTTTGGTATCAGGGTGATGGTGGCCTTATAGAATGAGTTTGGGAGTGTTGCTTCCTCTGCAGTTTTTTGGAAGAGTTTGAGAAGGATGAGTGTTAGCTCTTCTCTAAATGTTTGATAGAATTCACCTGTGAAGCCATCTGGTCCTGGACTTTTGTTCGTTGGAAGATTTTTAATCACAGTTTCAATTTCATTACTTGTGATTGGTCTGTTCATATTTTCTATTTCTTCCTGGTTCAGTCTTGGAAGGTTATACCTTTCTAAGAACTTGTCCATTTCTTCCAGGTTGTCCATTTTATTGGCATAGAGTTGCTTGTAGTAGGCTTTTAGGATGCTTTGTATTTCTGCAGTGTCCGTTGTAACTTCTACTTTTTCATTTCTAATTTTATTAATTTGAGTCCTATCCCTCTTTTTCTTGATGAGTCTGGCTAAAGGTTTCTCAATTTTGTTTATCTTCGCAAAGAATGAGCTTTTAGTTTTATTGATCTTTGCTATTGTTTTCTTTGTTCCTATTTCATTTATTTCTGCTCTGATCTTTATGATTTCTTTCTTTCTGCTAACTTTGGGTTTTGTTCTTCTTTCTCTAGTTCCTTTAGGTATAAGGTTAGATTATTTGAGATTTTTCGTTTCTTGAGGTAGGCTTGTATAGCTATAAACTTCCCTCTGACAGTCTGGTACTGCTTTTGCTGGATCCCATAGGTTTTGGATCGTCGTGTTTTCATTGTCATTTGTCTCTAGGTATTTTTTGATTTCCTCTTTGATTTCTTCAGTGATCTCTTAGTTATTTAGTAACGTATATTTTAGCCTCCATGTGTTTGTGTTTTTTACGTTTTTTTCCCTGTAATTGATTTCTAATCTCATAGCATTGTGGTTAGAAAAGATGCTTGATATGATTTCAATTTTCTTAAATTTACTGAGGCTTCATTTGTGACTCAAGATGTGATCTATCCTGGAGAATGATCCGTGTGCACTTGAAGAGAAAGTGTAATCTGCTGTGTTTAGATGGAATGTCCTACATATATCAATTAAATTTATCTGGTCTATTGTGTCATTTAAAGCTTGTGTTTCCTTATTAATATTCTGTTTGGATGATCTGTCCATTGGTGTAAGTGAGGTGTTAAAGTCCCCCACTATTATTGTATTACTGTTGATTTCCTCTTTTAGAGCTGTTAGCAGTTGCCTTATGCATTGAGGTGCTCCTACGTTGGATGCATAAATATTTACAATTGTTATATCTTCTTGGGTTGATCCCTTGATCATTATGTAGTATCCTTCCTTGTCTTTTGTAACATTCTTTATTTTAAAGTCTATTTTATCTGATATGAGTATTGCTACTCCAGCTTTCTTTTGATTTCCATTTGCGTGGAATATCTTTTTCCATCCCCTCACTTTCAGTCTGTATGTGTCCCTAGGTCTGAAGTGGGTCTCTTATAGACAGCATATATATGGGTCTTGTTTTTGTATCCATTCAGTGAGCCTGTGTCTTTTGGTTGGAGCATTTAATCCAGTCACATTTAAGGTAATTATCAATATGTATGTTCCTATGACCATTTTCTTAATTGTTTTGGGTTTGTTTTTGTAGGTCCTTTTCTTCTGTTATGTTTCGCACTTAGAGAAGTTCCTTTGGCATTTGTTGTAGAGCTGGTTTGGTGGTGCTGAATTCTCTTAGCTTTTGCTTGGCTATAAAGCTTTTGATTTCTCTGTTGAATCTGAATGAGATCCTTGCTGGATAGAGTAATCTTGGTTGTAGGTTCTTCCCTTTCATCACTTTAAGTATGTAATGCCACTCCCTTCTGGCTTGTAGAGTTTCTGCTGAGAAATCAGCTGTTGACCTCATGTGAGTTCCCTTGTATGTTATTTGTTGTTTTTCCCTTGTTGCTTTCAATAATTTTTCTTTGTCTTTAATTTTTGTCACTTTGATTACTGTGCTGCATCTCTGCATGTTTCTTCTTGGGTTTATCCTGCCTGGGATTCTCTGTGGCTTCCTGGACTTGGGTGGCTATTTCCTTTCCCATGTTAGGGAAGCTTTGACTATAATCTCTTCAAATATTTTCTCGGGTCCTTTCTCTCTCTCTCTTCTCCTTCTGGGACCCCTATAATGTGAATATTCTTGCCTTTAATGTTGTCCCAGAGGTCTCTTAGGCTGTCTTCATTTCCTTGCACAGGCTACAGAACTGTAGTTCTTCTTGCTTCTGCTGTCTGCCCTCTGGTGGATGAGGCTGTCTAAGAGGCTTGTGCAAGCTTCCTTATTGGGGGGGACTGGTAGTGGGTAGAGCTGGGTGTTGCTCTGGTGGGCAGAGCTCAGTAAAATTGTAATCCACTTGTCTGCTGATGGGTGGTCTGGGTTCCCTCCCTGTTGGTTGTTTGGCCTGAGGTGACCCAACACTGGAGCCTACCTGGCTCTTTGGTGGGGCTAATGGCGGGACTCTGGGAGGGCTCACACCAAGGAGTACTTACCAGAACTTCTGCTGCCAGTATCCTTGTCCCCATGGTGAGCCACAGCCACCCCCCGCCTCTGCAGGAGACCCTCCAACACTAGCAGGTAGGTCTGGTTCAGTCTCCTATGGGGTCACTGCTCCTCCCCCTGGGTCCCGATGCACACACTACTTTTTGTGTGTCCTCCAAGAGTGGAGTTTCTGTTTCCCCCAGTCCTGTCGAAGTCCTGCAATCAAATCCCGTTAGCCTTCGGTCTGATTCTCTAGGAATTCCTCCTCCCGTTGCCAGACCCCCAGGTTGGGAAGCCTGACGTGGAGCTCAGAACCTTCACTCCCGGGGGTGGACTTCTGTGGTATAAGTGTTCTCCAGTTTGTGAGTCACCCACCCAGCAGTTATGGGATTTGATTTTATTGTGATTGCACCCCTCCTACCTTCTCATTGTGGTTTCTCCTTTGTCTTTGGATGTGGAGTATCTTTTTTGGTGAGCTCCAGTGTCTTCCTGTCAATGACTGTTCAGCAGTTAGTTGTGATTCCAGTGCTCTCACAAGAGGGAGCGAGCGCACATCCCTGTACTCCACCATCTTGAACCAAATCCCTCACCTGTACTTTAGATCTTTTCTCCTTCTACCTTTCCAAGTACCTGGCAATAGCAATTTTCTTTTCTCTTCTTATCATTACTATCTTTATTAAGCTCTTTTCTATGTGTACTTGTTTTTCAAAGGAAAAAAATTCCACTCCCTTAACCCTACCTTCTCCAATTATTGCTTTTTCTTTTCCGTTTCATAGCCAAGCCTGTTGAATGATCTGTAACACTTCTTATATGTTTTAGTAATACTTCAGTCATTGCTCAGTCTATTTCACACACTACCACTTCACTAAAACCACCTTAGCTCAAGACACTGGAGACCTTCCCATTGCTAAACCCAGAGGTTACTTCTCAGTCCTATTCCTTCTTTTTTTTTTTTTATTGAAGTATAGCTGATTTACAATGTTGTGCTAGTTTCTGGTGTACAGCACAGTGGTCCATATATATATATCTTTTTCCATTAAGGTTTATTACAGAATATTGAATATAGTTCCCTGTGCTATGCAGTAGGACCTGGTTGTTATCTATTTTATGTATAGTAGTTTGTATCTGCTAATCCCAAACTCCTTATTTATCCCTGCCCCCTCTTTCCCCTTTGGTAACCATAAGTTTGTTTTCTATGTCTGTGAGTCTGTTTCTGTTTTGTAAATAAGTTCATTAGCATCATGTTTTAGATTCCACATATACGTGATATCATGATATTTATCTTTCTCTTTCTGACTTACTTCACTTAGTATGATAATCTCTAGGTCCATCCCTCTTGCTGCAAATGGCATCATTTCATTGTTTGTTATAGCTGAATAGTATTCAATAGTATATCTATACTACATCTTCTTTATCCATTCATGTGTTGATGGACATTTAGGTTGCTTCCATGTCTTGGCTATTGTAAATAGTACTGCTGTGAACATTGGGGTGCACCTTTTTGAATTGAGAGTTTTCTCTGGACATATGCCCAGGAGTGGGATTGCTGGATCATATGGCAACTCTATTTTTAGTTTTTTAAGGAACCTCCATACTGTTTTCCATAGTGGCTGTACCAATTTACATTCCCACCAATAGTGTAGGAGAGTCCCCTTTTCTCCACACCCTCTCCACCATTTATTATTTGTAAGCTTTTTAATGATGGCCATTCTGACCAGTGTGAGGTATTACTTCATTGTATTTTTGATGCACATTTCTGTAATAATTAGCAAAGTTGAGCATCTTTTCATGTTCCTATTGGCCATCTGTATGTCTTTGGAGAAATGTCTATTTAGGTCTTCTGCCCATTTTTCGGTTGAGTTGTTTGGTTTTTTGTTGTTGTATGAGCTGTTTGTATATTTTGGAAATTAAGCCCTTGTCAGGCACGTTGTTTGCAAATATTTTCTCCGACTCTGTAGGTTGTCTTTTCATTTTGTTTATGGTTTCCTTTACTGTGCAAAAGCTTGTAAGTTTGATTAGGTCCCATTTGTTTATTTTTGCTTTTATTTCTGTTGGCTTGGGAGACTGGCCTAAGAAAATGCTGGTACAATTTATGTCAGAGAATGTTTTGCCTAAGTTCTGTTCTAGGAGTCTTATGGTGTCATGTCTTATATTTAAGTCTTTAAGCCATTTTGAATTTATTTTTGTGTATGGTGTGAGGAAGTGTTCTAACTTCATTGGTTTACATCGGGCTATCCAGCTTTCCCAACACTGCTTGCTGAAGAGACTGTCTTTTCTCCACTGTATAATCTTGCCTCCTTTGTTGAAGATTAATTTGCTGAAGGTATGTGGGTTTATTTCTGAGCTTTCTATTCTAGTCCATTGAATCATGTGTCTGTTTTTGTGCCAATACCATGCTGTTTTAATTACTGTAGTTTTATAGTATTGTCTGAAGTCTGGGAGGGTTGTGCCTCCAGCTTTGTTCTTTTTCCTCAGCCTTTGGCAATTATGGGTATTTTATGGTTCCATATAAATTTTAGGATTATTTGTTCTCATTCTGTGTAAAATGTCATGGGTAATTTGATAGGGATCGCATTAAATCTGTAGATTACTTTGGGTAATATGACCATTTTAACAATATTAATTCTTCCAATTCAAGAATATGGGTTATCTTTCCATTTCTTTGAATCATCTTTAATTTCCTTTATCAATGTTTTATAGTTCTCAGCATATAGGTCTTTCACCTCCTTGGTCAGGTTTATTCCAAAGTTTTGTTTTTGTTTGTTTGTTTGTTTTTATGTAATTTTAAAAGGGATTGCTTTTTACTTTCCTTTTCTGATATTTCATTGTTAGTGTAAAGAAATACAACAGATTTCTGTATGTTGATCTTGTATCCTGCTACCTTCTCAGGCCTCTTCCTTCTTTATCTCAGCAGCAATTGATGTAGTTAATCACTCTTTCCTTGAAGTACTCCCTTTCTTTGGATTCTGTTATAATATTCTGTTCTGGTTTTCCTTCTACCCCTCTGCTCATGTTTTTTTAGACTCCTTTGGCTCTACTTAAAATACTAACAACATATTCCCTCTTCTAGTGCTGTATACTCTTCCCTGGGAGGTCTCAGTCCCTGCCATAACTAGAATGACCAGGAAAAACCTCATCTTATAAAAGTAATCAGTAATCTCTAGGCATTGCTACGTATGTAGGGTACACAGAGAAATGAGGAGATCATATTCAACTTCCTATTCAACATTTTCTCTTGAATATCTTACACACACCTCAAAATCAGTATGTCTAGAGCTAAACTCACAGTCTGCCCTTATCTCCAAATTCTACCCCATTCCTCTAAATCTGTCCCTCTTCCTCTCATCCCTGGCTTATTCAACCTACCAAGTGACACGTGCCAGAGACCTGAGTGATGTACTTGTCTCTCACGCTCTACACACCCATTAATCATTAAATGCTGAAAGTTTTCAACCGTTTAAATATGTATTGAAAAACTCTGTCTACATCTCTCCATTATTGCTGCCACAACCCTAATTCAAACCGTAATCAACAACTCTCATTGAAGTTATTATAACAGCCTCTTAAGTTGTCTCCAATGTTCCCAGGCTTCAGTCCTTTTTCATACTATAGCCTGAGTGAACTTTATGATATGAAAATCTGATCATGATCCTTGCTTAGGACATTTTTGTGCTCTCTAGTGATCTTAACATAAGGTGCAAGCTCCTTAATTTGGGCTCTAAGACCTTTAGTGATTTGCTTCTGCTGATTCACCTTAGCCTTATCTCTTGTCATCTTCTCACCTCCTTCCTCAAGCTTTGTGTTTATCACCCTAAGTTTTTAATTCCATCAAAGTACCATTCTCTCACCTCTCTACAGGACTTTTCTTAAGTTCTTTCTTGCTGCATCTTTTTTCTTCTCTTTTCCTAACCGCTAATCATCTTCTAGGTCTCCACTTAAATATCTCTTCCAGAAAGTCATCCTTAACTGTTGCTTTCCTTCTCCTCATGCCCAATTAGTAGTATTCCTCTTATATAAATACTTCTGTAGTATTCTTTATCTACCTTCTCATGACACTTATACTTTATTGAAAACCCCTGATCACATACTTTATTCAGTAGACTGACTGTAAGCTCTGTGATCATGGGAACCATATAGGGATACAGTGAATGAATGAATGCATGAATAAATGAATGATATGAAAGCCTGGCTAAAAACAATTTATAATGGTTAGGAATATGTAATCATGGAGTTTTGAGCAATGAAGAGATACTATGAAGGAGGCACTGCAGGAATAATGTAAAAAACTTGAAGTGATAAAAATACTCATTGCCCTAATCTAAACATGAGGTGATGTTTGTTACTGTGCTTTTAAGACTTTAATCATAAATTTACTATCAAATTTTGATAGGATAACAACACAAACTAACTTTTCTATTTCTACATTTCGTTAGGTATATTAGATTCTAAATGTTTAACTAGCTTTGCTTAGACTGCTGTGATTTGAAATATCATTTCCCTATATTTTCCCTCTTTTAGCAGAACCCTCACAAGAGTGGTGATTTCTACTTCTGTGCCATATAATGTGTAGGAAATGAGGGAGAGACAGGAGGTAGTATGATCCCACGATTTTTGGCCGGAGAAAGTTTGGAGTTAGTACCATTAGGTGGTCAGGAAAGGAGGAAAATGAGCAGATATTGAGGTAGAGTAATGAATTCAGTTTAAACACAATGAATTTTCTGTTCCCAGTAGTTCTACCTAGTAGACAGTTGGATATTTGGGTATTAAATTTAGGCTAGAGAAAAATATTTGGGATTCCTCAATGTTATTTAACTAATGTTTTATTCAATGTATGTTTTAGTTGAAGTCATAGGCATGTATTAGAATGCCCAAGTTTATAGACCCTTGTGGATACAGAGATGGAATTTTAGGGGGGGTCTCTTAATTCCCTCAAATTACATGCACATTTGTGTAGGACTGTGTATATTTTTAGACCAGCATATAAAACTTATATCAGCTTCTTAGAGTAGCCTTAGACTCCAAAAAGGACTCAGTACAACTAGAGTAAAAAGAAAAACAGGTCAAAATCTAAAGCCTAGGTACATCCTTATTTAAAGTATAGATAATGGAAAATAAGCCCAGGGAAGAGGTTAAGACCATAGCTTCTGGAATCAGACTTCCTAGATTCAAATAATGGCTCTGCTATTTACTAGCTGTATCACCATAGGCAAGCTGCTTACATTCTCTGTAGTTTCTTTACCTATAAGACAGAGATTAATAACATTTGTAAGGTTATTATAAGGATTAAATGAGCATGAGATGTGTGTTGCACCATGTTTAGCATATAGTTAATGGTCAATAAATCACTTATTTGCTGTTTTTAATGTAATCTTGACTGTACTGGCCAGCCCCGCCAAACATGAGATTCTGCCTCTTTGAAGGGTTTTTCAGTGACAGATGGGGCCAGAATGAAGCAGAGCATCACCCCCAAAACCATGCTTCCACCTACATGGAAATCACTGTAACTTCGTAGGCTACAAGCAGCTGGCTTGAATAGACCAGATCAGAGTGAGGATAGGGCCATCTCTCTCCCTAAAGCAGACAGACAATTGTGTAAGTTGATCTCTGCCACTTTTCTTTTTTCCTGCTCTCCCAGTAATAATAGAATGAGGACTTGGAGTAAAAAGTATTTTAGAACTTTCCTTTCTTGTAGAACCCCTCTGCACCACTGAGACCTTCAAGGTACAAGCCTTAGTTTGCACTGAAGGAGAGAGAAAGCTTTGCATTGAACAATAAAGTTTTAAACTTAACTATTTCAAATTTTAATAACTGAAACTGGTGAGAAGATCATGGAATCCACTCTGGATGTCTTTAAGAGATGAGAAAAGGAAGTTTTGACATAGCATATTTGAAAGCAGTGACTAGAAAATAAACAAATAAAATTGTATCATATTTGTATACCAAAGAGTTGAGAGTTCTATATAAACTGCTTACATATATAAAGAATAGCTAAAGAAACAGTAAAAATGGTAACAAGGAGTATCTTAAAAATGGGGGAGGGAGAGGGTAGTTCCAAAAAGAAAATTGTCCATAGCAATAGCTACAATAGACAAAAAAGGTAAAGATTTAAAAGTGTCCCAGAAATTAGACAATTAGAAAGTCATTGGTGACTTTGAGACCAGTCTCAGTGGAATCATAGGGCAGCTCATTTGGACTTTGATATTAAAGAAAAATTGATGTTCCTGTTGTTTCTATCCATTAGGCTTCATTCTACCCCTTGGGGGCATTAATGAACAAGTGTAATTCCATTTCCATATGACAGCCCATCAAATATTTGAAGCCAGCTATCTTGCATCCCTTGGGTCTCTTTTTCTTCAAGGAAAATATTCATTTCTCATGCTTTCAAGTCCCTTCACCATCCTGGTCACTCCATTCAGAAGACGCTTTAGTTTGTGTAAATCCCCAAATGAAATATATTGTTGTCAGTCTGGTCGAGTACCATAGAATAGAATAGGACAATCATCTCTCTCAACCTAGGAATTAGACTATTAATTCAGGCCAAAACTACATTTGCTTTTTGGCAGTTCTGTCACATGATTATCATTTTTGCATGCCCAGTGTTATGAGGATTCATTAAATAGATTAATTAAATGCTTATTGTACAACTCAAAATTTTTTCACAGAATTGGTGATTTTCAGCTTGAAGAGCTGAATTATTTTTTACTTTTTTTGCTAATCCCTCAATAGGTGATCTTCTTCCCATGAGTTTTTGCTGCCCCATAGGAATCTTTGAAAAAGTAGGGTTGATAAGTATTATAGCATGTGCATGTGTGTGTGTGTGTGTGTGTGTGTGTGTGTGTGTGTGTGTGTGTGTCTATGATGGGACGTGTTTTCAGGCAAACTACAGTAGATCTGACTGATTTACAAGACAAGATAGATTTTTGTTTGTTGTTTTTCCCTTAATTTATTCTACAAATATTTACTGTGTAGTGTGTGCCCAGTACTAGCGATATAACAGTAAGATGCGTTCTCTGCCATGAGGAAATTTTTGCTTAGTGGGGAAATTTTGATAATGTGTATGAAATGCTAGTATAGGAGTCAACAGGATGCTCCAGGGCACTCTGATCATCTCACCCAGGCTTGAGAAAAGCTTCTCTGAAGATGGGGTTACCTAATCTGGGTCTGGGAGGATTTGAGGGAATTAGCTAGCCAAAGAGGTGAAGTAATCTATGCAAAGGTCCTGAGTTAAGATGCAGTATGGCTACTAGAGATAGTAATTTAAGATATGAGTGTAGATAAGATCAGTAGGGATTGTGACCTACTAGAGAATGGACTTGAGGATATGGGGAGGGGGAAGGGTAAGCTGTGACAAAGCGAGAGAGTTGCATGGATATATATACACTACCAAATGTAAAACAGATAGCTAGTGGGAAGCAGCCGCATAGCACAGGGAGATCAGCTCAGTGCTTTGTGACCACCTAGAGGGGTGGGATAGGGAGGGTGGGAAGGAGGGAGACGCAAGAGGGAGGAGATATGGGAACATATGTATATGTATAACTGATTCACTTTGTTATAAAGCAGAAACTAACAGACCATTGTAAAGCAATTATACTCCAATAAAGATGTAAAAAAAAAAAAAAAAAATCAAAACCCTTACTCATTTAAGAAGCTCCTGTGCAGCAACGAAGACCCAACACAGCCAAAATAATAAATAAATAAATTTATTAAAAAAAGAAGTAGGTAAGAAAAGGGGAACTTTGCCATTTAGTTTAGTTGTTTTACCTCTTCATTAATGAGAAATCACTCAATATTTTTTGTTATCTACAAGTGAATATCCATAGTTTATGTAGTACTTATCTGTATATTTTATTCCCTACTGAGTATTATAATACGTGTCCTCAATTTTACAAATAATTATTTTTATTTTTCTAGTTAAATAGTTTAGGTTTACTTTTTTCTTTACTGAAAAGTTGTTAAATGACAATCATGTACATTTTAAAGGGAAAACAATAATCATGTACATTATTACAACAAGTATTTTTATTTTTGCACATTAAACCCTCCTCTTTGGCCACAACCATGCAGAGCCTGTAGACCATGCTAAAGGATTTAGTTCTTTCTGCAAGGAGCAATGAGAAAACACTGAAAGGTTTTAAGTAGGGAAGTGACATGATCAGGTTTGTATTTTGAAAAGCTCACTGCTAAATTGAAGGAGGATTTGAGTGGATGCAAAGAAGTAAGAGGAAATTGCAATCATCTAGGAAAGAGTTGTTGGTAGCAAAGCTAGGGGAGAGACATTGTCGTGGAGCGAAGTGAACAATTCCAAAAATACTCTGAAAATAAATTTAACAGGATTTTAGGCATGGGGAGAAGGGTGTATTGGTGAGAGAGAGAGAGAGAGAAGAGGTATTAAGAATAAATCCTAATTTTCTAAAAACAGAAGGAGGACCACATTTGATGGAAGAAAATAATGAGTTTCTGAGTTCTGCCTTGGACACGTGGGAGTTGAGGCACTTTCGTGCTTCTGTATTTAATAGTAACAAAAGTCTGAAAGTGGCATGAAAAGTCCATAGAGGGGGAATGACTTAAGTATTGTAAATTATGGTACACAAATTTACTGGAGTATTATGCACTCTTAAACATCATAGTTACAAGACTGTGACTTGTGAGATCAAGAGAAAAAAGTTGGATACAAAATTCAGTAATAATTGTAACCATCTTACTGTATAGCACAGGGAACTATATTCAATATCCTGTGATAAACCATAATGGAAAAGAATTTTAAAAAGAATGTATATATGTATAACTGAATCACTTTGCTGTACAGCAGAAATTAATACAACATTGTAAATCAGCTATACTTCAATAAAATACTAAATTGGAAGGAAATCCAAAATAGAGGGGATATATGTATAGCTGATTCACTTTGCTGTACAGTAGAAACTAACACAACATTGTAAAGCAACTATACTCCAATAAAAATTAATTGAAAAAAAATATATATATAAAAACAGAAAAAAATGGATGAGGTACTCACATGGAAAATAATAATAATTATAACCATAAGAGAAAATATCTACAGAAAAAGTGCTAAAAGGAAATACAACAAATTTTAGCAATAATTCTATGAGTGTAATGGATGGCAGGTGAATTTCTAAAAATTAAAATTTTCCATGTTGTAAAAATATCAACCTCAGAAGTTAAAATTTTTACTATCAGATTTGTTTCTTACATCATTGATTTATAATGACCTTGGTTTATATGGTTGCTTTTGTAAACTGATTTAATAGTAATTATTTAAGATAAAATCAATTCTTTTTTTTTTTTTTTTTTTTGCGGTACCCGGGCCTCTCACTGTTGTGGCCTCTCCCGTTGCGGAGCACGGGCTCCAGACGCGCAGGCTCAGTGGCCATGGCTCACGGGCCCAGCCGCTCTGCGGCATGTGGGATCTTCCCGGACCGGGGCACGAACCCGTGTCCCCTGCATCGGCAGGGGGACTCTCAACCACTGCGCCACCAGGGAAGCCCCAATTCTTTTTTTAAACATGACTTTCTAAAGTTTAACAGAGACAAATTCTTATTTATATAAAATGAGTATTTTTTCCATTGTCATAGCTGTAATGATCCGTAGGCAGTGCTGGTCATCTCATCCACTTGTCTCTGCTGGCTTTTCCACCTGTTGACTGTAAACCATGCAGAGGTGTTGAAAGCATTTTTCTTTTCCTTTGTGCACAAAAACTTTCATAAAATGCTCCTAAATCCTAATCAAGCCCATTTTGTGTCTTTTAGACTTATAGATTTTAACTTTGTGGTAGGTAGTATTAAAGAACTGGCTATGTTCTTTAATATATAAAATTAATCTTCATGTAAATCTACTATACTTTTGATCGTGGATTTGCTCTAATATTCTGTGCTGAAAAGGTTTACATACAAGCTACCACATAGTATTTTAGTTACGCCATAGGAAATTGTTTTCATAAACCACCTTTACTGAATTATAATTTACATACAATAAAATAGACCCATTTTAAGTATATATTTTAGTGAGTTTTTACAAATGTATATACTCATGTAATCACACAACAATCAAGATATAAAATATTTCCATCATCCCCCCCAAACATCCTCATGCCCAAAATGTTCCCTGGCCCCCAAGCACCTAACATCTTTCTATCACTAGAGTTTAGTTCTGCTTTCTTTAGAATACCACGTGAAGGCAATCTTACCATACACACTTTTTGTGTCTGGCTTTTTTCACTTAGCTTAGTGATTTTGAGATTCATCTATGTTGTTGCCTATATATCAGTAGTCCGGTTATTTTGTTATTGAGTATTATTTCATTTGTGAATGTACCATTTGTTTTTCCATTCACTGGTTGATGGACATTTAAGTTACTTCCAGGTTTTTGTCTGTTACAAAAAAAAACTGTCCAAGATATGTGTATTGCAAGTATTTTCTCTCTGTAGCTTGCCTTTTCATCTTCTTATTGGTGTCTTTTCAAAAGAAAATATTTAAAATATTTATGCACTTCAAGTTATCCATTTTTTTCTATTGTGGCACATGCTTTCCTGTCTTATTTAAGAAATATTTGTCTACTCCAAGGTTGCAAAAATTTTCCCTGTTTTTTCCTAGTAGTTTTATTGTTTTACCTTCTATTTTTAGTTTTGTGATTCATTTCAGCATAATATTTGAGTAGTAGTATGAGATAAGATTGAAATTTTCTTGTTTGCTTGTTTCTTTTTGCTTTTTTTTCCCAATTGAAGTATAGCTGATTTTCAATGTCGTGTTAGTTTCAGTTGTACAGCAAAGTGATCCAGATATATATATATGTATACATACTTTTTTAGATTCTTTTCCATTATAGGTTATTACAAGCTATTGAATATAGTTTCCTGTGCTATACAGTAGGTCCTTGTTGTGTATCTATTTTATATATAGTAGTATGTATCTGTTAATCCCAAACTCCTAATTTATCCCTCTTCCCCCCACCTGCAAATTTTTTTTCTTTTTTGATTGAGTGTAGTATGAGGTAAGATTGAGGATTTTGTTGGTTTTCGCATATGAGTATCCAGTTATTCCAAGACCATTTGTTGAAAAAGAATTATTTCTCCACCTTTGTCAAGAATCAGTTATGTGGGTTTATTTCTGGTCTCTATTCTTTTACATTCATTTATATTTATAGCCTTTGGTCAAATCTATATTGCATGGATTGTTACAGCTTTATAATAAGTCTTAACATCAGATGGTATGTCTTCCAACTGTGATCTTTTTCAAATTCATTTGGTTACCTAGGACCTTTGAATTTCTATGTAAATTTAGAATTAGCTTGTCAGTTTCTCCAAAAAGCTTACTGGGGCTTACACTGACATTACATTAAATGTATAGATTAATATGGAAAGATTTGAGTCTTCCATCCCATGACCATGATATATCACTCCATTTATTTAGGGTTTTTTATACTTACTCTCAGAATGTTTTATACTTTTCAATTCGGAGGTAGTTCATGCACATATTTTGTTAAATTTATTCAAAATATTTCATGGTTTTGGAATCAATTAAAATGGAATTTATAAAATTTTAGTTTCTAATGTTTGTTACTAGTTTGTAGAGGAACAGTGATTTTTATATATTGACTTTACATGCTACAACCCTGATAGACTTGGCTTGTTAGTCCTACTAGCTTTTTGGTAGATTGCTTAACATTTCCTACATATGTGATAATGTTTTCAAATAAAGACTGTTTTACATCATCTTTTCCAATCTGTATGCCTTTCATTTCTTTTTCATGGTTTATTATATGCTTCAGACCTTCTGAGCAATATTGATTACAAGTGGTGAGAGTGAACACACTTTCTTTGTTCCTAGTATCAGGAAGAAAGCATTCCATCTTACCATTCTGTTACCTGTAAGTTTATTATAGATACCATTTATCAGGTTGCAGAGGTTTCATTTTATTCCTAATTTGCCAAGAGTTTGTATTATGAATTATTGTTGAATTTTGTCAAATTTTTTGTGTGTCTATTGAAATGATCATATGGTTTTACTTTTTTAATATGTCATTATGGTACAGTGATTTTTATTTATTTATTTATTTATTATTTTGGTGGGTTTTTTTTTTACATCTTTATTAGAGTCTAATTGCTTTACAATGGTGTGTTAGTTTCTGCTTTATAACAAAGTGAATCAGTTATACATATACATATGTTCCCATATCTCTTCCCTCTTGCGTCTCCCTCCCTCCCAACCTCCCTATCCCACCCCTCCAGGCGGTCACAAAGCACCGAGCTGATCTCCCTGTGCTATGCGGCTGCTTCCCACTAGCTGTCTACCTTACGTTTGGTAGTGTATATATGTCCATGCCTCTCTCTCGCTTTGTCGCAACTTACCCTACTCCCTCCCCATATCCTCAAGTTCATTCTTTAGTAGGTCTGTGTCTTTATTCCTGTCTTGCCCCTAGGTTCTTCATGACATTTTTTTTTCTTAAATTCCATATATATGTGTTAGCATACGGTATTTGTCTTTCTCTTTCTGACTTACTTCACTCAGTATGACAGACTCTAGGTCTATCCACCTCATTACAAATAGCTCAATTTCGTTTCTTTTTATGGCTGAGTAATATTCCATTGTATATATGTGCCACATGTTCTTTATCCATTCATCCGATGATGGACACTTAGGTTGCTTCTGTCTCCTGGCTATTGTAAATAGTGCTGCAATGAACGTTTTGGTACATGACTCTTTTTGAATTATGGTTTTCTCGGGGTATATGCCCAGTAGTGGGATTGCTGGGTCATATGGTAGTTCTATTTGTAGTTTTTTAAGGAACCTCCATACTGTTCTCCATAGTGGCTGTACCAAATCACATTCCCACCAGCAGTGCAAGAGTGTTCCCTTTTCTCCATACCCTCTCCAGCATTTATTGTTTGTAGATTTTTTGATGAAGGCCATTCTGACTGGTGTGAGATGATATCTCATTGTAGTTTTGATTTGCATTTCTCTAATGATTAATGATGTTGAGCATTCTTTCATGTGTTTGTTGGCAGTCTGTATATCTTCTTTGGAGAAATGTCTATTTAGGTCTTCTGTCCATTTTTGGATTGTGTTGTTTTTTTGTTATTGAGCTGCATGAGCTGCTTATAAATTTTGGAGATTAATCCTTTGTCAGTTGCTTCATTTGCAAATATTTTCTCCCATTCTGAGGCTTGTCTTTTGGTCTTGTTTATGGTTTCCTTTGCTGTGCAAAAGCTTTTTAAGTTACATTAGGTCCCATTTGTTTATTTTTGTTTTTATTTCCATTTCTCTAGGAGGTGGGTCAAAAAGGATCTTGCTGTGATTTATGTCATAGAGTGTTCTGCCTATGTTTTCCTCTAAGAGTTTGATAGTTTCTGGCCTTACATTTAGGTCTTTAATCCACTTTGAGCTTATTTTTGTATATGGTGTTAGGGAGTGATCTAATCTCATACTTTTACATGTGCCTGTCCAGTTTTCCCAGCAGCACTTATTGAAGAGGCTGTCCTTACCCCACTGTATACTCCTGCCTCCTTTTTCAAAGATAACGTGACTATATGTGTGTGGGTTTATCTCTGGGCTTTCTGTAGTGTTCCATTTATCTATATTTCTGTTTTTGTGCCAGTGCGTACTGTCTTGATTACTGTAGCTTTGTAGTATAGTCTGAAGTCAGGGAGCCTGATTCCTCCAGCTCCGTTTTTCGTTCTCAAGATTGCTTTGGCTATTCGGGGTCTTTTGTGTTTCCATACAAATTGTGAAATTTTTTGTTCTAGTTCTGTGAAAAATGCCAGTGGTAGTTTGATAGGGATTGCATTGAATCGGTAGATTGCTTTGGGTAGTAGAGTCATTTTCACAATGTTGATTCTTCCAATCCAAGAACATGGTATATCTCTCCATCTATTTGTATCATCCTTAATTTCTTTCATCAGTGCCGTATAATTTTCTGCATACAGGTCTTTTGTCTCCTTGGGTAGGTTTATTCCTAGATATTTTATTCTTTTTGTTGCAATGGTAAATGGGAGTGTTTTCTTGATTTCACTTTCATATTTTTCATCATTAGTGTATCGGAATGCCAGATATTTCTGTGCATTAATTTTGTATCCTGCTACTTTACCAAATTCATTGATTAGCTCTAGTAGTTTTCTGGTAGCATCTTTAGCATTCTCTATGTATAATATCATGTCATGTGCAAACAGTGACAGCTTTACTTCTTCTTTTCCGATTTGGATTCCTTTTATTTCCTTTTCTTCTCTGATTGCTGTGGCTAAAACTTCCAAAACTATGTTGAATAAGAGTGGTGAGAGTGGGCAACCTTGTCTTGTTCCTGATCTTAGTGGAAATGCTTTCAGTTTTTCACCATTGAGGACGATGTTGGCTGTGGGTTTGTCATATATGGCCTTTATTATGTTGAGAAAACTTCCCTCTGTGCCTACTTTCTGCAGGGTTTTTATCATAAATGGGTGTTGAATTTTGTCAAAAGCTTTCTCTGCATCTGTTGAGATGATCATATGGTTTTTCCCCTTCAATTTGTTAATATGGTGTATCACATTGATTGATTTGCATATATTGAAGAATCCTTGGATTCCTGGAATAATCCCCACTTGATCATGGTGTATGATCCTTTTAATGTGCTGTTGGATTCTGTTTGCTTGTAGTTTGTTGAGGATTTTTGCATCTACGTTCATCAGTGATATTGGCCTGTAGTTTTCTTTGTGACATCCTTGCCTGGTTTTGGTATCAAGGTGATGGTGGCCTCATAGAATGAGTTTGGGAGTGTTCCTCCCTCTGCTATATTTTGGAAGAGTTTCAGAAGCATAAGTGTTAACTCTTCTCTAAATGTTTGATAGAATTCGCCTGTGAAGCAATCTGGTCCTGGGCTTTTGTTTGTTGGAAGATTTTTAATCACAGTTTCAATTTCATTACCTGTGATTTTGTCTGTTCATATTTTCTATTTCTTCCTGATTCAGTCTTGGCAGGTTGTGCATTTCTAAGAATTTGTCCATTTCTTCCAGGTTGTCCAGGTTATTGGCATATAGTTGCTTGCAGTAACCTCTCATGATCCTTTGTATTTCTGCAGTGTGAGTTGTTACTTCTCCTTTTTCATTTTTAATTCTATTGATTTCAGTCTTCTCCCTTTTTTTCTTGATGAGTCTCGCTAATGGTTTATCAATTTTCTTTATCTTCTCAAAGAACCAGCTTTTTGTTTTATTGATCTTTGCTATCGTTTCCTTCATTTCTTTTTCATTTATTTCTGCTCTGATCTTTATTTCTTTCCTTCTGCTAACTTTGGGTTTTTTTTGTTCTTTCTCTAATTGCTTTAGGTGCAAGGTTAGTTTGTTTATTCCAGACGTTTCCTGTTTCTTAAGGTAGGATTGTATTGCTATAAACTTCCTTCTTAGAGCTGCTTTTGTTGCATCCCATAGGTTTTGAGTCCTCGTGTCTCCATTGTCATTTGTTTCTAGGTATTTTTTGATTTCCTCTTTGATCTCTTCAGTGATCACCTCGTTATTAAGCAGTGTATTATTTAGGCTCCATGTGTTTGTATTTTTTACAGATCTTTTCCTGTAATAGATATCTAGTCTCATAGCGTTATGGTCGGAAAAGATACTTCATACAATTTCAGTTTTCTTAAATTTACCAACGCTTGATTTGTGACCCAACGCTTGATGTGATCTATTCTGGAGAATGTTTCATGAGCACTTGAGAAAAATGTGTATTCTGTTGTTTTTGAATTGAATGTCCTATAAATATCAATTAAGTCCATCTTGTTTAATGTATCATTTAAAGCTTGTGTTTCCTTATTTATTTTCATTTTGGATGATCTGTCCATTGGTGAAAGTGGGGTGTTAAAGTCCCCTACTATGAATGTGTTACTGTCGATTTCCCCTTTTATGGCTGTTAGCATTTGCCTTATGTATTGAGGTGCTCCTATGTTGGGTGCATAAATATTTAAAATTTTTATATCTTCTTCTTGGATCGATCCCTTGATCATTATATAGTGTCCTTCTTTGTCTCTTCTAATATTCTTTATTTTAAAGTCTATTTTGCCTGATATGAGAATTGCTACTCCAGCTTTCTTTTGATTTCCATTTGCATGGAATATCTTTTTCCATCCCCTCACTTTCAGTCTGTATGAGTCTCTAGGTCTGAAGTGGGTCTCTTGTACACAGCATATATATGGGTCTTGTTTTTGTATCCATTCAGCCAATCTGTGTCTTTTGGTGGGAGCATTTAGTCCATTTACATTTAAGGTAATTATCGATATGTATGTTCCTATTCCCATTTTCTTAATTGTTTTGGGCTCGTTATTGTAGGTCTTTTCCTTCTCCTGTGTTTCTTGCCTAGAGAAGTTCCTTTAGCATTTGTCATAAAGCTGGTTTGGTGGTACTGAACTCTCTCAGCTTCTGCTTGTCTGTAAAGGTTTTAATTTCTCCATCAAATCTGAATGAGATCCTTGCTGGGTAGAGTAATCTTGGTTGCAGGTTTTTCTACTTCATCACTTTAAATATGTCCTGCCAGTCCCTTCTGGCTTGCAGAGTTTCTGCTGAAAGATCAGCTGTTAACCTTATGGGGATTCCCTTGTGTGTTATTTGTTGTTTTCCCTTGCTGCTTTTAATATGTTTTCTTTGTATTTAATTTTTGACAGTTTGATTAATATATGTCTTGGTGTGTTTCTCCTTGAATTTATCCTGTATGGGACTCTCTGTGCTTCCTGGACTTGATTAACTATTTACTCTCCCATATTAGGGAAGTTTTCAACTGTAATCTCTTCAAATATCTTCTCAGTCCCTTTCTTTTCCTCTTCTTCTTCTGGAACCCCTATAATTCGAATGTTGGTGCGTTTAATGTTGTCCCAGAGTTCTGTCCTCAGTTCTTTTCATTCTTTTTTCTTTATTCTGCTCTGCAGTAGTTATTTCCACTATTTTATCTTCCAGATTACTTATCCGCTCTTCTGCCTCAGTTATTCTGCTTTTGATCCCATCTAGAGTATTTTTAATTTCATTTATTGTGTTGTTCATCGTTGCTTGTTTCATCTTTAGTTCTTCTAGGTCCTTGTTAAATGTTTCTTGCATTTTGTCTATTCTATTTCCAAGATTTTGGATCATCTTTACTCTCATTATTCTGAATTCTTTTTCAGGTAGACTGCCTATTTCCGCTTCATTTGTTAGGTCTGTCTTGCTCCTTCATCTGCTCTGTTTTTCTGTCTTCTCATTTTGCTTATCTTACTCTGTTTGGGGTCTCCTTTTTGCAGGCCCCGGGTTCGTAGTTCCCGTTGTTTTTGTTGTCTGTCCGCAGTGGCTAAAGTTGGTTCAGTGGGTTGTGTAAGCTTCCTGGTGGAGGGGACTAGTGCCTGTGTTCTGGTGGATGAGGCTGGATCTTGTCTTTCTGGTGGGCAGGTCCACGTCTTGTGTGTTTTGTGGTGTCTGTGGACTTATGATTTTAGGCAGCCTCTCTGCTAATGGGTGGGGTTGTGTTTCTGTCTTGCTTGTTGTTTGGCATAGGGTGTCCAGCACTGTAGCTTGCTGGTCGTTGAGTGAAGCTGGGTGCTGGTGTTGAGATGGAGATCTCTGGGAGTTTTTTGCTGTTTGATATTATGTGGATCTGGGAGGTTTCTTGTGGACCAGTGTCCTGAAGTTGGCTCTCCCACCTCAGAGGCACAGGACTGACTCCTCTGGCCGCAGCACCAAGAGCCTTTCATCCACACGGCTCAGAATAAAAGGGAGAAAAAGTAGAAAGAAAGAATTAGTAGAAGTAGGAAGGAAGAAAGAAAAAGAAAGAAAGAAAGAAAGGGAGGGAGGGAGGAAGGAAGGAGGGAAGGAAGGAAAAAAAGAAAGAAAGAAGATAAAGTTAAATAAAATAAAGTAAGATAAAATATAATAAAGTTATTAAAATAAAAAATAATTATTAAGAAAAAAAATTAAAAACACATAATGGATGGATAGAACCCTAGGACAAATGGTGGAAGCAAAGTTACACAGACAAAATCACACACAGAAGCATACACACTCACAAAAATAGGAAAAGGGGAAAAAATCATAAATCTTGCTCTCAAAGTCCACGTCCTCAATTTAGGGTGATTCATTGTCTAAAGGAGGGAAGGAAGGAAGGAAAGAAAGAATGAAAGAAAGAAGATAAAGTAAAATAAAATAAAGTTATTAAAATGTTAAGAAAAAAATTTATAAAAAACAACGGACAGGTAGAACCCTAGGACAAATAGTGGATGCAAAGCTATACAGACAAAATCTCACACAAAAGCATACACATACACACTCACAAAAAGAGGAAAAGGGGGGAAAATCATAAATCTTGCTCTCAGAGTCTACCTCCTCAATTTGGGATGATTCGTTTTTTATTCATGTATTCCACAGAGGCAGGATACATCAAGTTGATTGTGGATCTTTAATCTGCTGCTTCTGAGGCTGCTGGGAGAGATTTCCCTTTCTCTTCTTTGTTCTCACAGCTCCCAGGGGCTCAGATATGGATTTGGCCCCACCTCTGCGTGTAGGTCGCCGGAGGGCGTCTGTTCTTCGCTCAGACAGGACGGGGTTAAAGGAGCAGCTGCTTCGGGGACTCTGGCTCACTCAGGCCAGGGGTGGGGAGGGAGAGGGGCACGGAGTGTGGGGCGAGCATGTGCGTTTTCCCGGGGAAGTTGTCCCTGGATCCCGGGACCCTGGCAGTGGCGGGCTGCACAGGCTCCCCGGAAGTGGGGTGTGGATAGTGACCTGTGCTCGCACACAGGCTTCTTGGTGGCGGCAGCAGCAGCCTTAGTGTCTCTTGCCCATCTCTGGGGTCCGCACTTTTAGCCGCGGCTCGCGCCCTCTCTGGGGCTCCTTTAAGCAGCGCTCTTAATCCCCTCTCCGCGCGCACCAGGAAACAAAGAGGGAAGGAAAAGTCTCTTGCCTCTTCAGCAGGTCCAGACTTTTCGCCGGACTCCCTCCTGGCTAGCCGTGGTGCACTAACCCCCTGCAGGCTGTGTTCACGCCGCCAAGCCCAGTCCTCTCCCTGCGCTCTGACAGAAGCCCAAGCCTCAGCTCGCAGCTCTGCCCGCCCTGGCGGGTGAGCAGACAAGCCTCTTGGGCTGGTGAGTGCGGGTCGGCACTGATCCTCTGTGTGGGAATCTCTCCGTTTTGCCCTCCGCACCCCTGTTGCTGAGCTCTCCTCCGAGACTTCGAAGCTTTCCCCCTCCATCACCCACAGTCTCCGTCCGCGAAGAGATTCTAGTGTGTGGAAACCTTTCCTCCTTCACAGCTCCCTCCCACTGGTGCAGGTCCCGTCCCTATCCTTTTGTCTCTGTTTATTCTTTTTTCTTTTGCCCTACCCAGGTACGTGGGGGAGTTTCTTGCCTTTTTGGAGGTCTGAGGTCTTCTGCCAGCGTTCAGTAGGTGTTCTATAGGAGTTGTTCCACGTGTAGATGTATTTCTGGTGTATCTGTGGGGAGGAAGGTGATCTCCACGTCTTACTCTTCCACCATCTTCCCTTCGTCCTCCGGTACAGTGATTTTTAAAATAAAAAACCAACTTGGCATATCTGTGATAAACCCCACTTAATCATAGTATATCATATTATTCTTTCTTATATACTAATGAGTTTTGGTTGGATATTTTAGAAATTATTTTCATAAATGTTCATGAGGCATATTAGTCTGTAGCTTTCTTTTCCTGTGATGTCTTGGCCTAGTTTTGGTATCAAAGTAATTATGGCATTATAAAATGAGTTCTGAAGTATTTCTTTCCAGTTTTTCCTTTTTTCTGAAAGATTACTTGTAAGATTGGTATAATTTCATCCTTAAATGGGCTAGTTTTTCTTTCAGTTTTATTGAGATATAATTGACATACAGCACTGTATAAATTTAAGGTGTACAGCACAATCATTAGACTTAATACGATCATGAAATGATTAGCACAATAAGTTTAGTGGACATTCATGATCTCATGTAGATACAAAATTAAAGTAATAGAAAAAAATTTTTTTCCTTGTGATGAGAACTCATAGGATTTATGCTCTTAGCAATTTTCATATATAACATACAGCAGTGTTGATTTTATTTATCATGTTGTAAATTACATCCCCAGTACTTATTTATCTTATAAGTAGAAGTTTGAAACTTTTGACTGCCTTCATCCAATTCCCCCTACCCCTACTCTCCACCTCTGGTAACCACAAATCTAACACTAAGTGTTTAATTCTTGTGACATGAAAGTAATGAGGTGTGAGTTTACAACTGGTTGGTAGGGAATATAGCCATTTTAGAGGTGCAGTACCTGAGAAAATCTTAGTAAAGAAAAAACCAAATCTCTGATTTTTTAATATAATCATACATAACCTTCTAAATTTTATGGATATCAGAGGTGGTGTAGTAGATGGCGAATGATTTTGGAATCAGAAAGACTCTATTAAAAGTACCTACTTCCCATTGACTATCTAGATAAGTATTTTAGCCTATCTAACTGTACCTTAGGAAGACATAGTTATTGCCCCACCTCATAGACTTGTTTTAAGGAGAAAAGAATATAAAAACATCCTACCATAAATATCCTAGTATATGGTAGGATTCTGACTATAATTTTTTTTCTTTCTTACAGAAGAGGATAAATATAATATTTATTCTCCTTTGCTCTTCAAGTATTTCCTGGCAGAAGGAATTGTCACTGGACATACTTTGTTAGTTGCATCTGCAAAAGAAGACCCTGCTGACATTTTACAGGTATAGAGTATACTAATTCAATATTGCATTTTGAATATTTCACAAAAAATATTGTTTATATATATGTAAATAAGATTTGTATATGTACAAACTATATTTAAATACATTAATGGGACCACACACATATTTTTTTCTCTTAAAGAGAAGTATCAAATTTATTTGAATATATAATCGCATTTTAAAATTAGTTCTTGGACAGTTTTTTAAACTAAAATTTATGTCACAGTGAGGAAATATTAATAAACTATTTAAAACTGACAATAAAGAAAATTACTATTAAGTAATGATATGAGCACTTTATAAGCTATTAAAAAATCTAGGTAAAGAAAAACAACTGCAGAATATTGTCAGATATTATATTACCAGTATTCCAAAGGTGTAAGTCAGAAGAAAGATAGAGAAATTAGAAGTACTCATTAATTAAAGTTATTTTGTTTTGAGAATTCCAGAAAGTATCCCCTTCCAAGAAATAAGCAATAATACTAAAATATGTGCTTGAAATAGTATATCTTTTTTATGCCAAAGCATATTTTTCACCTCAGAGAAGACAATTCTGACTTTTAAAATTCTTAATTTCTTTGTACAGAACAGGAACTCACTTTTAAGCCATTATTTGATTAGAATTCATAATCTAAAATCATTTTCTCTCAGAGGGTGTTTTCATTTCACTGTGTAGTTTGCAAAATGACAAATGTCATTTATAAGTCATTTATAAAAGTCATTTATAAAATATATAAGTTTATATAATATATAAAATATATATATTATATATATAGTCATTATAAAATATATATAATGACTTATATATATATAAGTCATTTATAAAAAATTTGTAGAATAATAAATACTAATTTACAATAACTGTCAACAGACACCAACAAATTTCTAGACCCACACATAAAAATTACTATAATACTGAGGTCAAAACTAACATGATTCTTTCATATGGGTCAGACTTTGTTTATTAAATTTTAAAAAGTCCAAAAAGAAAACCTTTGTATAATTTTCCAAATGATTTCCTTCTGGTTGAAGAGCCTGTTTTCCTTTATTCTTATTTCTGCTATTAATCTTTTGTAATATTTTCTTGATGTTTTTGTTTTTTCTTTTGTTCCTTTTCCCTGGCCTTAATCATTTTGGACAGTTTCTGAACAGTACTGTACTTGCTAGAAGCAGTGGAGTAAAGGCCAAAATCATTGTTGTAAAGAAGCTATATAGGTTCTTCACAGCCCATTCCACAACATACCAAGCCTAAGATTTTTTATCAGACATCTTTATAGCCATATAGGAAATGTTCACCAAGCCATAGGCAGGAAGACCTATATATGCTTTTTTTTTTTTTTGCGGTACGCGGGCCTCACTATTGTGGCCTCTTCCGTTGCAGAGCACAGGCTCCAGACGTGCAGGCTCAGTGGCCATGGCTCACGGGCCTAGCCGCTCTGCGGCATGTGGGATCTTCCCGGACCGGGGCATGAACCCGTGTCCCCTGCATCGGCAGGCGGACTCTCAACCACTGCGCCACCAGGGAAGCCCTATATATGCTTTTTTAAATAAAGTGTTTTATTTTTCCTTCTTCCCTCCTCCAACCTAGGTAACTGATGTTAAAGCCTATAGTATACTTCCACATTTTGCCTTAGAGAACTACATTTTTTTATTTGAAAACTAATCCCTGATGCCTTTCTTAGGTACCTTGATCTGTACAAGTTAGTACTAAAAAAATTTCAGTGTACTTTACATGTCCTTCTTTGGATTATGTGAAGGATTTTAAAATTATAAAAGAAATATTATCTTTTCATCAGGGTTTCTTAAAATAGCTAGTCATATATGCAAGTAATTAGATTCTGCAAACCTTTATTCATAGAGCAGTTTTATAATGTAGTAGAAAAATATAAAACTAGAGTCATAAAACATAGACTCTTATTAAATTTGTCCTTATGACCAAAGTAGATTAATAAGGACCAGACTAGTCATCATGCCTGAAACAACTAAAAAACAGGACAAAATATATGAAACAACTGTCTTCAAAACTTTGATCATCACACAGTAAAGGACAGTGATTCCTGAGTTATGCAAAATAAACAAGGTAAGTCCTATAACTTCCCTAGCTTCCTGCATACAAAATGTCCAGGCCATCGTGCAGGGAGGAAGAGCCCAGGATAAGACAATCTTAGGTGACAGAGCTAGGAATGTGGAATTAAAACCTCGTTATTGTCTTCATCTGGAGCCAAGTATGGTTTAAGGAGATATGTATGGGTGCCAAGTAAGCAAGGGGTGGACTTCTGATAGTTAATTCTATGTGTCAATTTGACCAAGCCACAGGGTGCCCAGAAATTTGATCAGACATTATTCTAAGTGTTTCTGTGAGGGTATTTTTGGATGAAATTAACATTTAATTCGGTAGACTGAGTAAAGCAGATTGCCCTCTCTAATGTGGGTGGGCCTCATCCAGTCAGTTGAAGGCCTAAATAGAACAAAATGGCTAACCCTCCCCCATATAAGAAAGAATTCTTCCTACTGGACTGCTTTTGAACTTGGACATCAACTTTTTCTTGCTCTCGGATTCAAACTGAAACATCAGCTCTTCCTGAGTCACGAGTCTGCTATCCTTTGGATCAGAATTACACCATTAGTTTTCCATTTGCACAAAAACTACACCATCAGCTCTCCTGAGTTTCCAGCTAGCTTGCTGTGCATATCTGGGGACTTGTCAGCCTCCATAATCATATGAGCCAATTCCTTATAGTAAATTTTATTACAGGAAGAGGTATGTATATGTGTACATATATATATGTATATGTGTGTGTGTGTGTATACACACACACACAGACACACATCCTGTTCATACAATTTCTCTAGAGAACTCTGACTAATTCAATTTTACTGAAAATACAAAGATTACATTTAAAACCAAAGAAGACATTTCACATTTATTTATTAACCTACATTGAACAATTATCACTCACATCCTATATCTTGGCCAGTTTTCCAGATAGTAAAGTACAGTGATCTTCCCACCTTTTTTGCACTCATACTTCTAAAAATATTTTTTTTAATTATGTATCGTCTTGTATACTAAGTTATGTAAAAATTTTCGTTATGAGATTATTTAGTTGCAAAGATGTTATTGTAAATATTGCCTTTTTTAGTTGAAGACTTTTATGTCAGTCTTGTAAGTGTATCCAACTCAATCTAAATAATAGCAATTTGATGTCAGTATCATTATTTTTAGAAGTATCTACATAAGCAAGCTCTTCTTTAACAACTGGAAATTTTACATCAATCATTTTTTCCTTGAATTCATATTTTCTATTCCACTCACTTCTCATGGAGTTTTGTCAGAATGTAGTGCATTTTATGTTCAACATTTTTATTAATAACCTTATGATAGTTTTTCTGTAACTTCATATTTAAATTTATTTTTAACTTTTTGTCTCAAAAGACTTTAAGTGTTAAACACATTTCTTTTTATTTCAGTTGCCATTACAATTATTGTTGCATACAGTGTATCAATAGACATAAAAATGTTCACACTACATTGCTTCATTAGGACATATAATTGTGTGAATATTGCTAGAATGGGATGGGATTCAGCATCAACTCTATTCATATTTTTTACTTTTGCAGATGTGAGCTGTTCATAGTTAAGTAAATAGAGAGTTGTATTATTGTAATGTCCCTCAAATTATTTTTTCACTTTTTCTGAGTTATACACAAAAAGAAATCACACTATGTCTATCAACATAAATTACTTTAAATTATTTGTCTAGTCTATTAGGTCCACCTAAAATTTTGCTGAAAACAATGAAAAAAGGATAATTTCCCCAGTCATTAGAACATTCACATTTTCTATACCAAATAGATATTTTAGGTTGTCTTTTTGTTTGGTACTGCAGAGATGTTTACTCCTGGGACAATGAGAAGTAAAGCTTTCACTCGTGAAGTGAGAAAGGTTGATTTGAAAGGGGATTGGCAAAGGGGAACTTGCACTTCTATCACTGGCACATTCTCTAGGAGGTCATTTTTCACTAGAGTATTTGTTAAAGTTGAAGATCAAAGAATTGATTTCCTTAAAACTCTCATGATCATGTACCTCTTTCAAAGTCTTCATTTACCCCAGGTTTAAAGACTCCCAGTTTCTGACAGTTAAAAGGGATGGAAACAAGTCATCTTACCTGATCCAGATAAGCTTTTCTAAGTTTAGACTACCATATGCCCATATATGATTCAATCCATATATTGATGTAGCCCAGTGAACCTGTATTTAGTCACCCCCAATATACACTAACCTATTCTAGCATTCTAGCATGATAATGCTAACTATCATTTATTCACATCAATATGAAAAAAAGTATATTCTGTTTAGATTTCAAAAATGTAGGAATAACTTTTAAGTTACTGCTGCTCTTTAAAATATTTAAATGAAGGTTATCTCAGGCAAAAGAATTAAATCATCATATTGGACTTAAAATTTCTTTTATGAAAATTATTCCTCTGTAATGTCACATTCCATGTAAATGCAGACTGTCTTATTAGAAGAAAAACCATTAGTGATAATTTTCTGTTATGTTAAATAATATTTTAAAGATGATTATTTGACATAAATTCTCAGTGATTGATATATCTCTGGAATTTTTTCTTTATAAGAAGTACTGTTGGTTTCAGTGTTGACAGATATTTTACTTGGCTTTCCCATATTTGAATTTTCACTATTACTGAGATGCAGTTTATAACAACATGCTAATTAATCTCCTGGAACTTAAATTCATCTTACATTTCAAGGGAAATAAATGTTAAAATGGTATGACCATTTATTTTTAATGTCTTAAAAGTTTCTCTTGCTCTAGCCTAGCATAGGTGTTTTTAACTGAAGAATGTATTCTAGTGTCATCAGATCTATTTTACTTTATCTTGTGCACTTAGAATGTATTATCAAAGACATTATAATTACTCCACAAAAACCTAGTCGTCTTAAGCATTAGATTTACTTAATATAACATTGCAGATTTTATGCTGCTTTTTTTTTTTTTTTTTGCGGTACGCGGGCCTCTCACTGTTGTGGCCTCTCCTGTTGTGGAGCACAGGCTCCGGACACGCAGGCTCAGCAGCCATGGCTCACGGGCCCAGCCGCTCAGCGGCATGTGGGGTCTTCCCGGACCAGGGCACAAACCCGTGTCTCCTACATCGGCAGGCAGACTCTCAACCACTGCGCCACCAGGGAAGCCCGATGCTGCATTTTTAAAGTTATCTCATTCTTCTATTTATAATAAGTAGCCTAGAACAAGTTGTTTTTATTTGAATAGCAAGTTTGCTTTACATGACAATTGAATATTTATCAATAAGGTACTCAATGAAGTTAAATTAATTATAAATTTGAGTGTGTGATCCTCAGGAAAAATTTATCTTCTTTGATTTTAATGCCATTATTTGCTTTTAACTAAAATCACTTGTATAGATGAGTAATGAAATTGTTATAGGCTGTATATGCTAAATAACATGTACACACATTTTCCTACATTATAAAATTTATTTAGTGATTCATTTTTAAACTATTTTAATTTTGATTATGTTCTTGTATTTCATGCACCTCTACTCTGAAGATATATCTAGTTTTTGAGTTAATAGAATCTTCACTCATCAGTAATGTTTCTTTTCTTTTTTTAAAAAATAATTTTAAAAACGTTCATTTGATGGGGAAATACTGCTTTGTTGCACGTTTCTTTGTTTACAGCAAAGCAGAATATTTTCCCCTATGGTTGTTAGCCTTCTGCATTTCTTCCTTGTTTTTCATAGTAGGTTTTTGTCTCTGTCCATTTTTTTTCTCATTGCTCTGTACGAGCTCTTTACATATTGTAGTTAATGTCCCAGGATTATATACGAGGATCTTTGTTTTGCACATTCTCAGGATCTAAGTCCCTGAAGTTACAAGGTTGCATTGGAAAACCAAATTTGCCAAAACATTCAAATAGCCCTCCTATAAATTTTGGGCTGCCCTCCTAAAAATTTTACCCCTCTGCCCACATCCCTCACATGTAACACTAGTGTATTTTTTCATCATTAGATTTGTGAGTTGGTCTGTTCCTGTTAGCCATATGTTGGATATTTTTGAGTATAATGCAAAACAATTTCAAAATTTGCCAAAGATGCAAAATTTCCTGAGGTTGATCAAAGTGACTGTGGAGAATTGTTTGAATCCCATGCAAAGCTACTGGCTAATGAGAATGTAGAAGGATTCAACCAGTTAAGAAAGCAATGTTTCTTAAATTCTTAATCTTATCATCTTATATTCCTTACATGTTTAATATGTAACAGTATAACAATATTTGACTTAAAAGAATAATATGCCATTCTCATTTTTCTATAAGGAAGTACAAAAAGTATTGTTTTTAATATCTACAATATGTTTAATGTTTAGTGTTCACACATTTAAAAGAGACTGGATGAGAAAATTATGGCTGATAAAAATTTCAGTTATGTATATTCTTCATAATACCAGTATATAGACAAAGTTTTTAACATCTCTGAGAAAAATGAACAAAATATTTTTGTAGTTTAAAGTGAGATGTTGAATACTAATATAGAGAAGTAGAATTTCTGCACCTATAAGAGTAGGTATATATATTATGTACTTTCTACATAATGTTCAGTTGGGATTTCAGTGTGCCCAGCTCAGAGTTATACTGAAGACTTATTTGTATCAAACAGCCCAAAAATGAGTGACCAAAACCCAAGGCATTAACAGTGTTTAGAGATACAATGTAGGGAGAAAATGCTATAATTGCTTAGTTTTAATTTTATGATGTATATGATTGGAGTTTCTGGAGCCTATAACCAAGGCAAATATTGCTGGTACAAGAAAAGGGAAAAGACAATCTTATAGACCATAATTATCTTAAAACTGTGTATAACTAAAAGACAAGTAAAGGATAAAAAGCCCATCAGCTGCCTAAAATATATTATATAACCACCCAGCAATTTATCCATCATCCTTTGGAAACATTCATGCCTACTGTAGTCAGAGCTTCAGGAAGTCAGCATTAAAGATGTAATGCTGAAAAGTTACACCCTTAGAAAATCCTATAGAACAATATACATGATGTTGTTAAAGCTTTTAAAAACACTATGGTAAGTATTTTTCAGTTAACTTTTTTATCTAGAAGAATTTTCTTGATCATCTCAAATATAGTGATGGGTATTCTCTATGAAAACTTTCTATGGAATTCTAATATAGCAAAAGTACATTTTAATGTTAAAATATTTAAACATGTATCAGTAGATCAGCTGATTTTTTATGAAATAAAAAATTATGTACACACATGCACACCCAAACATTTCTTAAGAACTTGAAAATGCTAAGATTTCTCTATTATTTATATCCTTTTCATAATTTTTAACAATATGATGGTATGTGTTAATACATATAGAATTAAAGAAAGTAAAATTTCAGAAGTAAATTTAAGTGCTGTTTCATAATATGCTAAAGTCAGTTTCAAAAACTTAATTTGAATATTTTTTAGTGATGACATGCCAGGTAGGTAATATTCATTCAGGAAGAGATATCTAATATCTAGAGCAAAGGGTTAATTCTTGACTTGTTGCATTAACTTTTTGAGTTACCTGTTATATACACTATGCACTAACATCAACCACAGTTAGAACAAAGTGGGAGGTTAGAATGCTTTTAAGGAGCTTCAAAGTTGTATTTTTTAGTGTGTACCCAGGATAGGTACCTGGCTACCAGCAGGGGTGTCCCAACTACTTGATGTTTATTAAAGGATTATAGTATATAATATGTTTTAACATCAAACATATTGGTAAATAAATAGTTCAAATTTAAAATCAATTATGGTGAAATTTCCCATATTTACTATTGAGAAAATCTTTCATATTGAAAATGAATTACTTTACAATAATCTATGTCCTGGAATGAGTTTCAGTTCATTGAAAATAAACCATATGATATTTGATAAATTAATATAGTAATAAGATACTTGGTAACAAAATAATGAAGTATGAATATTTAGTCTAACATCTTCAGAATTCTTTTTCACAGACTTTAAATCCATAAGTAAAAGTTAAAAGTGTATCTTAATAATTTGAAAGCATTATTTTAAATTCCAAAATATCAGCCTTTTACCCAAATATTGAACTGATTTGTTAACATCTTATTCAATGTACCTTGTATCTTTTCCTTTATTTGATTCCTTGGTTTTAATTGAGGTCAGAGATATTGATTTAGAGTTAGATAAGGCGGTATTACTTGCTAACAATGTAAAGTTTGAGTTACTGTTAAAAAGGTTTCTTTTCCTTCTGTCAGTTTGGTGTCAAGATTAAGTCTGTTTGCCATGCATCTGTTATTTACTGATCATGGAACAAGAATTAGAAATCTAGTGAGTGGTCAGTTTGCTCTTAGTACACTGTAGTAAGTACAGTCTGGTCTTTCTGAGTACACAGAATACAAAAATGTCTCAGATCCAGCCCATGTTTTTTTTAAGTGACAAAAATTGAAACAGCTATAAAAATGAAGGTAAAGAAACATCCCTTGGTTGGCCGAATATATCATTGAACATTTTTTAAATTATGTTCATCTCCAAAGTTGTAGTTTTATGATTCAGAACAAAAGTAATATAACACGCTATAAATAATTAAAAATTATTTTCTGGCCCTTCTATATTCCACTTTGCAAGCTTTATGCATACTCAACACCTTATACGTTACACATTTTCCCAGACATTTTTACTTTTTCTAGCCTGTATAATATTTAATGTACATCCTATCAAAACTATTTTATCACTGTGTATCTTTTGTCCATAATATAAATACAAATATTAAAAGGTCTTTGAAGGCAGAGCTATAATCAGAATATGTTCCCTTCACTTCTTTGGCAACATTTTATTTGTTCAGAAAATTATCAGGCTATCTATAAGCTTTTCAGTGCTAGTTGAGCCAGAAATTTGCTGTTTGACCCTAGGGTTCCCCTCTTTTTTTCCCTCCCTAGCTACTTGTGAGAGCTTATTTAAAATTCTGAGTTCTCCCCTGGCAGCCACAGTTCGAGTTTCTTTGGCAAATTAAAAAGACTAAGAAAAAACATGCAAAAGCTCAGTACTGTTTCCAGTGACCTACATTTGTAGGCAGCTTTTAAAAGATGGTATGTGCCTTATTTTCCAACGAGGAAATGAAAGATAAGATAAAAAATATAAAAGAAAATAAACCCACCTCTCTGTCATTACCTAATGAGAAATTTTTGATATAACACTAAAATAAACACACATTTGGCATTGATGTTTGTACATCAGTCAACAAAAGAAAGGAATTTTGCATGCAGAAAAGTAGCCTAAGTTATATAGCAAAATGCCACACTGTGTAATAGGATATTTATCCTTAAGAAGATGAAATATACTTCAAATCTGAGCTTAGATTTTAATTTCTGTGTTGCTGCTTAACTAGCTACAGGACCTTGCACAAGTCACTTAACCTTTCATATTAAGATAGGGATGATAGCCTGCCTACCTTATTCCGGAGCTCCAAATTAAAAATGAAATATCTGGAGTTTTGCTTTCTAAATCTTAAAACACCTATTCCAGCCCTCACATTTACTTTAAAAATTTTATTTTGAACCCATGAAAAAATGAATGGTTGTGAATGCTTGATGGATTTGCTATAGGCAAAAGAAATGTTTAAATCTTAGAACTATTATTAGTTTTATCATTCTTGGAAAAGAAGCCACATAAAGTCAGCTTTGGGAATATTAGAAATAGGGCTCATTTTTCTTTTGAATATTTTTTCTGAAAAAGTATTCAGAAGAGAAAATATTCAATCCTTTTGGGGGTGGATAAATGACTTCAAAATTTGAAAACCAGAGCCATTCAAACTAAAAGAAAATCAGCCTCCCAAATGAACATGTTGTCCCATTTAATGAAACATTAAAGGATACCGTGGAAGGAGAAAGGCTGTATACTATCAAGGATCATAAATTAAATAGACAGTCTGTGAAGATTTATTATGTACAAAAGGATAACTCTACTGTTGAAAACCCCCAAAATATAGGGCTATTTCTCCAGCTAGTGTTGGGATGATTCTTTCAGTGTTTCTTTTCTAATTTAAGTTTTTTTTGTTCACCAGAAACTGACAGGCAGTTGCAGAAAAGGGCCTTAGTTCCTCACATCCATCTTTTCACATTATGGTATATTAACAAAATCAGAGGCATTTGAAACGTGCTTATTGTTTTTGTAAAATATTCTCACTACAGTTTGTGTGTGCATACATGTGAGTCTGAAAGTCTGTGCTAGATTTCAGAAACATGGTAGAGAGCATTAAAATGAAGACTTAAATTGGAAGTAGAAAACAGATCTGCAACTATGAAGTTTCAGATCAGAGATATTGATCTTACCTTGCATATCAATATCAGAGATATTGATCTTACCTTGCATCTCTTAAAACAGACTGTAACATACAGGGTGCTATAGAATTAAAGAAAACCTATTTTATGCTTTTTACCCAGTTACCTCTACTTCTCAGTAGTCAATGAACAAAAAGAATGAGTTCTATTCTACTAGCACCAAATGTACTACAGAAAGTAGTTTTCAAATTTAATAAAAATAAAGTGATACCCAGTTTCATTTAGTACCTCACAATACCCTAAGGATTTTTGTTTGTGACACTTTCCATAAGCTGGGTTTATTCCGGAAAAAAAAAAAATCACATCAAACAAATAAAACCAGTCACTTGTTGTGTGCTCCTGAGTTAGGAATATAACTGATCAGGACCCCTTAAATGAAGGTAATGCCTGATTTCATTCCTAATTGAGATTTCTTTGACAATAGATATCCATGAAACTTTAGAATACTTCTTTTCCAACAATGTAAAGATTTAGTAAATAATTATAAGATTATTGTCACTTTCTCAACTTTCAAAATAATTATATTTAGAAATGTTTTAGTTACATCGGTTTTTAGAAATTAGTTTATATTCAATAAAGAGACTTAATACTTAAAGGAATTTTGTAGGAATACTTTGCCAACATAAGAATCCTTTTATAACTTATTATTGCATAACTTGTTTGCTTAATGTAGATTTTCATATGTCATATTTTCTTAAAACAGGTTAATATACACCCTTATACAGTAAACATTTACTAAAAGGAGTTATTACATATGATCTCACTAATAACTAAACCTGTTAATACCAGTGAGTAAGTGGAAAGTTTAGTCTACTTTTTAAAACAATTCACAAAGTGTTTTGTAATCAAGATATGTCCTATTATAAGGACATTGTTCACCATTCACTATTCTTTCTATAACTAGGAACATAATATATATAAAAATATACATATATACACATATACGTGTGTGTATGTATACACACACATACATAATACATATACACACACAGAAGTTCACATTTTTAACAATAGTAGTTACCTAGTTAGTAGCTCTCTTCACTTTAACTTGTATTATCTCTCTGAGTATGAATTTTATTGGTTGTGCAGTCAGAGCCAGATTAAACATTGACAGCATTGAATATAAGAACTTTACTTTGTAAAAAAACCTAGAAAGGAAAACTCCAATTTTTATGGATAAAAGTATTAATAGATTCCAACAGTGCATTCTTGCCTCTCTATAAGTAAAAACATGGTATTTTTATTTTAAGCTTTCTTCTTAAGAAGTCAGTTTGAAGTAAAGAGACTGTTTTGAAGGAATATGTAATATAGCTCTTATGTTTTGATTTATAAAATCATAAATTCTGTATCTAAGTAGATCTATTGAGGAAAATTGATAAAATTACTATAGACCTCATAGAGACTTGTTCTTAACAGCTTGACAGTTTTGAGTTTTTTTATATATGTGAGAAAATAATTACAGAAGCTAATATCAGAATGCCAAGACACTCAGTGCATTTTCCCTTAAACTCCTTTTAAGTCAATGCCATCAATAGACAGTACTGAAACCTGTGGCTGCTTTGGTCAAGACTAGGAGTGCTGTTTATGGTATTAGCAGGCATATTTCTAGGACCTAGATAAGGAATGTAAATTTGCCTGTACCTCATTTTCCCATTCTCACTACTAGATTGCAGTAGGACTCAGAGGTTAATACAAGTCAAAATTGCTTTGAGATCCTTCTGTGACTGGTGCTCTTAAAAATGTGATGGTTTAGAATGTAATGTTTTAAAATAATTAAATTATATTTGCATTTAATTGAAGATATTATTATTAAACTTAGTGCAACTCTTTCTCTTCATTTCTGAATACTTCTAGTGCAGACTTCCATTTCCTTTCCTTCATGTATCCTGCTCCTTCCCTCTATCTTAGTCAAGAAAATTGAAAGAGAGGTTTTTCCAGCTTTCTCAGCACATTTCTGGTTTACATTTTAAGGAGAAATGTGATTTGCTTGCCAAATTACAAGCATCAGTTTTGTCAGTAGCTTAACTTGAGAGTTTAGTTAAAATACTTTTTGTATGCTGATGTGAAAGTGTTTTTCACCATCCTTCTTGTAATAGCAGTAATTTTTCTATCTTTATATTCAAGAAAAAATATCTGAAATTGTACTAAGATGTCCCCTAATCTGTACTGCATTTGGTTTGAAACAAGATAATTCACTCATTACTAATCTTAAAATCTCTGAGTTTTAAAAACATGTAACATCAACTACACCCCAGGACCTTCTAACTTACTCCCTGCAGTCTACATTTCTGAATGCTTTTAACAATTAAAGTCACTCCTCGCCCCATTCTTTTGAACAGTTAAATGAAAATAATGTGGAGAACATACCTTTACTAAATCAATATTCAGGTTAAATATTTGGACCATGTTTGTATTCAAATTATGATAATCAGTAATATCTTTGGATTTGTTACTCTTTCCAACTTTCAGAAAATAAGTATTCCCTCCAAAAACCCCCATAAATCAACAAAGTAATATACTTACTGATACAATATAATATACTTACCGATACATGCATAATGCTTAAGTAGTATTAATTATACAGTTACCGAAACCTGCAAGGATCAAAAGATTTTATTTTTAAGAAGGATTTCTCATGCTGCATGGATTATGTTGCTACATAATAGCTCAGTAGTACTTCTGCTGAATTGTAAAATAGCTTAGAGAGAAATATGATGCCCATAGTTGGTGTAATGCATTGGTAATTAAGAGGGTGGGAGGTTAAGCTTCATTAACTGCTGAGGGATTGTATCTTGGGTTTTATTATGCCCTAGAGAACATAAAAAGTGAGAAGGGTCAAACTGTTGGAATCAGATTTTGCTTGTGCATCTGCCAAAACAAAGACCACAAAATAATAAAGCAGTAAGCACAGAATGACATGAGTTGAAAAGGGAAGAAATATATCTACAGCATCTTATGGATAAGGATAAGTGTTTCTGGTGAAAAGAATTAAAAAAATACTGGAGTATACTTTGGTATTGAAAGTTTGTAATAATTTTGTTTCATATAGCTTTTTTAAAAAGTCAAATAAATAGTTTTTGTCCAAAGGTATTGCCAATTTCTTTATTCTTGTTAATTTTCTAACTTGGTGTATTTGATTAAAAGAGAGACAGACACTTTATACTTGCCATACTATCTTCTGCGGGGAACTTATGATGCCTGCTTTTTATTTTTATTTATTTATGATCCTTATTACCAAATGTATGTGAACTGTAAGCACCGCATTGCAGAAAAGAACAAAAAATCTGATGTATATTCTTCCTCTTAGGAAACAAGGATACTAGGTTAGAAATCAAGACGGGGTGATTTTCGAAAGTATGAGGGAGGATGCTGATCTGTGATTGATGGCTATAATAGTTGATTATTAAAGAGCTTATCCTTAGCATTCTCTCAAAATAGACATTTTATCAAAACATCAATTAAATTTTTTGTTTGATTAGATACAGGTATTGCAACAAATGGTAGAGATTACAGATACAGTGGTCATCTCTGAGAGGGTCAATGATTCACCGTGAGCGGGGTAGGTGATGGCATACTTCAAAAATTTTAGGGCTTACAAATATAACAACATGTTGAATGCAAACTCTTACAGAAATTTCTGAATATTAGAAGACAAAAGTACCAGAATATTTTTTTCCCAAAAATGTCATTTCTTGGTATATCTAATCATTCATTTTCACTTGAAGAGAACAGGAAAATGGATTTCATTTCTTACATTCCCTCCATTCCTCAGTATCATGTCACATTTTTAGTTCCTTCCTTTTCTTCATGTTTAGTCCTTAACTTTCTTGTTCTGCTTTTTATTCTCTTCGCAGCAAGCCTTTTTTCCCACCAGTTTCATTGAGATGTAGTTGACATATAACATATTATTTTAAGGTGTACAACATAATGTTTGGATATATGTATATATTGTGGAATAACTACCACAATAAGTTTAGTTAACATCCATCACCTCACAGGTGCAATTTTTTTCTTGTGATGAGGACTTTTAAGATCTACTCTCAGCAACTTTCGAATATACAATACAGTATTGTTAGCTATAGTCACCATTGCTGTACCTTTATCATGTACAGAAATTATTTATCTTCTAACTGGAAGTTTGTACCTTTTGACCACCATTGCCCATTTCCCTGCTTCTGGCAACCACCAATCTATTCTCTATTTTTATGAGGTCAGATTTTTTAGATCCCACATATAAATGAGCTCATATGGCATTTATCTTTCTTCATCTGACTTATTTCAGTTAGCATGATGCCCTCAAGTCCATCATGTTGTCACAAATGGGAGGATTTCCTTTCATTTTTTTTATGGCTGAATAATTCTATATATTAAACATTTTCTTCATCTGTTGATGGATACTTAAGTTGTTTCTATGTCTTGACTATTATAAAAAATGCTACAGTGACATGTGGCTACAGATATCTCTTTGATATAATGATTTCATTTCCTTCAAATATATACCCAGAAGTGAAATTGCTGGATCATATAGTAGTTCTATATTTAATTTTTTGAGGAACTTCCATACCGTTTTCCATAGTGGCTGCACCAATTTACATTTCCACCAACAGTGTACCAGGGTTCCCTTTTCTCCACATCCTTTCTAAAACTTGTTATCTCTTATCTTTTTTATGACAGCCATCTAACAATTATATAAAATAAAATACATTAAAAAAATTTTATGCTTGATAAACAATATATATGTCTTCATTGTATTAAAAAGTGTTACCATTTTTTATTTTTACACTTTCTACCTCTTTATTCCTTTTTTATACTGCTGAATTATATCTTCAAATAATTTTTTCAGAAAAGGTTTGTGGTAGGTAAGCTTTTGAAACACTGTATACCTTTTAAAAAGTATTTTGCACTTATGGTTAATAGGCACTTTTCCTGGATGGAGAATTCTAGATTTAATATCAGATTTCCTTGTATTTTGAAGACATTTTTTCCTTGTCTTTTAAAATCCAGTGTTGCTGAGATATCTAATGCTAATCTATTTCTTGGCCCCTAGTAACCTCTAATCTGCTTACCATCTTTATAGTTTGCTTTTTGTAGAATTTTACATATGTGGAATCATGCAGTATATAATATTTTGTATCTGGCTTCTTTCACTTAACATAATGCTTTTTAGATTAACCATATTCCTATACATATATCAGTAGAGTTTCTTTAACTGATTTTTTTAGCCATTTACCAGTTGATGGACATTTGGGTTTCCACTTTTGACTATTAACTGAAGTTGTGTGAACATCCACGTACATGTCTTTGTATAGACATGTTTTTATTTCTCTTTAGCAAATACCTAAGAAGATAATGGCTGGATCATATTGAAAGTGTTCACTTTTTAGAGAAATTTCCAGACTCTGCTCTAAAGTACCTGTGCAATTTTGCATTCTCACCAGCTGTGTATAAGAATTCCAGTTGCCTGCTTTCTTTTTAACATTTGGTGTGACCATTTTTTGAATTTTATTTTAACAATTCTCATGCACACATTGTCCACTTTGTAAGAGAATAGTATGAAAGAACGTTCAAAGTATAATCATATCTTCTTTCTGAGATATTTAAGGGTTAACTGAGAGGTCTATGGATGCATGCTGCCCTGAGCCAGGAGAGGGAATTAACTAGTCTTCAGTGACTGAGGAAATAATTGTAGAGAAAGTAAGGAGGAGGCAGAGCTGAGAGAAGGGGAGAAAAGAAGAATGAAAGACAATAACCTGACTTATTATGTACTTTGAGTTTGACATGCAGTCGAACATTCAGGTAGAATATTCAGAAGGCAGTTAAAAATCTAGGCCCAGAAATTGCAGAATTATTGGAAACAGAAATTTGTTAGCAATCATTTATTTTACCCTCAAACGTTTATTGAATGCTTATTGTATGCCAGACACTGTTATGGACTGAATGTTGTGTCCCCCCTAAAATACATGTTCTTTTCGCATGCAAAATACATTTAGTCCAACCCAAAAACCAATAGTGAACCTGTGAAACCAGGCAAGTTATGTGCTTCCATAATACAGTGGTGGGACAGGCATAGGAGAAACATTCCAAATCCAAGGGAGAAAGAAGGAATGGATGATGGATCCCAAGCAAGTCTAAAATTTAATAAAGCAAATTTCATTAGATCTTAAGGCCCAAGAATAACTCTCTTTGGTTCAATCCTCTGCCCTCTAGGCCCACTGGGGTAGCAACATCATGCCTCTTCAGCTGGGCGGGACACCCTTTTAAACCGAGGTGGGGGCAGCCTTATCCCTCAGGCCTGTACACTTCAGGCCTGTGGTGGGAGTGGCAGCCCTGATGATCTCTGAATCAGTTTTGGGGTCCTTATTCTCTTTTCTTTCTTTTTTTTTAAGTTTTTTTGATGTGGACCATTTTAAAAGTCTTTATTGAATTTGTTACAATATTGCTTCTGTTTTATGTTTTGCTGTTTTTGGCCGCGAGGCATGTGGGATCTTAGCTCCCCAACCAGGGATCGAACCCGTACCCTCTGCATAGTGAGGCAAAGACTTAACCTCTGGACTGCCAGGGAAGTCCCTTTTCTTGAAGGATAGCGCATGTTTGAAACCAAATAGCTCTGTGATCTTGTCCTGTAAAGTCAAAGAATTCCTTAATACCATCTTGCCTTCTGTAGTCCCTTTAGTTCAAACTGGCCGCCTCTCTACTGGTATAATCTCATCTCTGTTCCTGGCTTCTGTGAGATGGCTGATTAAGCCTAAGAGTTGTACCCATGATCTCTTTATCAAATGATTATTCAGCCAAACCCTTAGTGTACTTTAAGAACAAGCTTTCTTATTTTTTGCAATATTGATAGGTTGAAAATTTTTCAAATCTTCAAGTTCTGGTTCCTTTTTGCTTATCAGTTTCTTTAATTTATCTCTTTCCTTTTGTATTTTACTATAAGCATTCAGGAGGAACCAAGCTGTTCAGAAATTTGCTTAGAAATCTCCTCAGCTAAATATTCAGTTTCATCACTCACAAGTTGTACCTTCCACAAAACAGTAGAACACAGTTCAGCCAAGTTTTTTGCCACTTCATAACAAGGATCACCTTTCCCCAGTTTTGAATAATGTGTTCCTCATTTCCTTATGAAACTTCAACAGAATCACACTTAACATCCATAATTGTAGCATGTACCTCAAAACTCATCAGCCTCTATCCGTTACCCAGTTCCAAAGCCACATTTCTATTTTTACGTATTTGATACAGAAGCATACCACTTTTCAATACCAAAATCCCCATCACCTTGGGCTACCATAACAAAATATCAGACACTGGGTGGCTTAAACCACAGAAATTTATTTTTTCACAGTTCTTGAGGGTGGGAAGTCCAAGATTAAGGTGCATGCTGATTCAGTTTCTAGTGATAGCTCTTTTTCTGACTTGTAGCTGTCCACCTTTTCACTGTGTGCTCACATGACTGCTCCTTTTTGCATGTGTGGGGAGAGAGAGAGTGCTTGATCTCTAGTGTCTCTTCTTATAAAGACACTAATCCTATTGGATCATGGCCCCATCCTTATTACCTCATTTATCCTTAATTCCCTAAAGGCTTTATCTCCAAATACTATAATATTAAAGGGTTAGAGTTTCAACATAAGAATTTGCAAGGACATAAACATTCAGTCCATAGCAGGTGTTAATGATGAAAAGAGACTAAGACATAGTCCCTACCCTTAAGCATCTCACAGTGGAACCACTGAAATTTGAGAAGGCTTTTTTTTTTTTTTTTTTTTTTGCGGTATGCGGGCCTCCCACTGCTATGGCCTCTCCCGTTGCGGAGCACAGGCTCCGGACGCACAGGCTCAGCGGCCGCTCCGCGGCATGTGGGATCTTCTCGGACCGGGGCATGAACCCGTGTCCCCTGCATCGGCAGGCGGACTCTCAACCACTGAGCCACCAGGGAAGCCCATGAGAAGGCTTTTTTATCTAAATAAAGACATAGGAAGAATTTTTGTATAGATTTTTTTTTTAAGTTGAGACTTCTAAAACACTAGGAATAATGCTGGCAATGCTAGCAATGATACAAAGTCACATGCTTTTTGTTGTGTTGAATTTTGTAGTGAATGCAATATGGACATTCAGTTTGCAAGGAAGAAACATCTGTAGTTAATTAAATGGAAGAAGAGAGGTGGGGGGAGTGGGGTAGACTGCTATTTCCTCTATTTCATTTCTTTCCTTTAATGTTGCAACTTCACTTCAGAGAGGGTCTCTTGGATTGGATAGTCATCATCAAATATGGATATTCCCAAAAGAGCTTTCTTTGTCTCAAGCACCAATCACTCTTCTAATCTGATGCTTTTAATACAAACACACTACTTCATGGAATAACAAATATTTAAGCTGTTTTTCCTTAGAAGAAAGATAGTACACCTAATCGGCCCTTTGAGACTCCATAACTCACTCAATACTGCAAAATAAATTTTTTTGAAATGCCTAACATTGGTGGGAGGTGTTCCTTTTAATATTGATATAAAAATGAGTTTGGGGTTGGTGGGGTGTGCACAGACCACCATCAGCTCTTTCTTATGGCACTTATTTGCCTTATTATTTCTGTATTGCTTTTTGTTTTTTAAGTTTTTGTGTCAATTTATAGATAAAATATGAAGATTTAGTTCTCATTTAATACCACACATTCTCTTTATGTCTCTGTTTCTCCTTTCAGTATATTTAAGTTGTCTTCCCTGGTCAAGTCAGTTATTCATTGTTTACGTTGTGTCAATTTATTCATTACAGTATTTAACATTCTATATTATATGTGTATCCCCTTTTTTGGTACACCAATTATTTTTTCTGAAGTTAATCATTGCCTCATTTTTTTCAACTGTATCAATTATTAGTTCATCTCCAAACTTTCCACTAAAGCCCTAAAACTCCCCCTTAAATGTGTTTAAGCATCATCTCCCTAGACTTCTCCATCTTCTTCCAAATGGATTGCTTGCTCTGTAGGCTGTCTACGTAGCTGTTATTCTGGTGCTTCCCTTCTTCATCCTAACAGTTGCCTTTGAGAATGAATGGAAGTAGAGGGTAAGTATGAGATGATAAAGTTGGTTTTTTTTTAAATTTTGTACGTCTGAAAATTTTACATTAGTTTGGTTGACTATAGAACACTAGGCTAGAAATAACTTCCCTCTGTAAAGTCCAGTGTTGCGTTTGCAAAGTTTGATGCCATTCATATTCCTGACCTGTCCCCACCCAACCCCTGGAAGCTTTTCAGATATTTTCTTTTGCCCCTCTTGTTCTAAAATGTCAGAATTATGTGTTTTGATGTAGGTCTATTTTCATTCACAGTTTGAGTACTCCATAGGATTTTAAATCTAAAATGTCATAATTTTCACTTCTGGAAATTTCTCTTAGGTTCTTTCTTTGATATCTTCCTCTGCTGTATTTTCTATTTTTCTGTCTAGAAGTGCTAAATCTAAAACTCTTAGAAGAAAACAAAGGTTTTCTTTGACCTTTGTTTTCTTTGATCTTGGATTAGGCAACAGTTTCTTAAATATAACACCAAAAGTACAAGCAACAAAAGAAAAAAAAAACAATAAATTGGGCTTCATCAAAATTAAAGTTTTTACATCAGAAGACACTGCTGATAACACATATATATGGAATCTTAAAAATAAATAAATAGTCATGAAGAACCTAGGGGCAAGATGGGAATAAAGACACAGACCTACTAGAGAATGGACTTGAGGACACAGGGAGGGGGAAGGGTAAGCTGGGACGAAGTGAGAGAGTGGCATGGACATATATACACTACCAAATGTAAAATAGATAGCTAGTGGGAAGCAGTTGCATAGCACAGGGAGATCAGCTCCGTGCTTTGTGACCAGCTAGAAGGGTGGGATAGGGAGGGTGGGAGGGAGGGAGACGCAAAAGGGAAGAGATATGGGGATATATGTGTATGTATAACTGATTCACTTTGTTATAAAGCAGAAACTAACATACCATTGTAAAGCAATTATACTCCAATAAAAATGTTAAAAAAAAAAGACACTGCTGAGAAAGTAAAAAAGTTTAATCACAGAATGTGAGAAAATATCTGTAAATCATGTACATGATAAGGGTCTAATACCCAGAATAAATAAAGAACTATCACAACTCATCAACATAAACAACCCAATTAAAAAATGGGCAAAGGACATATAGACATATTTCCAAGGAAGATATACAAATGACCAAGACTAGCACATGAGAAGATACTCAACATCATTAGTCATTAGTGAAATGCAAATCAAAACCACAATGAGATACCACTTCATACCCACTAGGATAGCTATTTTAAAAAAAAGAAAGAAAAAGTGTTAGAGAGGATGTGAAAAAATTGGAACCTGCAAACATCGTTGGTAGGAATATGAAATGGTGCAGCCACTGTGGAAAACATTTTTGTAGTTCCTCAAAAAGTTGAACAGAACTCCCCTGTGACCCAGCAGTTCTTCTCCTAGGTATGTACCCAAGAGAATTGGAAATATATGTTCACAGAAAAACTCATGCATGAATATTCATAGCCACTTTAGTCTTAATAGCCAAAAAGTGGGAACAATCCAAATGTCTACCAGTTGATGAATGGATAAACAAATGTGACATATCCATACAATGGAATATTATTCAGTCATAAAACAGAATGAAGTATTCATACATGCTACAACATAGATGAACCTTGAAAACACCATGCTAAGTGAAAGAAAGCAGACACAAAAGGCCATGTGTTATATAATTCTGTTTATATGAAATGTCCAGAATAGACTAAACCATAGGGATAGAAAGTAGATTAATGATTGCCAGGGACTAGGAGAAGGGGGCATGGGGAGTGACTGCTTAATGAGTACGCGGTTTCTTTTGGGAGTGATGAAAATGTTCTGAAAGTAGGAAGTGGTAATGTTTGCATAACTCTGAATATACTAAAAATCACTGAACTGTATACTTTAAAATGCTTAAAATGATGAATTTTGTTTTATGTGAATTTTATCTCAATTAAAAATACATATCTATATACATGTATAAAGATATTTATTATTTATATATATGAAAACCTTTATATATATATAATCTTATAAACCTTATATATATAACCTTTAGATGGATGTTACTAGAGTGTACTTTCTATACATATTTTGAACATTTTCATCCTTAGCTTTAGGAAATAAGCATCTGTTTTATCAATACTAAAATTAGAATCATTATAATTTTCACCTTACTTGTAACAGTTTTTAAAATAGTGAAATGTCCGCCCTAGGAGTAGATGACATATTTAATAAGATATATAAGGAGATGCTTACCTGTTTTTTGTTTACATATGTTAACCATATTAATGAGGTCTCTAATATTTTAGGTCTAGTTCTTTAATACTATACACCTTAATGTTAGAACATTTCTATTCAAAATTGTTATAGTTTAATCAATGAAAGAAAGTGTGGTATACATTTTAAAAATATACATTCCATCTCTTTTGCAAAAAAATTTTTTAATGTTTTTGTTCAGTTTTGGATGACCTTTGTTAAAACTATTAGTAAGTGTTCCTGAGATTGCAAAACAGTTAACACAAATATTTATACTAAACATTGCCTAATATTGGCAATAAAAAAATGTGCAGCTCTGAATAATAGTTAAGACAATTATTTGACTGAATTCTCATAATCGAACTTTTATTGAATGCTTAACATGTGGCAGGTACCATTCTCTGCATTTACATTTTTAACTCATTTATTACTTACAACAAACCAATGAAGTAAATACTATTATCTACATTTTTTCCGTTAATCAGTGGAGGCATATAGAGGTGCTACTAGTGGTCAGTGTAACCACAGACACAACTCTAATGTAAAATCAAGATTTGAATCTAAACAATCTGGATGCAGAATTCAAATTCATAACTGCTGTGTTGGGTTGAACTATATGCTTCACAAATATTTGTTTCCATTGGAAAAATAAGTTACTTTATATTTTGGAAGAGATTAATGCTTTGCTAGGAATGATGTATTCAGAGTTTTAATGATACAACTAGTTTCTAATAGTGGCATATATTATAGAGTGAATCCACTTTAAGATCTTTTAGGAGGAGACTAAGGTATATGATGGTTACTGTATTTCTAGGTGATTAGTTGACATGATTCTAAGCATAAGTAAATTTGATCCTGAAAAGTAAAAGTCGCAACTTGGACTAATTTATGACGTGGCACAAGATTATGTTTACTATCCAAATGCCCCACATTATCTTTATGATTCTAGCTAATAAAAAACAAAATTATTGCTGGTGCTTTCCTTCTGCAAAAAACATGTGTACCTTTTTCTTTGGATTATTTCTATAGTACCTCTTAACAAAACCATGTTTCTATATGTTTTCTTGTAACCACTCAGTAGGTCACTCAGTAGTAGGTCAGCTTCCAAGAAAGAAAAGAAAAATTGGAATTCAATGTCTCTTCATTTAATCAGAGATTTTAAATTCTATTTTCATTTTTAAAAGAAAAGCATAGGCTTGCAGGTGCAAAACTAATGGGCAAAATAAATGTCTTTATTCTTAGTTGTTACTTCACCCATTATTTCGGTGAATGAGTTTTTTGAATTCTAGAATTACAAACCAGTAAACAGATTACGCACATGCTTTATTTTTACCTTGTGGCAAACATAACAATAATTACATGTAATACATAAGTGCTAATTCTAGACTTTGCTTGAAGTGTATAAATTTTTCGATGATCATAGCCTCTTGCAATAGCATTGTATAGCATTGCTAGTATAAAAATTTGAGTATTTTCTTTAAATTCTAGTTCACTGGTAAAAATTTAAACTTCACATTTAATATTATGTAAACCCTCTTTCTCTGCTTTAGAAATATCTATATTGTCATGATTTTATGCTTGAATCAATTTGAAGGTGTAAATTTTTAATACATTGGAAAGTTCTAGTATTGTTAATATGATTTAAGAAAATTTTCACTTTTTTTTTTTTTACCACAGTTGCTCAGTAATATGTCATTCTGTTTTCTTAGGAACTTCCTGCACCATTACTTGATGATAATTGTAAAAAAGAATGTGATGAAGACATATGTAATCATAAAACAGAATCTAACATTAAGATGAAAATAGCTTGGCGTTACCAGTTATTACCCAAGATGGAGGCAAGTCAATAAATTATTTCTAAAATTTGCAAATATATTTGTTTTCATTTTTCAGGATCTCTTGTGGTATACTTGTTATTCTTTAAATGTAATACAACGTATATTTGTTTATTTATTTATTTTTTGCGGTACGCGGGCCTCTCACTGTTGTGGCCTCTCCTGTTGCGGAGCACAGGCTCCGGACGCGCAGGCTCAGCAGCCATGGCTCATGGGCCCAGCTGCTCTGCAGCATGTGGGATCTTCCCGAACTGGGGCATGAACCCGTGTCCCCTGCATCAGCAGGCAGACTCTCAGCCACTGTGCCACCAGGGAAGCCCTGTATTTGTTTATTTAAATAATTAGTTATTTCATTTGTAAAGTATCTTATCAAGATGACTTTTTCCCAGTTTTATTCTGAAATAATTGACGTATGTCACTGTATAAGCTTAAGGTGTACAGCATGGTGGTTTGATTTACATATATTGTGAAATGACTGCTAGAGTAGGTTCAGTTAACATCCATCATCTCGTATAGAGAAAATGAAAAGAAGAAGAAAAAGAAATATTTCCGCTTGTGATGAGAATGCTAGGATTTACTCTCTTAACTTTCCTATATATTATTCAACAGTCTTAGCTATAGTCATCATCATGTACATTATATCCCTAGTACTTATTTATCTTATAACTGGAAGTTTGTAACTTTTAACCACCTTCCTCCAATTCTCCCTCCCACTACCCTCTGCCTCTGGTACCCAATGTCTAATCTGTTTTTTCTGTTAAGTTAATTTCTGTTTTATTTTGTTTTGTTTTTAGATTACACATGTAAGTGAGATCATACATTATTTGTCTTTCTTTGTCTGACTTATTTCACTTAGCGTAGTGCCACTAAGTTCCATCCTTGTTGCAAATGGCAAGATTTCCTCATTTTTTATGACTGAACAATATTCCATTGTATATATCTCACAACTTCTTTATTCATTTATCCATCAATTGACACTTTGTAAATAAAGCTGCTATGAACATAGGGTTGCAGATACCTTTTTGAGTTAGTGTTTTCATTTCCTTTCAATATATTCCCAGAAGTGGAGTTGCTAGATCATATGGTAGTTCTATTTTTAATTTTTTGAGGATCCTCCATACTACTTTCCATAATCACTGCACCAATTTACAATTCCACCAACATTGCACAAGGGTTCCCTTTTCTCCACATCCATGCCAGCATTTGTTGTCTCTTATCTTTTCCATGATGGCTGTTCTAACAGGTGTGAGGTGATTATTTTAACAACTTAACATTGTGGTTTTAATTTGCATTTCCCTAATGACTGGTGTTGTTGAGTGTATTTTCATGTACCTGTTGGCCTTTTTAATTTTGTCTTTGGAAAATTGTTTATTCAGGTCCATTGTCCATTTTTAAATTAGGTTAGTGGGTTTTTTTTACTATTGAGTTATATGAGTTTTTAAATATATTTTGGATATTAACCCCTTATCAGATACATGTTTTGCAAAAAATTTTTCCCATTCCATAGGTTATCTTTTCACTTTATTGATGGTTTCTTTGGCTGTACAGAAGCTTTTTAATTTGATATAGACATACTTGTTTATTTTTTATTTTGGTGCATATGCTTTGGGTGTCATATCCAAAAACTTATTACTAAGACCCATGTCAAGGAGCTTTATTCCTGCGTTTTCTTCTAGGAGTTTCATGGTTGCAGGTCTTACATTTAAGTCTTTAATGCGTTTCAAGTTAATTTTTGTGAGTAGAGTAAGATAGGGGTCCAGTTTCATTCTTTTACATGTGACTATCTAATTATCCCAGCACCATTTATTGAAGAGAATGCCTTTTCTCTGTTGACTATTCTTGGCTACCTTGTCAAACATTAGTTGACCATATATGCTTGGGTTTATTTTTGGGTTTTCAAGTCTGTTCCATTGGTCTATTTGTCTGTTTTTATGTCAGTATCATACTGTTTTGATTAATATAGCTTTATAGTATAGCTTGAACTCAGGAAGTATGATGCCTCCTGCCTTGTTCTTCTCTCTCAAAATTTCTTTGGCTTTTTGGGGTCTTTTGTGGCTTCATATAAATTTTACTAGTGTTTTTCTTCTACCTCTGTAAAAAATGACATTAGAATCTTGATAGGGATTGTACCGAATCTATAAATGGCTTTTGGTAGTATTAACATTTTAACCATATTAATTCTCCCAACCCATGAACATGGAATACCTTTCCATTTATTTGTGTCTTCTTCAATTTCTTTCATCAGTGTCTTGTAGCTTTCAGAGTAGAGATCTTTCACCTCCTTGGTTAAATTTACTCTTAAGTATTTTATTGTTTTTGATGCTATTGTAAATGGGATGATATTTCCTAAAAATAAAATTATGGTTTTTTTTTTTTACCCAAATAGATTATTGATTTCTTCCATAATCTCCCTATAGAATCTTTTATTCTAGGGTTGCAAGACAGAGTGAGTGAACTAATTAAGCCATTTCTATCTAATATAGTTGCCTATAAATATTCAATATAAGTAGTGGTTCTTTGGAATTACTGTTTTTATTCCTGTACATTTCATTTTCAACCATTACATTTTCAAGCTGTCTGGTAACCTCTCCTATCTAGGATAAACTAAGAGACAGGATGTGAGGGGAAATTTTCTGAGAAGTCAAAACACATGTCAGTAAATCTGCCTACTAAATAAAGCTTATGAACTCTGCTCCTATTGAAGCCCCCTCCATTTGATTGTTTCCTTCATTCATTTTTCAGAACACTTTGAAGTCTACCAGACATTATCATACTGGTAGAAAAGTGGGGGAAATTCTATCTGAATAAGACAATTCCCATACTCCACACTTCTCTAGTCTTCCACATTGACATCAGTGTTACCTTTCCCAATTACAGAAATATGTTTATAACACCTCTTAACTGAAAATGCCTAATTTGGTTTCCTGTTTACTGCTCCCTTCTAAATGCATGGCAGACTGTCAATCACATTACCTTCCTGCCAACCTTAGACATAGCCTTAGAATTCTCTGCAGAATGTCTGGGTGGTCACTACCAGTTAATAAGAATTAGAATGTGAGATGAAACCCATTATAAACCCACAATGTGAAATATAAACTTCTCAAGTTGTATACAAGATTTATACCACCTAATCCAAGCCTACCTTTTTAGTCTCTGTCCTGTGTGTATATAAAACACTATATTCACCCATCCTATGAGGACTGCTCTTTGTGAATTGCTTGTATTTCTGCTGGTGATGCTTTTCACTTTCTTATTCACCAACTCATCCTTCTCCAAGGGCAAATGATATGTAATTATCTAATTTCTTATATTTGTTTCCATAGCACCACATGCATTTTAAAGTACTTCTCTACATTGTTTTATAGTTAGTTGGTAGTATAATTCTTTTCTCCACCAGACAGAATTCTCTAGAGGACAGAGAGCTTGTTTTATTATATTTTCTGTTGTATCTCCAGCATCTGTGTTAATGCCATTTATTCATTCAGTCAGAAAATATTGATTAAGCATCAACTGTATACCAAGTATAAAATGTGTTGTAATAGGTGGATATTAAGCAATGGTAAATTGTTCTAATTTAGGTGGGAAAGCTATTTGAATAATATCATTTTTAAGTGAGATTTATTTAAATGACTGTGAACAAACTACAAATAGGAGAGCGGTTATTTGCAACTCATAGTAGAATAAGGAATAGTCTACCAACTAAATTTTTGAAAACAGGAAAAAAAGTAAAAAGAAAACTTAGGTAGTCCTTAAACATACAAGAACAGATGCCAAATTTCAATTATAATAAAAGAAATGCAAATTAAAACTATACTGGCCTGCCATTTTTCTATTATTAGATTGTCAGTAATCTAAAATGTTTGGTAAGACACTAAATTAGCAAAGGTGGGAAGAAACTAGTACTCTCATACTTTGCTGGTAAAAATATAAATAGGTACAGCTTCCGTGGAGGGTAATTTGGCAGTGTCCTTCAAAATTACAAAAACGTATACCCTTTGATTCTTTTGGAAATTTATGTCATGAATATATTTACTCAGATGTACAATGAATTATGTATGACCTACTTATGAGGCATTTTTTTTAATAATAAAAGATTGGAAATTAAATGTCCATCAGTAAGCAACTAGTTAAATAAATTACAGTATATGTGGACAGTAGAAAACCATACATTTGTCTTAAAAAGTGAAAGGAAGCTCTATGTAATCAGAATTTGTTACAGGCATAGCTTAGAATGGGATTGAAAACTGGGTACAAGAGACCAGAATAAATGTAGTTATTCTGCTTGGGAAAACGTGAGTTAATTTACAAAGATTAAAACAGACAAGCAATGTAGGGACTAGCACTTGAGAACCCTAATAGCAAAGAACTTCATGCCTTTAATCTGGCTGATTCATTTAAGTAACTGGGCTTAAGGGTGACTCTTTTGTAAAGAGTGACTGTATTTCTAATTTTTTCTACTGGTATGTTCTGAAAGTCATTAAGAACGTAAGCTCTAAGTTGAATTTAGCTTTTGTGTAAAGACAATATACCAATTCAGTTTTAGATCATATAAAATACTTGTATCTTCCATTTCTTTTATTTTTACTCTTAGCTAGGTTTTGGTCTTTTCCTTGGTCACTAACATTCTTGAAGTGAAATTGTCAGTGAAAATGCAAGTGATTGAAACTTTAAACCTTTTTTTCTTGCTGCTTCTTATAAAATCTGTTTAAACTTGGGGAGAAAGTTCTTTGTTTCTTTATAGTTAATTGTCTCCTTCTATATTGTAATTACAGATGCCATTCCTGCCCCCTTTCACATATGAGTAAATACTGCTTGCTCTGTTTTTACTTTTAGAGTATGGTGTGCTTGCCGTTGTTATTATGGGGGTAAACTTCTCAGAGGTTACACATTAACACAAGCCTCAGTTTTCAAGGCTTACAGCTTCAGTGTTTTAAAAATTATGCTCTTACAATGATGTTCTCCAGACGACTTATTTTCCCATTTTCTTCAGGACTCCATTAAAATATCACTTTATCGGGAATGTCTTCCTTTGTCACTCTGTATAAAATGAAACCTCTCTCTCTTTCTCTCATCCCCTTTCACCACCATATTTCTCTTCAGGGTACTTGCCATTATCTAGCAGATAATATATCATCCATCTCCTCCTACTAGAGTGTGAACCAATGGGAGAAAAAAACTTTTACTATTTTGTTTTACTGGCATATGGTAGGTGCTCAATAGTTATTTGTTGAGTACAGGAGTGAATGACATATAGTTTGTGAATTAAATGTTAAAGTGAGTTGAGTTGTATTAATTAATACACATAAATTAGCAGCTTATTTTGAATTTACAGTCAATGGTCGAACTTAAGTTTACTAGTATTTACAAGTAAGTTCTGTCAAGTTTAGAAAATAGAATCATCTCTGGCTTCTTTGCTTTTCTTTGAAATGTCACTAGCATGTATATTTGCCTGTAACACAAATTTTATATATGATGATTCGCCAAGACTGAGTAGACTTTGAGGATCACTCTTCACTATCTACTTTATAAATCCAGACCTTACCTTGCCATTATCATTTTAAAAACAACAACAGTAAAACACTGGTTTTCTGTATTTTACTTGGGACAAACTATAGTTAACACTGTTATGAGTAAAGATTAAACAAGTCGTCCAAAACATAATGTAACAGAAAGGTATTCGGTTGATTATCAGAGATGCCTCTTAATTCAAGTCATCACCAGGTCCTTAAGAGTGTAGTCATATTCCCATTTAGGGAATGCAAAAAAGGATAAGAATATGTACACCTAAATAAATAACAGTAGCTCAGTAAAGCATAAAGTAGTGCTTCTTCCTCTTGGAGGCGTGTGTAGTTTTTAGAAACCTACCTTCCCTCATCCTGTGATTTTGATTTTCTCTCCCACATGGCCATGCCTCCTTCTTTCCTATCGAATCATCAAACCCTATTCCCTCTTCACCCCAAGAATTCATAGCCTACAGCATATTCTGAGACTTAAGTTTTTCAATATTGTAGAGCTCTACTACCAAGGCCTACCATGGCTCCAGCAATTTATGACAGCATATTAGATCTTTATTATAGTAAATCCTCATTACACTTTGAATTTCCATCTTACTGGTTCAGCTACAACAGTCCTGTGATAGATGTGTGCATGTTGTAGATGACAACAAATACCATTTTTCCAATAAAGCAATGTAATTGCAAAGGATAGTGATGGATCTTCTGATTCTCTGGTGAATCATGACACAATAATAATAATTAATAATATTTATGTAGCACTTTATAATTTACAAAATATTCATTTCCAGTATTGCATTAGATTCTCGCAACAGCCTAGTGAAATAGTTATTATTAGCTCTGATTTCTGGTGATTGAACTGAGGCTCAAAATGGTTTAGTAACCATTTGGGTTCTTGCTTTCTGTTATGCCATGCTGAGAAACAAAAAATGATAACAGTAATAAGAAAATGTCTTATTTAGACTGTTTATTTGTGATGCAGCTTTTCTCTGAAATTTTTCTTTCTTTCTAACATACTTAAGTTGGGGAATGGTATTGTTTTGTTGCTCTGTGCTCCTCCTGAACCCCCATCAGAGTTCATTCTCCTTTGGCATAATAAATTTTTACTGAACCATTCCGTTTTGCTCTCTTCCACAGTTGACAAAGTTAAAGAGTAGTTTATGAATGTGAAATAGAAGTTTTCATAATGTAAAACTAAAGCAACGTGTCTTATCAAACTGAGTAAATGGAATAGTTATTGCTGATAGTTTAATTTTTTTTAATGCATTTACTTCTTCAGGAAGTTGATAGGTTTTCATGGATTACCATGACTACTACTACTACTGCTACTACTACTATTATTATTATTATATTTAATGACCTTTTTTTAGAGGAAATATTTTGAGTCTTTGTTTTACAATTCGAAGCCTCAGAAGATTTCGCAGCATTCCAGTTATCTGATGATATGTTAATGCTATGTGTGTTGGGTAGAAAAAAACTTACAAAATTGTTTTTCCTGTAAGAGTATATTTAATTTTCATTTTCATTTTTTATTGAAGCATTAAAGTTTCTCATCATTAATAAAATGGTTAGTGTCTACCTTGTGAATATATTAGTTGCCCTATCTAATCCTAATTTCTAAAAAATTAATAATTTAGTTTTAATAAGAAAAGCTTCCAAATTTATTTTTACATTTTGATTAATTATTTGTGTTCTATATGTAAACTGTCACAGCATGAAATCAATTTTCTGCCTTGATTCATCCCAAATCTGAGAGTTCTGTCACTTTAATATTATAATTAGGAACATTGATAGAGACGGCAACTTAAAAAGCATACTTTGCTTCTTGGCAATTTAGCATATTTCTCAAAGTGCATAGGATTTCAAGAACCTTCAGTCCACTAATAAATTTATTAACTCAAACTTAAAAGAAGCGAAAAGTCTCTCTTTCTTTCTCTCTCCCCATGGCCAGTCCGCCAAAATAGATTATTCATGCTTATTTGATTCAGGTAGGCTTTTGCAAGCTTCCCTACTAGGCCTGGGAATGTGGTACATTGAGGCCTTTTCAGAGGCTTCTGACATAGACCAAGCTTTTATTGCATGGTGTTTTATTATTACCAAATCCTAGTCTCCACCCAGTTTGTAGGCACTCTGCTTATTCTTTTGAATCAGAAAAGGTTATCACCTACCTTAATCCATGCAGCAGTGTGGATTAAGGACACCAGTGTGCCCCAGGATTCTCAAAGAGGATCCTGGAAACTTCTTGTTTCTTCTTTTTTGCTGTCTTTACTAAATTCTATTGGGCCTTAGGGGGATTTGCATCTGAAATGGGCAACCTGGTGTTTTTCTCAATGAAGACATCAGATCAAAGTTCAGTTAGTCAAGGCCTTTCTAAAACATTAAGGGGGTTTGGACTTACACAATAAAAAGATGAGCTCTAGCAGAGATTGCAGTAAAAACATTCTGAACTATAATCCGGATAAAGAATAGATTATAGGGCAAAGAACAGACCTTGTTTAAATTGCTTTAGACTAATAACTTTACATTTAAAAACTTTACATCCTATTTTTAAGAGACAAATTTTAATGTGACATAATGTATTTGTCAGTACTTTTCGTGGCAAATAGATAAATCATGTTTTTGAAACCATACTTCTGTTTATATTGTATTGAAAAGATTAGATTAAGCCAACTGATAGGTCTCTTTCATTAATGAAAATAAACAGTACCTTATGGAGGAATGAACAGCCATTTTATCTAGAAAATAAATGTCAAACCCTTGGATTCTGAATCTGAGAATAATGTGTCTATTAGACTTTAATTTTTTAATTCTCTATTACTATATAATTTGATGTTTGTAGGCATTTAAGAATATGAATTCTTGAAGTCTTAAAATGCAAATATCTAGTGTCAAACAAATGTCTCTTTCTTCTCTAAATTTCAAAGTTGTCAGTTACTTAGTAAAATAAGTTAAGAACCTACTGCGTATAATTCTTTAGTTTCTGTAAAGATTATCTAGTTTTGTCGAATGTTCTGAAACTTGTCTGTTTTGTAGCATTCAAGACAGTGGAAGTTAAGTAAATTTAGATCAGAGACTTTATTAGAAACTATTGCCAGATGGAATCTGTTACTAGTTCAACTTTGGATAGAGATATATTTGGATAGAGGTATATTTGAATAGAGATATATTTCTAATGTGCTGAATGAAAGAAATCAGCCAGAGTCCGTTTAAAGCAATGTAATAATAATGTTATATTACTGAGCTTCAACTATCCTATGTAATTAAATTCAGCATCAATAGTTATTAGAGTTTCTTATAAGAAAGATAATTGGTTGGAGAAATTGTTAGTAGAGGGCACAAAAGAGGAATTATCAATGAACTAATGAATATGCCAGGTTTCTGATTTAACTAATAGAGCTTATGTACATTCTCCCACTGTATCATGTACCTTGTTCCTATCTGGAATATCCCAGTATATTTTATACTGTTAGCTCAATTTTAAGTTTGTAAGAAGTTTTGAATACTATATATACACATGGTCTTATGAGAATTTAGTTTTAAAATGATGCTCAGTTTAATGTATGTAAATAGCTAGTTTCTTTTGGGCCCCTCAGCAATGAAATAATGTGGCTTAAGTTTTCTTTTCATTCTTAGTAACTGTAAATTTATTTTATTTTTAAAACTTGAAGTCTTAATATTAATTGAGTTATGTATATAAAATTTTTGAACTGAGGAAGGTATAGTAAAAAGGCAAAGAGGTGTTCAATTTCTTATCAAACTTAGGGAACCACCAGGAGTGAAGATACCTGGGAGATGTAAAGGTTGATTTCTAACTATCAATAGTTTATAATGATAAAGATTGTTGTATGCTTCTTTGAAATTTAATAAGTCTATATATATCAGCTCTTCCTTATTTGCATTAAAATGCATAAATATATCAGAATTTTGCTGAATGTAGGATAAATAAATTGCAGTTTAAAGAAAAATTTTTAACAAACAATATGGGTTTTCTTATCAGGCTAGACCAGTATCATCTTCAAGATTTGGTCACTATTATGATGTATCAAAAAGGATACCACAAGAACTAATTGAGGCTTCAAAATGGCATGGATTTTTTCTTCCAGAAAAAATATCATCAACTCTTAATTTAGAACCCTGGTAAGTTAATGATTTCAATTTACCACAGTCTTTGAAAGAATGCATATTTAAAGGTACATATCCTAATAAATGTTTTCTGTATAATGTGTAACCTTAATTGTACATGTTTCATATTATTTCATTATATGTGGTTTTCTTCTTTTTCTCATCCTGTAACTGTTGGACCTACTATTACTCTTAATTTGCAACTTGAAAAATCTGGATACCAAATTTACAATACCTGCTGTTTTTATTTTCAATAAAATGTGAAATAGTTCTATATTAGGGTCTTTCAGCCCTAAATGCACATGGATACCTAAATATTGCTTATTGATAATAATAGTGAAAATGGTATAAAATCATGCTTTTGCTCCATGTTTTTTGATACATGCTCTTTCAGAAAGTAAACAAGTACTCTTTTCTAATATTTTATTTATTAAGGCTTTCTACTTCTAGTTATGCTGTAAATAAAATAATCTGTATTTTTTTAGATAACAAGAGAATTTAGGGTTTGAGTTTTGCAATGAAAAGTTTTAAGTAATAAAATAACAACATATATAGTGTTACTGTATTAAAGCACAACTCTGAAAATTACAGTACTTGACATTGAATAATTTATAAAGTATTAGGAACGTTTAATTTCAATTCTTATTGCAGTTGGATCAAGGGAAGGTAATTCACAGAATAGGTTGTTGCCTCTGTTTTCTTTCGCACTGTAAAACCTTTATTTTCAAAATGAGATGAGTTATTAAATGGAAACTTAATAGATAGGAAGTTGTGAATGGAAATGACTTAAAAGTATAGATTCTCTTTCCCAGAAATATTACATGAAAATTTAGTGGAGACTATCCTATTTATTTTTATTAAATCTCTTTCCAAAAAAAAATATTTACTAGTGTATTCTCCAGTCCATATGGCTGGAGACTTACGGAAAATGGTGCTTTGATGATGCTTTAGTGTTAATAGCTGCCATTAATGAATGACTGCTATGTGTCAATCACTCTACTACATACTCTACATTTGTTATCTAGTGTAATCCTTGTATCAGTCCTATAAAAGTTTGTACAGTATTCCCATTTTCCAGAAAGCGATACCAAAATTCACAGAGGTGATTTATCTGAGCCTCAACTATTAAGTGATCAAACCAGGATTAACCTAAGTCAGAAGATCCCTCTCTTTTTTTTTTTTTGCCTTACTGCTTCAAAGGACTTTGGTGTCCTTCACCTTTATCTTCTTGTGTTGTATAGTAAAGAGCACTGATAAAGAAATTAAAAATCTGGATTCTGGTACTGAGTTCATCCTACTGTTACTCTTGGGCAAATCCCTTAAATTCAGTGAAAATAAATATCCTCTTTTGAAAAATAGGGGCGGGGTATGGGGGTTCTAGGAGGAATACCACCTGTCCTTCCTGTATCACTAATATTTTATTAAGTTTGAATGATTATATTGATTATACTAGTTCCTAATTTTTGTCATTCACTGAACCAGACATACATATACATATACTTGGGAAATAGGTCAAAATAGTGTTTCCATGATTTGTCAAATAGTAAATCATGGAACCCAGATTCAAAGTCAGTTCTTTCTGACTTCAAAAAATCTGTGTTAGCAGTAATGCTATCTGTACTGCCTCCATTCATGGAGTGCTTAGGGAAATGAAAAATGTACATTAGGTATGATGTAAATACATGAAAAATAATATAGTGTTACTTTTGTAATTAAAAAGAAAATTAAGGATAAAACATTCTTTAAGCCGGAAAGTACAAAGTGTTTTTCATTTGTTCAGCAATTAAAGAGAGGAGGGAATTAAAATTTGTCAATTTTCTGTTCAGTGTCAGGCACTGTTCTAGGCATTTGACCGTGGGATATCTCATTGAATCTTCCCAACAACCCTCCAAGAGAAGCAATATTATCCCCACTTTATAGGAAACTTGAGGTCAGAGACGATGAGCAGCTTTGCCACTGTTTCAGGCTCTGAGTGACTAAGCAGACACCCAAACCCAAGTATCCAAAACCCTCTGCTCTCTTTTCTGTACCAGGCTGTCTCCATTTACTGCTGCAGTAACTGTACAGCACACAAAGCTGGGCACCTGAAAAATTAAACCTTATTGGATGTGGAAATATAGTCTTTAAAGTATATTTTAAGAATATTTTTGAGAAGTAACAGCTTTGCATGGAACAGGAAAATTTATAGATTTTAATTACCAGGGCAGTATTTCATTTCATAGTGGTTAACCGATAATTCATTTATTTCATATTAAACTTAAATGCTTAATTAAATGTAATTAAACTTTAAACATGTAATTAAATTAATTTTGAAAATGGGTACTTTACCATGTGAGATTTATTTTAATTTATGAAAAGCGTGTGCTCATTTCACTAAAATGAACTTTACTGGTTCATTTATAAAACAATAAAGCTAAGCCTTACAGTTGTCCTTACTTTTCCTATAATTAAGACTAGAGGATATAGCTGCATCCCACTATTGTGTGTAAGGATATAATATATAATTTTATAATTTCTAAAGGCACTGTTGAAACATATAAAGATTTTTTTACAGTAAGAAAACCGGAAGGTCATTTAAAATCTGCACTAACTAATTTTAAATTATTGGTGGGTTTGCCAATGGAAAATGTTCATACATACAGTTTAAACTTTCAAGTTGAAGCCTAGGTATAAAAACCTGAGATGTATCACAATAATATTACCCAGATAATTTTGTTTTGATATTTCACTGTTATAAATCCGATAATCTCAATCATAAAGCAATGACAGAAAAACTGATTTCGAGAATAAGTTGGTAGTCTACAAATTTAAAATGAAGTAAGCTTTGCTAACAGGTATGCCCAAGCACAGTTCTGTTTCCTCACTAGAAAGATATTGTCATTATTTATTATTTATTAACGAATCTACTAACATACTGCTTATCCAACTGTTACAGACTGAATGTTTGTGTCCACCCCACCCCCTGCCAAATTTATGTGATGAAGCCCTAGTCCCAATATTTGGAGATGGGGCCTCTGGGAGTTAATTAGAGTTAGATGAGGTCATGAAGGTGGAGCCCTGGTCTGATAGGATTGGTGTCCTTAAGAAAAAAAGGGAGAAACACCGAGCTCCCCACTCTCTTCTTGAGTAAACACCCAGGAAAAGCCATGTGAGCTCACAGCGAGAAGGTGACCATCTGCAACCCAACACTAAACCTGCGAGCACCATGATCTTGGACTTCTAGTCTCCAGAACTGCAACAAAATAAATTCCTGTTGTTGAAGCCACCCAGTAGTTTGTTATCGTACCCCAAGCCAACTAATACACCTATAATATTGCGAAATGTTACTTTTTAAATTATAGATATGTTAGGTCTTGAATATTGAGTTTACATAAAGTTGGCAGTAAATAGAATGATTTTGTTTTGATATGTTTCTTTGAAATTCAAGATTTTACTTTGCATATCTATGCTAACAATAGCTAGTAGTAGCTAAAAGTTTCGTATTAAGTTGAATGAACTGAATTCTGAGAGAACTAGTTATCTTCCTAGGAGAATTTCTAGGAGAAAAACAGTGGAAAGTGGATAGGAATATTACTTAAGATTTTAGGAGTCTTTTTTTCATTTTTTTTTTTATCCTGCCAAGTCTCTTTACCAGAGTAAATGGAACCTCTAAATAAGCCTCTGTAGTATCTTCCTAGACAAATTGTAGCTAAGCTTCCCATACATTCCTACTAGTATTCCTTTGTTCATACTTCTGTCAGAACACTAATCTCATTACACTTAATTATTTGTCTTGTCTATATTCTTATCTTCCTCCTCAAGCATTGGAAATCCTTGAGGAAAGGGTTATGCTTTTTTCATCTATTTATTCTCTGAATCTAGGACACAAGTGTTGAGTTAATAGTTGATGAATTAGTGAATCAATGCACAAAGTATAGTAAGAACTCAAATTAACTATAGTCTTGTTCTTAGCACAAAGATTTAGTGGGATGAAACTGGGTAACTGAAACATAGCCATGTAAGAGTATATTTTATTTCAAAAATACAGATCTCAGATTGAGAAGCAGAGAACCACAGTATATTTAGAAGTTACAAGCAGAAAATTCATTCACGAGAAAGGAATTTTGAAAGAGAACTTCTAGGTAAGATTAAAAGTTCAGAACAGAAGTCATAAAGTTATAGAAGTATACTATAAACTACTCTATTAAAAGGAAATAGTAAATGATATATCAATCAAATCTCAGAGCTAGGCGAAAGGAAGATGTAAGTGTAAGGAGGGATTTTACCTGTCTTCCTATCTGCGGGTGATATAATTAAAGTAAAAAGATAGTATCTGAAACTTTAGAGGGAGAACTATTATCCTGAACCTCATTTTGACCAATGAAGAGAAGTGACTTATATGTTTGTCTGTCTTTCTTCTTTCTGTCCTTCAAGGGGGCCTTTGGGTACATAGAATTTAGTTGATCATTCTAGCATGCTATTTTCATTGGTATCCATGTTTTTTGTTTTGTTATTTTCCACCTTATTCCCACATTCCTAATCCCAGTCATGCTCCCCATAGACATACTCTCTCTTATTTATGTGTCTCCTTCCATATTTCTATTCTTCCTTCAATAATCATTGACCCTTGACTCCTTTCTCTCTCTCACTCCCTACATTCAATCTATAAGCAAATCATGTCAATCGTATCTTCAATATATCCAGATCCTGATCACTTCTTGCAACCTTTACCTCTACCACACTAACCTAAGTCACCCACATTGCTTACCAGGACTCTTGGAATAGCCTCCTAATTAGTCTTGCTCCCTGCGCCTTGGTGGCTCCTATTTTTCTCCAAAACAGCCCTCGTGAACTTTTTCACATCGTGCTGTCCAATAGAACTTCCTTCAAGGATGGCAATTTTCTATGTGCTGTTCAGAATAGCAGCCACTAGCCACATGCAACTGATAATGAGCATTTGAAATATGGCACTGAAATTTATATTTTATTTTAATTAACTTAAATGTAAGTAGCTGTACGTGACTAGTGGCTATCTTGTTAGACAGTACAGTTTTACAACATAAGTCAGCTCTTAACACTACTCTGCCTCAAACCTTTAATGAATTCTCATCTCACTCAGAATAATAAACCTATATCCTAACAGAGATCCATAAGGTCTACATGTCCTTACCTAATCTTATTGCTAGCTACCTCTCTGATCTCTTTGATTTCATTGAGGTTGGGGAAAAGGGTGAAGGGAATATCAAGAATGCTTTTCAGACATTAGAGCTAGGATGGTACTGCTTACAGATATAAGTAGACATAAACATATATCTAACAATATTTATTGGAACACCTTCTCTGACGTGAGCACCTTGTGTGCCCCTGAGAACCTTTTAGGAGCCTAGAATTATGTTAAGCTCTAGGTTTATTGTAATAAACAAAGCAGCTGTTATCCTTGACCATTTATAGGTTACAACTGAGCAAGAAAGCACACAATTTTTTTTTTAAAAAACCAAGTAAACAAACAGATATATATGCCATTATGAATTGTGGTAAGTAATGTAAAGACAAAGAACACTTGCCATAAATTGAGTGGGGGAAATAAACTTTGAGTTGTGTTCAGATGAGGCCTCTCTGAAGACCTGAACCTGAGACTTGAAAAATAAGAATAAGAAGGTGGTCATACAAAGACCACTAAGCCAAGCAGTGTTCTTGGAGGAGGGAACAGCAGGTGTGTAAGAAAGTGAAGAACTTGGTGTTTTCAAGGACCTGAAAGGCCATGTTGCTGAAACAGAGTGAGTGATAGCAAGGGCTACAGGAAGATGAGTTCAGAGAGATAGGCAGGGGTCATACCATTCTTTTAAGAAATTTGTTCATGAAGGGGCAGAGAAAAAGCAATAATTGGAAGAGATTTGCGGTGACAAAAGTTGTTGTGGGTTTTTTTTTGGTTTGGGTTTGGGGGGTTGTTTTTGGTTAGGTTTTTTTTTTTTTTCTGTTTTGTTCTGTTTAAATGTAAGTGGGAAAAAAATTCGTTATAAAGGGAATGGATGAAGAGGTAGCAGCAGTTTCTAACTATATGGCATTGGGCAGACTACTAAATGCCTTAGGAAAATTCTTAAACCACTCACTACCTCTGTTACCTATCTATGAAATTGGTCTAAAAGTAATACTCTTTGAGCACTGCTTAGTACATAGGAAATACCAAATAAATGTTAGGGGGTAGTCAGAGTATTTTCTGGAAAAGGCAGGAGGTGCCTCAGAGCAGGTGTGGAAGGACTGACCTTTAAGATATAATAACATTTCCTCCACTGGAGGGAAGGAGGGAAAGGAAGCATAAGAGAACAGTGTAGATGCAAACAAATAGGTTTATACAGTTGTAGGCAGAGTCTTGAGTAACACTGAAAATATGGATGTCTTCTCTTTACTTAGTGAATAATAGGCAGGATCATCCACTAAGGAATAGTTACTTACCTCTTAGGAGTTTGGGTTAAATGGGAAGGTTTGAAATGGTTGTTTCACAGACTGGAAGAATACACGGACTGGAGAAATATCACATATTTATGGGGGTACCAGTCTGTCGGGTTGTGTGACTTTCTTGCATCTGTGCTGATTCCTGGGTGCAAACGGGACTGAAGTTTTGCCAGGTGCCATCAGCAGAAGGACAAAGAGCAGAAAAGTATTAAAAGGTGAGCAAAATGATGGACCCCATACTCTAGGCTAAAGAAAATGAATTGATAACAGCTGCTGTTGATACGGGAGGAAAAAAGAAAGGGTAGTAGACTGGCAGTGGACTAATCTTAATAGTGAGGGTAAATGAACAAAGCAAGTTACCAAGATTAGAAGTGTTGATTGAGAATAAGATGTTTGAATTAGGACTGTAAACCAGGTACAACATCTTCAGCTGATAGAGGGAAACGTCCAGAAGCTTGATAACAGCCGCTTAAAAAGAGAATGATTGGGGTTGGCTAAATATATTTTTTTTAAGGCATGGAGTTTTTTGTGTGTTTTGTTTTACTAGAAAGTAGGCGAGGAGGAGTGGTTTGAAAATGACACTGGAGAACAAAGGGGATGCCAACCAAATCTCCCAAATATTGAGGAAAGGAGTCTAAGCTGCAACTTTACTTAGTTAGTCTCAAGTGCCCACCACCCTCCAAAGGAAATCCGGTTATCCTTTGGAGGGTCATGGGCACTGTACCTTTTATTAAGATCTAAGGCTGATGGTAGCTGTGGAGACTGCAGCAGTGGCTGTAGTGCGGAGGTTGTGCAGCAGCTTTTTCTGCGTGAGAGACCTGGGGTGGTTACTGAGTTTAGCATCCAAGATAAAATAGAGCGAAAAAGCAGATTATAGTAATAGGACACAGAGTACAATCCTGTTTACATAAAATTTTAAGTAGCTTTTCCCAAATTCTTTTCTAACACAAATTCAGTAGATGTTAATTTAGTTTCTTAAATATACTTAGTGATATTTGGTCAAATAAACCCATGAACGACTAAGCTAAATTTTCTTATACTGTGAAACTCAGTATATATCAGTTGAAAAGGCTATGAGAGAAATGCCAAAATTAAACAAATAAGTAGTTATAATAACCCAGTTTATATTTTTTTATTGGTAAAATACTCTTTTCAGAATCAAAAACATTTTTATCAGCATACTTCTTAACATCCCACATATTTTTTCTCAGTAAGAGAAGGAAGGATTGACATAGAGAGATGTCTGAAAGGATGTTCATCAAACTGTTAACAATGTTCACCTTTGGGTGGTGGATTTTGGATTTTTTTTTCTACTCCTTGTATGTTTTGTATATTTGGTTTTTTAAATTAATTATTTATTTATTTATTTATGGCTGCATTAGGTCTTCGTCACTGTGCACAGGGGCTACTCTTTGTTGCAGTGTGTGGGCTTCTCATTGTGGTGGCTTCTCTTGTTGCAGAGCACAGGCTCTAGGCGCACCAGCTTCAATAGTTGTGGCAGGCGGGCTCAGTAGTTGTGGCTTGCGGGCTCTAGAGCACAGGCTCAGTAGTTGTGGCACACGGGCTTAGTTGTTCCACGGCATGTGGGATCTTCCCGGACCAGGGCTCGAACCCATGTCCTCTGCATCGGCAGGCAGATTCTTAACCACTGCACCACCAGAGAAGTCCTGTTTTTGTATATTTGAATTTTTATAATGAACAAACATCACTTTTATAATGGAGAGAGATTTCAAGTAAGTGTGGAAAGTATAATCATTTGAGTATAATATGGTGAAATCTTTATGTTATATCTCACATCAAACTATATTTCCGAAGAGTTAAAGATTTAAATACAATAAATTAAAATTATAAAAGTAATAGAGGAAAATTAAAGAGACTGTCTTAAACTCTTGGAGTAGGGAAATAACAGTGAGTATATCTAGTGGTTCTCCACTTGAAGGAATCAGAACTCTTTGGAGAAATGTTTGATTCAAAGGAAAGAAAAAGATAAACCTGTAACATCTTTTTATGCTTAGAAATGCTTAAAGAATGATGAAGGTATGTCAAAAGGATACAGAAGCCAGCTCAAAAGAACTCCCACTGGCTAAAGAAGAGGCAATTTGAGCATCAAAATATACAAATATAGTAATGGATTGTAACCCATTTAATAAAACAGGAAGCCACGAATACTTACAGACACAAATAAATGAATGAATGAGTGAGTATTAAGGAACAAGTATTTACATAGCCTCAAAATACCTCCCCACAAAATATTGACTACTGCAAAGGGGAAAGTGTAATTTTATGGTGGAGAAGCCTGGCAGAGATCACCTTAATCAAATTAACATCACCAGTAATGGGGCAAACTGAAATTATGTATCACCTGATAGCATGCAATGAGAAGAACTCAGCAACACTTCTGCAATATTCCTACCAACTACTCATAATTTAAATCTAATCATAAGGAAACCTCAGACAAACCCAAATTGGGAATATTCTACCAAATAGCTGGCCTGTAATCCTCAAAAGTGTCAAGACCATAAAAGTCAAGAAAAATCTAAGGAATTTCCAGATTGAAGGAGACTGAAGAGACAACTTGGGTGCAACATATGATTCTGAATTCAGTCATTTTGCAATAAAGGATGATACTAGGACAAGTGACAAAACTTGAATGGGGTCTGAAGATTTGATTAAGACCATTTTTAAATTAGTAAAAACAAGTTGAGTGCCCTAATGCAAAATGGGCAAAAGATATCAACATGCTGTTCCCAAAAGAAGATATAGAAATAGCTAATAAAGCTAACTAATAATCAAAGAAGTGTAAACAAATACCATTTTTCATCTATCAGATATTTGAAATGATAATACCTTGTGTTAAAGATAGTGTGAAGAAACACATGTCACTCGTGTTAATTGTACAAGTGTACATTGTTAAAACAATTCTAGGAAAGTATATCAAAAGTGAGAATGTACATTATCATTGTTGCCATCATACAATTTATAGGAATCAGTAAAATTATTTCTCCTTTGGGAAAAAAATATAACTACTTGAGCAAATATTTTCAATCTGGACAGTCAGCTCTCTTTTCCCTATCCCATTCTTTACTTTGAGAAAAACTCATTTGGAGTTCAATTCCTCCTTAAATAGAGGCCCACGCATGAACTGTGGCCATATTCCTTTTGCCTTCCACATTACTTAGCTCACTTCTGAAAGTGTTTTAAAAGACTTAATAAGTGAAAACACTAATTCAAAGAGATACATGCACCCCAATCTTCATAGCAGGATTATTTACAGTAACCAAGGTATGAAAGCAACCTAAGCATCCATTAACAGATGAATGGATAAAGAAGATGTGATATACATATACAATGGAATATTAGTCAGTCATTAAAAAAAGAATGAAATTTTGCCATTTGCAACATCATGTAGGGAGCTGGAGAGTATTATGCTTAGTGAAATAAGTCAGAGAAAGACAAATATATGTTATCACTTATGCATAGAATCTAAAAAATAAAACAAATGAATGAATATAACAAAACAGCAAGAGACTCACAGATATAGAGAACAAACTAGTGGTTAGTAGTCAGGAGAGGGGAGGGTGGAGGAGCAGGATAGGGATAGGGGATTAAGAAGTACAGACTGCTATGTGTAAAATAAATAAGCTATGCGGGAGCCTCTATGCGAGCATTTGACTTTACTGAGACCTCTGTACCATTGCCTATCATCTATCACCTGCCTTGATACACTCTTTCAGCTAATTAACCATCTTGATCCATGGTCAGTTTTTTTTTCTTCACTTCCATGTCCTTCTCTGGCTTTGTCTCACTTGCTCAGCAAAACTACTATTCTGGTTAAAAGGGACTCTGAGTGAAAAGACAGAAAGTGGTGGTTGTGGGGAGGGAGTATATGAATTGAGATTATACAAGGATAGCAGTTATTGATGATGACAAGATCTAAGGTATGACCATGGGAATGAGCATTGTAGGTAGAATGGAGACAAGATCATTGGAAGAGAGGAGGTCAAGAAACTGAAAGGCCAGGGTGTTTGAAAGATGAGTAATGACCCAGAGTTGGAGAGATGACAGCAGTAATGATGGGTAGTAGGAGACAAAATTTAGTGACTTTTTTATATCAATAATTAAAGGAAATTAGAGTAATTGAACTGAATTATTTTTCATGAAAGATCATAACCACTGTCAACAGTGTCCCTGTCAGACAGTGGATTGTTTCATGGATGTATGCAATTCTTCCATCTTCATGATCTTAGTACTTTCCCAGCTGTGTTCCAGAGGTTTGTGCTGGTCATAGCCCTCTTTTGTGCCCTTAATATTACATCTCTGTATATTCTTCTCTTGGTTGAGTATCCATAGCGAAGAGAATCAAATCCAGTGTTGTCAGGCGAAAAGCATCAGAAAAGAAAAATCAATAAATGACATCGTTCAGTGTAATAATAATGGAATTTTTAACTTGAAAATTACTTGTGAATAGACTTCACAGTCTTTGTAGTCACATGCAAATTATATGCTAATATAACTTTAGCTCAGCAAACTGTTTTAGTTAGTTGAAACATTTGATATTGTGCCTACTGCCTTATAAGTATGTCTCACTCTTCGTTATAGATGAATACCTGAAATATCTGTGTAAATAGATTTTTAGTAATACAAATCATATTTTCTCAGTGATTTGCATAATCTCAAAAATCCTTCATCTTTAAATTAATCATAATTGGTACTGATAACAGTTTCTCTTCCTAACAAGTAGTTAAATCAATACTTAAATACACCAGAAATTCTTTTTTTTTTTCCGGTACACGGGCCTCTCACTGTTGTGGCCTCTCCCGTTGCGGAGCACAGGCTCCGGACGCACAGGCTCAGCGGCCATGGCTCACGGGCCCAGCCGCTCCGCGACATGTGGGATCTTCCTGGACCGGGGCACAAACCCGTGTCCCCTGCATCGGCAGGTGGACTCTCAACCACTGTGCCACCAGGGAAGCCCAGAAATTCTTATTTTTAAAAACCCAGCAATGAATCATTTTAATGAGAAAAGTCATTCTTAAAAGAAAAGAAAAATCATCCTTGAATCATATAATTTTAAGTCAGAATGGACAACAGAGATTATCTAGTGTAGCTCCTTCGGTTTACAGATGAGAAAATTTTGAAGCCCAGAACAGAAAAAGTAAAGAATTTGCCTCATATCACACATTTTGCTACAGTTGTTGGAACAGATAGAACCAGAACCGAGATCTTAAGCATGCTTTCCACTGTGCTATACGGGTATCTAGTTTGTATACTTGTAAATTTATGCTTTTCAATATTGAATTTTCTTAATAAACCATACACCAACTTAATACTAGTGAGACCTATTGGTGAAGTTCTCACCAGTGCAACTAAAAGAGAAATACCTCCTTAAGACTGTACACCTGAATACTTTGACTTTATTGAATGAAGCCATGTTCAAACCTCATCTGAGTGACATGAGTGTATTTGAACCCACAGACTTTTCATTGAATCTGGATCTCACTGTGGATCTCACTCTAGTTTAACCAAAAGAACTTAACTCAAAATTTTAGAAAACTTGAATTTTAAGTGCCACTTCTGTTACTTAATTGTTGTATAGCCGTGGCCAAATCACTTGCCCCTGATGGGTCTTAATTTTCTCAACCATGAAATGAAGATAATGGCTATAATTACCTCACAAAGTTACCGTAATGATCAAATGTTGTGACAGTGATGCAAAAGATTTTGAGTATTTATTATGTGCCAGACACTTTGCCAGTTGATATAATTACAATCAGAAACAAATCTAAGAGCTTATTTTCTATGAGTTAACTTTTCACTTATCAACTAGTTAATTTCACATATACTAATTTTATTTTTTTAATTTACTTTTTCACAAATGAAATCTTGTCTCCCGTTACCTAAGTTTTTTTGTTGTTGTTAAATTTATTCTTTTATCACATTGATACTTTTATAAGTATTCCTTTGTTCCCTGAGAAACTGCAAGGTAAATTATCTGTTATTCATTATCTACTTGATTTCTAGGTATACATCTGATTCTTTTTCTTAGAGTAATGTTTTTTATCTTTCTTAATGAGACTGAATGACAGAATTACCTTTCACAGGAAAACCAATGCCATTTGTTGATATAAATTAAAATTCTCTGATGAAGATATCCATTAGACCTCTTACTGAAAATCAGGGGAGGAGGGATATTGATAGGCATGAAAGTCTCATTTTTCTGTCAACTTTTTAAAACATCTTAAACTTGGTCATCAGAATATAGGTTTACATTGGGTGATTGGATCCCTTTTATCCATATTTGTATATTAATATAACGAAATTCATTCCTGTCAAACAACATGGTAATATAATAGCAGATACATGAATAATAATGCATATGGTCAATTTTATTTTTTTAACTAAAGAAGGTTTTAAATGCTTAATATTTTAAAGGTAAAAATTAAAATTCTAATAATTTTTTTTATATTCTTTGTACTGTTATAGTTTTAATGACATTTTAGAATTTCAAGATAGATAACTTTACTATGAAAGTTGTTGAAAATTATGATAATCGGGCAAAATAAAATATGTGATTTGAAATGTGCTGCCTTTGAGATATGTCATAAACACTATGATAACCTAACCTTTGTGAAATGTTTGAAAACATTAATAAGGAAGCCAGAGTCATATTTGTAACTGGGTTTCCTTCTTGACAACTCCTGTTTTATGAGTTACTGGACTGCTGAACAAACAAAAAGGCAACATCCTCAAAATTAAAGGGGTTTAATAAAAAAAAAAATTTAGGTGACAAGGTATTTATTTTCAGCAAAAAATATATATTACTATCAATATTGTTGACAAGGAAATTTATCTCATGGAGGTTAACAATACTTAGTATTTTAATATTAATACCATATAAACTAGTTCAGTTTTAAAAGTTCTAATCCCATGTATCCAAAAATGAATATTCTCAGTATACATAAATATTGATTTTTTTCCCATTTATTTTGTCATCAAAGTGTTCATTTTCCTAGAAATCTAACTAGATCGGAAAATTTACTTTATTATAAAGTTCTAATCACTGTTAGTGGTTGGGTTGTTTATGTCACTGTGAAATAGGAAAGAGACTAGCACGCATTTCGCTTTTGTCTTGTTTTTGTTCTCATATCAAGAGAACAACTGCCCCCAAACCATTGAAGAGAATCGTAGACCTACTATAGTTATCTTAACAGGCTGTGAAAAGATGAGATGGATAAATGGTGGCAACTAAAAAGCTAAGAAGTAATTTATGTATGTGGTATTTAGTAGTATGCCTTTAGATGGCAAATTTACTACCAAATACTTAAGGCAGATTTTATCGGTGAACAGTTGGGGGGCAGAGGGAAAAATGCTTAAGAAACTTTTTGAACATACGAAATAATAAGGGTCTTAGGTAGATTCATTATTGGTGGATTAGGATACACTGGATATGTTTTTGATCCACCCTCCTTTAACCCATATGACATTCGTCAAATGGTTGGCTGGAATTCATTTCATAATCTGGGACCTTGGAGCAGATTTTAGCCCCGTGCAAAGCTAACTGACCCAGATAGGGATTGAATCTGCTGTGTTCAAACAGCAACGCTGTGTTCTGTAAGTTGAGCTAGCCGGGACAAATACGTGTTAAGATGTGAAATAGTCACATCATTGTCCTTACAGAATATCATTGTTTATAGACACATTTCCTCACAAAAGTAGAAAAATGTCATGAAATCCATTGTATTTTTATTGAAAATGGAGAAATAAGCATATGAGAAATAACTGTACTGCCAAATCCTTCAATTGGAGTAATACTTGTTTTGCACAGAACACCATTCTTTTTATTTATTTATTTTTTTTGCGGTACGCGGGCCTCTCACTGTTGCGGCCTCTCCCGTTGCGGAGCACAGGCTCCGGACACGCAGGCTCAGCGGCCATGGCTCACGGGCCCAGCCGCTCTGTGGCATGTAGGATCTTCCCGGACCGGGGCACAAACCCGTGTCCCCTGCATCGGCAGGTGCACTCTCAACCACTGCGCCACCAGGGAAGCCCCCAGAACACCATTCTTTTCTCTTGGTTTTCTTTTTTCATTGCTGTTAGAGAGGTACTTTTGGGCTGGGTGTGACTGTTCTATAAAATGTTTACAGAGATGTGCATATATTTTTTGCTGAACCACTTGCCATTGATTTGCACACATTAATTTAAGCAGTTTGCTACATTTCCTAACTTACATTCTTTAATGTTACCTGAATGTTTAAAATTATATTTCCTTTTTTCTTTATGTCAGGCACTTCTGCCTATATGATCACTTTACTTAGGATCACAGTAAAGCAAATACTTTTGTATTTTTTTCTTTTTTATAAATTTATTTATTTATTTTTGGCTGTGTTGGGTCTTCATTGCTGCACTTGGGCACTCTCTAGTCGCAGCGAGCGGGGGTTACTCTTCGTTGCGATGTGCAGGCTTCTCATTGTGGTGGCCTCTCTTGTTGCAGAGCATGGGCTCTAGGCGTGCAGGCTTCAAGAGTTGTGGCAGGGGCTTCCCTGGTGGCGCAGTGGTTGAGAGTCCGCCTGCCGATGCAGGGGACACGGGTTCGTGCCCCAGTCCGGGAAGATCCCACATGCCGCGGAGCGGCTGGGGCCGTGAGCCATGGCCGCTAAGCCTGCGCGTCCGGAGCCTGTGCTCCGCAATGGGAGAGGCCACAACAGTGAGAGACCCGCGTACCAAAAAAAAAAAAAAGAGCTGTGGCACGAGGGCTCATTTGTGGCTCGAGGGCTCTAGAGCACAGGCTCAGTAGTTGTGGCACACAGGCTTAGTTGCTCCGCAACATGTGGGATCTTCCCGGACCAGGGCTCAAACCTGTGTGCCCTGCATTGACAGGCAGATTCTTAAGCATTACGCCACCAGGGAAGTCCCAATACTTTTGTATTTTTAAAATCACCTGCAGCTTTTACAGTATTAGGCACTTCAATATCGATGAAATTGCAATTTTCCAGAATTTCATTATCATGACATTTAATGTTCAGATATAGCACACAGGTTGTCCATTATGAAGAATCTTAAATTCAGTTAATGTTAAAGCAGATTTTCTTCCCTCTTACTAAATTTTTGTTATGTTTCATAGCACTTGTAAAATATTTTGAAATAGTAACATTAATGCTAATATTCATGTGGGAAACAGTTTATCTTCTTAAATTCATACATTTGTCTTATTGTCTTTTTTTTACAGACAGAAGTGGAACTTATATTCACTTGTCTTCATTTTTCTTAAAAAGTTGTTTTTGAATTAATATTATTATTAACGATTTGTTCTAAGAATATTAAAACTTTGATGGAAGATGAGCTCAAGTGATCAGGACATTGATTCAGGTGTACTTGGCATAGCAGTTCATTAACTATGTGTTAATTATCTATGATTACTCCTGAAAAGCTATAGTGGCTTCATCTTTTAGGTTGCTTCATTAAATCATTAATTTTCTTGGAGGTAACTAAGCCTGACATAATTAAGTCATCTCAGTCTCCACAGATTTTTATCTTCCCATGATGTCAAGAACATTGAGCTAGTTAATATAGGGCATTGCAACTTATTTCATGGATGTACTGACTTTTTATTTTAGAATGCCTTATACTGTTTTGTCTTATATTTAAGTATAGTCTCATAAATGTATATCTTTTAATTATTTATTTAAAGTTTTAGCTTACAGTTTGTATTTCCTGTGTAATAAGCTCATTTATGCATTTGAACCACTTCTTATCAACAGTTCTTTGAACCATGGCTACATAAAGCTGCTGCAGTTTATCCAGAACGTCATTTATGAGGAAGGATTTGATGGATCCAATCCCCAGGTATTGAGTACCTTCAAAGCCTTTTTATAATCATGTATGTAATGCTGTTTTTAAACTCTCTAGGGGTAGACCCAGTAGGTCTTAGAATAATCAACAGCGAACAAGCTGTTTCTAAGCACAGAGGATGTAAATAAGCAGAGCACGGGCAGCCTTAGTTTGACTGTAAATGTGTATTTAGAATTTTAGCTAAGTTCTCAGTGGATGCCCATAAGATGTTCACATACATTGTCAACATTATTTTTAAGTATGTATTTGTAGTACCTGGAGTTAATAAATACCACAGTTTGAAAATTACTGTTTAATCTGCAAGACTTGTACTCTTCTATAGAAATTTTTTATATTTCTGTCATTTAGGCCTTAATGTTAAATTATCTTATGCGTAAGAATTAATTATTTCAAGATTTTATTTATTATATTATGCTTTGAGTTGTCTCATTGAATAAAAGATACATTTTTATTTGCTACATTAAAACATTTTATAAGTTAACTATTTCTCTGTAGCTCTATTTTTAAAAACTTCCTCTGTAATCCTACTATTAAAAATGTTCCGGTTAGTTTAACTTAAACAAAATGAGGCAAATTTTATTTCTAGATATCATGCCTTTCACAATTCTTCCTCAGTGATTTTAATTGCTATTGCTGCTAAAAGTTTTGCATTTCATTTATATTATTTTAGCAGAATTATTTCCAGAGCACTATTATTTTTACTGAAGAAGACAAAAAAGCCAAAAGTCTTATTTTCAGCATTATCAACTACATTTGCTCTTAATTTATATCATAGATTTTTAAATATTCTTATAAGCTTTATTGCTATATTTAACACTTTGTCCATAGCAAAATAAATAGTTCTAAAATTTCTTTCAATCATCAGTTTAATAGCAGGTTGAAAATACTTATGTGTGTATGGCAAAGCACAGACATTCATTTATAGATGGTTTTTCATATATGTTACAGTTTTTGTGATGGCCCTTGGTATTTAGTACAGTTTTATTTTGCTCATTGTTGTTCCATTTTTGGTCCTAGCTAAGATTTATGGGCACCATGTCTTCTCTTTGGTGGCAGTGCCCGTCTGGAGAGGTAATTGGTCCCTGACAGACACCTCTCCCCACTTGCTCTGGTAACTATGGAAACAGGCATGTCATAACAGTTCCTGTGGTACAGTGTGCAGAGCTGCTGCTCTTGTAGAATGATGACACATCTTCTAAGAGCAAAAGATTTTGTAGAATGCAAAAAAGCAAAGGCAGTAACAAAGAGATACCCTTATACTTACATATATGGATATGTATACACACACACACATCCGAAGAACCCTTAAAAAGCTATTATTGGAATAGAATGAAAGGTTTGTTTTCTTGTTTATTTGACTATGAATCAACACTGTTTTCAGTAAACAATATTTTATTTCATGAACATTGATAGACAACAAACTGGTTTGGGTCTCTGAACCAGAGGTTCTATAACTTTTGACCTTCATAAAGATTAAACAGGGTTGAGACAGATGTTTTTATGGTGAGTACCAGGAATGCTAAAAACAAATTTTTAATTAAATTAAATATACCAATAAGTTATTATAAATATATATTTCCAATTTTATTAGAACTAAAATATAGTTAATGAATTCCCATATTTTTAAATTATAGATTGCATCATTTGCTAGATTACCTAGTCTATAAATCTGCCTCAGAAACTTTAGATTACTTCCAGAAGCCACAGAAATGCATCTATCAGGCACTACTTCAAAAAATATTATTCCCGGGTCAAAATAATACTCTGACACTGAAATAAATCCTACTTTTTAAAAGGATATTTTCATCTTACTTTCTCTATCACTACATTTTGAAATAAACTAGTTGGAGGCAACAAATAGAAATAGACTCTAAGGAACAGAATATTATATGCTACCATATAATTAATAACAGTAGTAAGTAAAGTATTGTAGCTCATCCATAAAGATACTTGGAGTGGAAACATTTACAAATTGCTGTCATAATTTTATTTTTAATTTTTGATTTTCAGATATCTAAGAAATAATACAATAAATGAAATTTGAACATTGATTTTACTTAGAGTACCAGATTAAATATTTTAGATCTTCTCATAGGAATATATTTATTGTTCAGCTGTCAGCAAACATTTATTTTTTTAATTTTATTATGCGTTACAGTATGCCCCATTATTATATGGTGTAGCAAGGAATTATACGTCCCAAACAACACAGGAAATTTGTAACTCAGCCTTTGTTTTTACAATACTGTCATATTTTTTAAAATATAAATGTATTCCCTGGGTTGAAGTATTATGCTCAGTTATGTTCTAATGTGCTGTGTACATACTTCACTTAAATATCTTATCACTCATTCATTCTCTGGCTTTTAATATTTTCATTTTTTCTATATGTGTATATCAGTGTAACTGTCAAAGTCACTAAACTGGTTCTCCTGATTCTGCACCTGACAGCATTTTTGTTATGAACTTGGGTAAACTTTTTGATACAGCAGTAGTAGGTAATGGTGACTGTGGGTTAAAATACAGCTGACCTTTAGTTTCTGAAGTGTTGACAAGGTAAACAATATGAGGCTGCTCTCCTTTTACCATCAGATTTCATTCTAATATCTAGATTTGGGGCTGGGGGGAATTTTCTCTCTTTTTTTTCCAAGTTGCTCTTTCTGTTAGGAATCTAACTTAAGCAACAGTTCATAAGATAACAAGTTTAAGGATGAGAAAAATGAACCTTAATCTTGCCATTTTGTTTAAATTCTGAGTTTCTAAGTAATACATAAAAATGAATAACCTATCATATTTCACAGATATAGGAACTCATTGGAAATTTATTTATACTTCTAACATATACCATGGTACATCATATTACTTCATTTTATTCAAGTAATGCAGAAATAAAAAGAAAATAATTTTTACGGACTGTTGAGGATCACCACATATGGTATCTTAGGTGCTTGTCATCATAACCTCAAGGCAACCAGAAAAGAAAATTGGACCAACTGCCTTGATATTATTGTCTTTGTGCTTTAGGCCCTAGAAGTCAGAAAGTTTTTCTCAAATGTGCTTAGACTAAATTCCTCTTTTTAAAATCTCATTCTCGCAGTTTTATCCAGGCCTTTGTGTCACTTTATATATTTGAAGAATTATATGGTCTCATACAGCAATGTTCTATTCTATCCTTTTAATTTTAGAAATGAGAAAACTAAGGCCTAAGTAATTACTTGTTTTACCCAAAATCATACATCTACTTAGTTGCACAACGCAGACTTTAAGTCTGTATCTTACCCATCTTACTATTGTCCCCGTAGTCTTTCCTCTTCTAACATTTCAACGTTTTATTCATTTTCCCTACTTTCTTTTGTCAATAAATTCTACTTGAAAAGGAATACAAAAAATCACTTGTGTGTCTAATATCAGGGAGATATTATATATATTGTGTGTGTGTGTGTGTGTGTGTGTGTATATATATATATATATATAGTATTGGGCAATAACTAGTTGGCTAATAAATTTTATTAGTGGTATTTTGTAGCAACAGCAAGTGATATATATATTTTAGGATCTTGTTTCATCAGAAATCACATCTAAAGTGGCATGTTCCAAATCTTTGCTTTGGGAGAATAGTCTTATTTTCCCCATTAGAATTGTAATAATGATTTTCCAGTTATTTCCATGTGCCAGGTTTTGCTAAGAGCTCCTTCCTTTGCCTGGAAATTTTGCTGAATTGCTAAGGAAAGCATTTGCAAAACATTTGTTCAGTTAGAATAACCCAAACAGTAGAATTTATTATAAACACATCTGCTGGCAAACATTTATTGACAATCATTTTAGGTTTTATTTAATGGTTTTTCAATACTCTTTTCCCAAGAAATATCATTCACTATTATTATGACCTTAATGTCAATGGGATCAGGTTCCAAACATTCACCTGTTAAGTTTTATTAAAAGTGTCAAATTATTATCATAAAAAATAGCTTCAAGAAGAAAAAATAGAGGCAAGTGTAAAATGCTAAACCCCCAAAAACACATTTTTAAACTTCTTTCAAACAAAATAGTAGGCGGTGGACATGATAGAATTTATCTGAGAAATAGTGAGCACTCTGTAGTTTATTGAAAGACTTACAGAGTTTTGTAAGAATGGTTTGTAAGCATTCTAGTTTAGATTCTCTTTATTATTACCTGTGATTTGTTATGTATTACTTTAATTGCCTCAAACATAACTCTTAGTCACCGTTAAGATTTAGAAACAAAAGCTTGAGGCTTGTGATACTCTTCAAATTTTCCAAAAGAAAAAACAAAACAACAGTTCTGCTATTTTTTTATAGTCTTGTAATCTAAAAGGTTTCCTTTATATTGCCTTATTATTGATAATACATAAAACTTTTTACTACGTCTGTTGACATTATCTCCCTGATCTGTTTCGAATAAAAATAAGAACCGGCAGATGAAAGTAAAAGAGGTAGGTATCCTATTGTTTAATAAAAATTAATGTGTTTACCTCCCTCTCACTTTCCCTTAGAAAAAACAGAAAAACATTTTAAGAATAGGAATCCAGAATCTTGGTTCACCTTTGTGGGGAGATGACATTTGCTGGACAGAAAACTGTGACAGCAATCACAGTCTTACAAAGTTCCTCTATATGCTCCGTGGTCTCCTGCGAAGCTCTCTTTCAGCCTGTATCATCACAGTGCCAACACACCTTATCCAGGTAAGAACTTTCCAAAACTACTTTCTCCTAACTCGTGGTTTATAGTGAAGAGCAGTTTATAAGTGCTTTATGAATCCGGTAAATTATTTTCATGTGCCATTTGGATAAAAGAGACTTCAGATGCTTGAAATGCCGGAGCAGCAAGATGTCTTTTAGATTATTCAGTTCTCTAGTACTTGTGGTTTTAATATACAGTGAGTATGTGGTAATTTCATCTTCACTAATTTTTTTATTTTTTTCTTTGAGTTATTGTGAACTTGCTAGTATCATTGTGACATGAGGTTGATTTTGCTGTCATATCTTGTCGTTGATCATAAAGCTGATCTGAATATAGATCTTGAAGAGATAATTTTACACCCATGTATAGCAGCATTATTCACAACAGCTAACATGTAGAAGCAACCTGACTGTCCACTGACAGATGAATAGATAAGCAAAGTGTGGCATATCCACACAACAGGATATTATTCAGCCTTAAAAAGGAAGGAAGGGGCTTCCCTAGTGGCGCAGTGGTTGAGAGCCCGCCTGCCGATGCAAGGGACACGGGTTCGTGCCCCGGTCTGGGAAGATCCCACATGCCACGGAGCGGCTGGGCCCGTGAGCCATGGCCGCTGAGCCTGCGCGTCCAGAGCCTGTGCTCTGCAACGGGAGAGGCCACAACAGTGAGAGGCCCGCATACCGAAAAAAAAAAAAAAAAAAGGAAGGAAGGAAGTTTTCACATGTGCTACAACAGGGATAAATCTTGAGAACATTAGGCTCAGTGAAATAAGTCAATCACTGAAAGACAAATACTGTGAATCCAGTTATATGACATACTTGGAGTAGTCGGAGACAGAAAATAGAATGGTAGTTGCCAGGTGCTGGGGGTGGGAGAGAATGAGAGTTATTATTTTAATGGGTATGGAGTTCAGTTTTACAAGGTGCAAAGAGTTCTGGAGATGGCTGGTGGTGATGGTAGCACAACATTATGAATGTGTGGGGTTTTTTTGTTGTTTGTTTGTTTGTTTTTTGCGGTACGTGGGCCTCTCACTGTTGTGGCCTCTCCCGTTGCGGAGCACAGGCTCCAGACGCGCAGGCTCAGCGGCCATGGCTCACGGGCCTAGCCGCTCCGCGGCACATGGGATCTTCCCAGACCAGGGCACGAACCCGTGTCCCCTGCATCGGCAGGCGGACTCTCAACCACAGCGCCACCAGGGAAGCCCTATGAATGTGTTTAATACCACTGAACTGTACACTTAAAAATGGTTAAGGGCTTCCCTGGTGGCACAGTGATTAAGAATCCACCTGCCAATGCAGGGGACATGGGTTTGAGCCCTGGGCCAGGAAGATCCCACATGCCGCAGAGCAACTAGGCCCATGCACCACAACTACTGAGCCTGCACTCTACAGCCCGCGTGCCATAACTACTGAGCCTGCATGCCACAACTACTGAGGCCCGTGGGCCCAGAGCCCATGCTCTGCAACAGGAGAAGCCACCACAATGAAGAGTAGCCCCCGCTCGCCACAACTAGAGAAAGCTTATGTGCAGCAATGAAGACCCAATGCAGCCAAACATAAATAAATAAATAAATAAATAAATAAATAAATTTATTATTTTTTTAAATGGTTAAAATGGTAAACTTTACACTATATGTACTTTACCACAGTAAAAAAAAAATTGAAAAAAAAGCTGATCTGAATGGGACTAGTCCCCATCTTCCCTCCTGGTTTCTATATATATTTCTCCTGAAGTTACACTCTCATAAGAAGAGGCCAGCCTCCCCAGAGAAAGACGGGTCTTTGTAAGATTTTCTCATTGGTTCAAACAAGTTCTTTTCTTAAGAGTGTTCAAGGGGCAAATTTGGGACTGTTTCCACAGTATGTATGTATATATGTATACATACACTATAACATGATACTAGAAATAATATAACTGAAATACCTGCTGCAATGAATGGAATGTGAAAGTCAAAGTACTAAATCACTGAAGTCATTTTTTCTAATGTACATACTAAAACACTTCGATTTGGAATGATTATAGCAGAGAAGTTTTGAGCTTTGTTTTACTTCTCTAAGAAGTAGCAATTATAACAATAATGAGAGCAACTAGCAAATAAAAAACACTAGTCAGGACCTAACAATTCTTACAGAATTTTTATGTAAATGCTGTTATCTCCATTTTACATGTAAGGAAACTGAGGTATAGAGAAATTCAGAAATTAGATCAAGGTTAAATACTTGAGAAACCATAATTTGAACCCAGAAAATCAGATTCTAGAACCATATTATGGGAAAGTTCTACTACAATATCTAACAGATTTGTATTCTGGAACTCATTCTTTCAAAGCTAGTAAATCTCAAATCTTTAACCTCAGAGCGAAATAGAAAGGACTTGAAGGGTTCATCTGAATTAAGCTCCTGTCCTTGGTTACGTTAAGCATTATCCCTGTTTCACAACTGGGGTCTGAACTTAAATAACATATTCAAGCAAATCAAAGAAACAAGGACTATGCTTGGTGACACTCCAAAGGTCTGTGAGAACTTTACATTTAATTACATTAACAGAAATATAGCAGATGTAATTGAAATTTGGAGGTCTCCAGGGAGTACTTGAGTACTCGAATAAGAATAGACATATAAAACAATGGAATAGAATTGACAGTCTAGAAATAAACCCATACATCTATGGTCAACAAGGGTGCCAAGACCATTCAATAAGAAAAGAATAACCTTTCAACAAATGGCATGGGACAACTAGATAGCTACATGCAAAAGAATGAAGTTTGGACCCTTACCTCACACCATATACAAAAATTAATTCAGAATGAATCAAAGACCTAAATTTAAGAACCAAAATAATTATGAAATAAATATATGTATATATGTAATTTTAAAATTTATTGCAAAGGTGCCTATGCAATAAAGAAAAGAAAGAAAAAAATTTCTAAGGCCATTTTGGTAGTGATCATCATTATTATTTAGAGAAGAGATTCCAAACCTATTGTGAATGTTTGTGACAGTGATTCCTCTAGCCTCTGTGTAAGAGAAGAGCAGTAATACTATCAGAAGACTTCAAATCATCCTATGTACACCACTGAACATTAAGCAGTATTTGAATTTTGGTATTTTATAGATATATTTGAATTCTTGTAAAACTGAAAAAGATATAATTTAAATTCTGCTTTTTAAAATACCAGTAAAGAGACTATTTTGAAATGGAAATAGGAGAACATAAGGTCAGACTTTGGTGACCTTATACCACAGTCTCTTCCCTAGACAATTTTGCCTAGCTATCGTATAGTAGTCTTCTGGTCCTAATATCAATGGAGCTATAAGAAAAAACAAATAAATTATTCCCTTGCTCTTTGAACATGACATCTGACCATATATTTGGTTTTTTATGAAAATACTTAGGAGAAAATGTAAAACTTAACAGTTTGCTTAAACCAGTCATGATATAAATAGTGGATAAAACTCTAAGTAAATCTTAAAGACTGGCAAGGAAAATCACAATGTTTAGGCTAAGAAAAGAGAGTAAGAAGTGGAAGCAGTATGCTTACAAAGCTAACCAAAGACATATGCATACACAGAACCAGGGAACTGTGAGTTTGTTTAATAAAAACTTACACAGTGATTTCTACAGGCCAGTTGCAGTCCTAAGATCTTTTCAAATATTAACTCATTTAATCCTTATAATAATCCTATATTGTTGGTGCTATCATTATTTCCATTTTATAGATAAGGAAAAAGGGACAGAAAATTTAAGTGACTTTCCCAAGATCACACAGCTACTTGAGTGGCAGGATTTAGATCTAAGTGTTTCCCTTCCAAGTACCATACTCTTAACCACCATGCTCTGCTGCTTATTCAATGGAAGTACTAAAATAGGGTCAAAATCAAGAAGCAGACTGTGTACAAAGTAGCATTCAATGATAGAAAGAGCCTGGGCTTTGGAGGGAGATAGACCCAATTAGTTATTTGGTCTTAGTCAAGTCCTAACTTTCTCAGCCTCAGCTTCTTCATTTGTAAAACTTCAGAGGATTAGCAATAACATGTGCTCACCCAGTGCTGGCACATGGTAGGCACTCATTATATGTCAACAATTGTCACCTTCACTATTGTTACGTAAACACACCTCCAAAACTGAGAATTTGAACAGAGATCAGGCTACAAAAACTAAGGTACACAAGTCTGTCGAAGTAATAGAAATCTTCAACTTTCTGCCTCTTTTTATGAACAACATGGACAGGATCTTCTCACAGGTTGGACAGGATCTTCTCACAGCTTAGACAGGTTAGGAACCTTGGCTGAAGTCAGATGGCCATTGAAGTCTTAGTAACATCACCTATTGTAACATGACTCTTTTTAACATCATACATCAACTTCCTCTCGACTATGACCAGTGCCTTCCCTGAAGACTCTAAGTCAAGGTTTAAATGGTGATTGAATAATTTATTCAATCAACAAATATTGATGGCAAGTACTATTCTAGGCATCCATGGGGATAAAGTAGTGAACAAGACAAGCAAGGTCCCATCCTCCTGGAGTTTCTTCAGAAATATGAAAGATAGAATGGATGGAGCAGACAATCAGTATATGTACGTATTTGGGATGCTTGAGCTTGGTATTTGAGAGTAAAGTAGATTCTGACAGGAAATAGAAATGCAGTTTGATATCCTTGGAAATTTTGTCATATAATTAAACATCTATAGATAATAGAAGTGTGACACCTTTATTTGAATATATTATATAAAGTAACACTACATTAAAAGTATATAAAATATTTATTTCTCTTAGATTGGGAAAAACAGCCAATCACAACCCTCAGAATGGGAAAAAATATTTGCAAACGAAGCAACTGACAAAGGATTAATTTCCAAAATATACAGGCAGCTCATGCAGCTCAATATCAAAAAAACAACCCGATCCAAAAATTGGCAGAAAACCTAAATAGACATTTCTCCAAAGAAGATATACAGGTTGCCAACAAACACATGAAAGGATGCTCAACATCACTAATCATTAGAGAAATGCAAATCAAAACTACAGTGCGGTATCACCTCATACCAGTCAGAATGGCCATCATCAAAAGATCTACGAACAATAAATGCTGGAGAGGGTGTGGAGAAAAGGGAACCCTCTTGCACTGTTGGTGGGAGTGTAAATTGATACAGCCACTGTGGAGAACAGTATGGAGGTTCCTTAAAACACTAAAAATATAACTACCATATGACCCAGCAATCCCACTATTGGGCATATACCCTGAGAAAACCATAATTCAAAAAGAGTCATGTACCACAATGTTCATTGCAGCTCTATTTACAATGGCCAGGACATGGAAGCAACCTAAGTGTCCATCGACAGATGAATGAATAAAGAAGATATGGCACATATATACAATGGAATGTTACTCAGCCATAAAAAGAAACAAAATTGAGTTATTTGTAGTGAGGTGGATGGACCTAGAGACTGTCATACAGAGTGAAGTAAGTCAGAAAGAGAAAAACAGACCGTATACTAACACATATATATGGAATCTAAAAAAAAAAAAGATTCTGAAGAACCTAGGGGCAGGACAGGAATAAAGATGCAGTCATAGAGAATGGACTTGAGGACATGGGGAAGGGGAAGTGTAAGCTGGGACGACGTGAGAGAGTGTCATGGACATATATACACTACCAAATGTAAAATAGATAGCTAGTGGGAAGCGACCACATAGCACAGGGAAGTCAGCTCAGTGCTTTGTGTCCACCTGGAGGGTTGGGATAGGGAGGGTGGGAGGGAGACACAAGAGGGAGGAGATATGGGGATATATGTTTATGTATAGCTGATTCACTTTGTTATACAGCAGAAACTAACACACCATTGTAAGGCAATTATACTCCAATAAAGATTTTAAAAATAAATAAATAAAGATTGCATGAAGTTCAAAAAAAAATAGCCAATCAGTGTTCTTACTTTAGTTATTAGCATTCTGTCAGACCTGTACAGTAATGATTAGTTACCCTTTATTGTACTTTTGGCATGCTTCCCATGTTTAATTTCATTGTAGAGAAGGAACACATAGTTAAGGAAATTGCAAAGAGGGGGAAAAGTTAAAATAGGGAAAATAATGACATAGATTCGAAACTGACTTTAACTTATTGTTGTAATAAGACTTTTGCAAGTAGAGTGGAAAAGAATTATTTTTAAATTTGCATTTGAACTATTTTCTGCTCAGCCTCATAACTTTGAACTTGAAATAGTTTATTTCCTTTGGGTTACAGATTATTTTCATCACAGCACAGGAAATAACAAGCATACATTGAAACAAATGAATAAAATAAATTCTAAATATCTGTTTGCTGAAAACACTAAAATTATTCATCAAATATATTATGAATGTCTTAAAATATCTATGCATATATAGTCCTAAACAATTTTCCCTGTGAAGTAGTATTATTACTCATCTGCTCTCTTGCTAGAATATAGTTTTAGTATCTGCCCAAAGACACTGTATTAAAAATGTATGTGAAAATGGCCAAGTTAAATACAGACTTTGTTACATGCTGAACTGTGGAGCAAAGTGTCATTAGAAGGAGCAGAACTATGGACGGCTCCCCTATATTCCGGCATTACTCAGTTCCCAGATCCCTGCTGTGTAGTTGTTCCACTCGCCAAGAAGCCTGTTAAAGAGCCCCCAAGAGCATGTGTACAGCCCTCCATGTTAATAGTTAATTGGTGAGGATGGCAAGATGAGAGGACAGCCGAACATGTGGTCTCTCAGACTCAAGCAGTAGACAGACCTTTAGTTATAATAACAGCAGCTGCTCACATTCTCACAACTCAACTGTTCAAAACTGTTGTCGAGTGAAGATTATAGTGGATTGAAAAAGAAAGAGGAAAAGTTACATCTAAGAAAAATAACTAAAACCCTACCTTGAAACTCTTCCTTCCTATTATCTTATGAGAATATTATTTCAACTTTTAAAATCTTAAGTATAAATTTCCATATTAAAGATTGTTATATTTCAGCTGCTTTTTTTCCTGTTTACTGTTAGAAACACAAATGTCTGTACACCCTTCGAAACTTTTTAACGAGCTTTTTTTACGCGGTGATAACTTTGAAGCTGTTACAATTGGTTACTGTTTGATTTCCGTATCTAGCAATATATGAAACTCTAATGTTTTTTGGTCTTATAAATGAGAACTGGCTTACTATTAGCGAAATTTGTCATCCACTTGCAAATTATACAAATATTTTGTGCCTTTTAAATTAATTTTATTTGCAATTATCAGTGACAGTTCTGCTTAAGAAAAATGGTGACCAATAACATTTATTCTTTTTGGAAATAGAAACTTAGTTTCATGCCTTATTATGATTATATTGGCGAGGCGAAAGGAAAATAAATTTCCCCTAGCTTATGCATTTTATTTACACAATATGTGACAGGTTGTTCTCGATTTGTATTTTTTATTGATTGAAAACACTTTTACCTGAAACTGTCAGGAAATAAATATTAAAGCACTTAGAGTGGTAATTAAAATAGGAAAGGTTATTTTTCTATACCTTTCTCACAGCTTTCCTTTCAAAAAGAAAATTTACTTTTTATTATTGCTAATCTATTCAAGCTGTCATAATCTACACTTTTAAGGAATTTTTAAATATAAACAACTCAATAAATTTCTCCTTAACTATAATAATGCAGGAGTGAAAACTTCCTTGACATTTTTGATGATAAAATATGAAATAACTTTTTCTCATTCTACAATAATTCTTTGTATTGCTAACATTTAATGTATTTGCTTATAGAACATTAGTTGGTAAACTACTTAAACTTTCTTTTTTTCAGAATAGATTTTAGATTTGTAACTGGCCTATAACATTTTTATTGGTCATCACTGGCACTTCGTCAGTAATAACCCTATTCAGTTTTTATCATAAACCACTATTTTCCAAGAATTTTATCTGTGGAATTTCCCTCCCCACCCTCCCCCCGCCTCCAGCTACCTCACTGAAGAAAACTATCACCAGCATTAGTTACCTTATACCAAGGAAAAATCATTTTCTGAAGAAAAGCAGGAAGACAGGCCCTTGTTACATGTCTCTTGAAAATTGAAAGAAGTTTTAGTGTGTTATTTTAATTGATATATTTTCAAATCAATCCTCTATAATATTAATATATGAAAACTTCGAAGCCACTGAAGTAAATGATGCAGTATGTTTCAGTGTGGAGAAATTCAGAACAAACCTCTTCACATCCATAAACTTTTGTGTTCATGCTGAGTATTTTAGCAGCTAAACTCTAAGGCAAGCGATGGACAGCTATAGAACTAACCACTAATATAGGATTATGAAATGTGGACTCCAGTGGCCTTGTGAATTTCTCTCAGTGTGAAATCTTTTATTCTTAAAATAAGACCTAAGAATAATTGTATGGTAAGGGAACATACCTTACCATATGAGTTTACAACTATAAAATTCTGGAAAATATTGTTTTTCTAATTGTTGATATGAGCATCATTATAGGAAAACATAACAACACCTTCTGCCTTATAACTTAATCTATCTTAAATGGTCTTTTAAAATGTACTTTATTAAGGAGAATTATTATTTGAAATGGTCTTTTTAAATACAGTTTGTTACAAATATTTAAGGCTGAAAATTATAGATTCAATCTCTTGATCACGACTATCAATTATTAAAGGATAAAGTTGGATATTCTGGGTATCAGTTTTTCATATTCTCAATTAAGAATCTGCCTTAATTTTTCTAGACCTTCCCAACTACTCTGATATAGATTGCAAAAAATTAATATTTTTTAAAGTTTAAAAAGAAATAATTATTTTTAATGAAATGAATCATATTCAACCCATATTAATTTTACCATATTTGTCAAATTCCAGTCTTTGGAAATTTAGTAACTTCATACAAGTCTGGTTGGGTGTAAACAGAGTCTGTTTTTCTTTACAACAACAAATAATAGAACTGTGTTTCAACTCTGCTCCTATATGCTTGGATTTATAAATTTTTATAGTTCCAGTGTATTTTTCTTCTGTTTCGTATTACACAATCTAGTGTTTGATTAATTTTTTAAATCAAATCTTAGCTTGTATGCATTATACTTATATTTCTAATTTACTTTCTTGGTCCAGGATGTTTGAAAGTTTTTACACAAATAAACTCCAAATTTCTTATAAGTTTCTGTCTACGTAGAGCCTAACGCTACGTAGAGCAGTATATGTGCCATTTTGTCATAGTGTAAATATGCATATTAAATAAGGGTAGCATTTTTAAAACTGTCAGTAAGATTCATGTGTGTCTTCAAAAGTAAAAAGAGTCATTTAGAAACCTTTTATTATAATTAATCTAACCAAATCATATTTGATAAGGCATACAATGAAAAATAATTTTGACTTGAAATACTTTTTTGCTTTCCCTAAAATTATGAAGTTTTGGTTCATGTAGCAATTCATACTATATAGTTCCTAGTAGTGGTGTTGGTTGGTAAAGTACTATTTAGAGCCAAAATTTTCAAATATATCAATGATAGAAATAGAGAAATGTCTCATCACAGTATGGAGATTGAGTCATCTGTTTGGGCATATGGATTCTTTGGCTGCTGGACTGCATAGTCTTTATAATGCCCAATGTCCAGGCATGGACACAACTGTTCTGGGAGCAGAATCGGGGAGGGACTCTGTGTTTCGTCTCCTTGAACATGATAGAAGAAAAAAAGGGGAAGGATCTTTAACATTATTTTTATTATAGACTCTCCTCTACTACATCACTTTTGTGTACAGAAAAGAAGTACAACTTTACTTAATTTTGTATTTATTTTACAAATAGAATTACTAAGCTTTTTATCTTGGGTGTTACAAGCTTTCTGAAAAACACCTATAAGAAAATGCAAATTTTGAATTATTCCTATTTATATACTTAGATGCATACCTTCCCTTAAAGAAAGATTACTGTCTTCAAAGAAGGGTGATACTTATTTCTTAATATCGAGACAAAACATGCTTGTAACGAATTATAATTTAAAGCTGTTTAAGTACCAGGTCATATATTATATCCTAACATTATTTTTTAGCCCTTTGCTATTAATTACATCATTATTACTATATAAAGAGTTCCTGCTTCTCTAATAATGTTTTCACACCCTATGTAGTTAATCTTTAATGTTGGGGAGGACGGGAGAGAGATTAAATTAGCCTTGTAACCTCTTTCTCTTCCAGGCTGATGATGGAAAATAAAAGCTCTTAGCCACAAAATGTAACACTTAGAATTAATATTTAATTAGACTAGCAAATTGTACACAGTGGCTGAAAGCTTCCGAAGAGTTTTTAGTGCCACAATTGACCTACAGGTTTAATAATAACTCACTTCTAGAAGCAAGTGCCAGTTCAGCATAGTAGAGCCACTGTAAGAAAGTCCTGAGAGATTAAAATCAGCAAACCAAATGGCAGGCAGGGATTCCTGGGATGGAGCCTTCTGGAAAGCTGGGAGCTGGAATAGCTTTTAAGCCAGGATTCAGATGAGAACAGTGGGTGAAAAAGCTGATCCCTCCTGTTCTGGGAGCTTCTGGTTGTAGGCCAAAATCTTAGAACAGATTTTTACTAAATGTTTTTGCTGCAGCTATTAACTTACATTGAAAATCAAATATTGAATAATTTTTCTGTAAAATTTAACAAAATTTTTGTGTAAACATTAGTTCTTAATTTCTTATATATTAGTACATAATATCTGTAAACTCAGATCATTAGATTATCAGATGGGTTTGGCGCTGTACATCTATGCTGTTTTGCTGTGACATGCTGTTTCCTTGTTCCCTGTATAGTTGATTTATATGGTTCATTTCTATATTATTTCATTACGGGACATTATGCAGAGCCTGAGAAAGAGATTCTGAAGTCTGTAGCCCAAGAAATTTTTTCTTCCAGAAGAGATATATATCAACAAACATAAATCAGAAGCATTTTTAATTTTTAAAGACCTAATATTTATAAAAGCAATTCTACATTTGTTTATGCTTATGATGCAATTAAATTATAAGTGAATAATTGGACCTCCTGGTGAAACATTGGATCCTTATATCTCTGAGAAATTAATCTGGTGAAAAAATAGGATACCATGAGTTTGAAAATGTGCAAGCACAGAACAGCCAACTAAAAAAGGAACACCTTACATAATTTGTTGGTTATGTCTTAAATAATTGAAGGAAAGCTAGTCATTAGTTAAAAATTCAAGCAGGTGAGAACCTTGCCAGCAGAGGGAGTAGTCCTGTCTTCTGTCAGGTTCCCATCATATTCCCACCTGCCTCAGCCTTTTTCGCAGCCAGTCTCCCATCTGGACCTGGCTCTGTCAGCCTGTTCCTGATGACAGGCTATAATTTTATACTCAATATGGGATTATTCTAAGCTGATTTTAAATTTTAGTATCTTTAACCTACCACTGCATCGCAAACATCAGCTGGATGCTCTGTTTGATATTTGGATATTAGCAGTCGTTTTTCCAGGCAGGGTGTGAGCTTTTGGACATCTGCGAGTTGCATTTTAAGGGTTTCATGTATAAAGTAGTGAGCAACAAATTTCTGATTTAGGAAGTTACCCATAAAAGATTTTAAAATACAAGTAAATTTCCATGGGAATAATTTCTATAATATGAAACTAGATGACGTGTAGTTTATTAAAACTGCCTAAAATTAATTACGAATATTTTGCTATTATTCTGTTCAGCCTATTCATTACAGCATTTTGTTCAGTCCATTTATAAGGGTTTTCAGAATTGTAAGTTTTTTAATGTTTTATATAATAACTTACTAAAAAATAAAACTGATGTAAACAAATGTTCTGCAGAGCATGTAGTATTTGAGACCAGGGTAAATGTAAATAATATATCTGAAAATAACATCATGTGTTCTTTAAAAAATGCTTCAATTTTAAGAAACCAACATTTTCATACCAAAATATAGAATAACAAGTGTATGATTAGATGGAAAACAAAAAATATGGCTCCATTGCTTAATCCTAGTAAAAATCCTGGTATTTGGCAACATACTCAGCAATTTCTTTTGCCCTTGAGGTAGGTATATTTACCATTAGCTTCTTTGTGGATATGTTTTAAACATTAGAAAAAGGAACCGAAATATGTTGTTTTATGATTTCCCTACATGAATATCAATATACAATGCTACTGAGAGAGTGTTGCCATTAGGATTTTTTTAATTTACAGAAGTTCCTCCATATTTTAAAATTGTATGTGACTTTGAATAAAGTTCAGTATTAAATCTGGAAAGATTTAATCTAATACCTTCACTAAGGTTAATATTATTATTAATATATATTAGTATAATTTTGATAAAATTATATTCTTTCTTAAACTCAAAATTAATTATGAATATAATTATCTCCCCACTATCAATTTTTTTTTTTTAGTAAAATAAGAGTCTAATCCACAGAAGTAAGTGACAACTCTGGGAAGGTGAGGGAAGGCATGTAAAAAGTTACAAACTGTATAACTGTTTTTGGGGGTTTTTTTGCGGTATGTGGGCCTCTCACTGCTGTGGCCTCTCCCGCTGCGGAGCACAGGCTCCGGACGCGCAGGCTCAACGGCCATGGCTCACGGGCCTAGCCGCTCTGCAGCATGTGGAATCTTCCCGGACCGGGGCGCAAACCCGTGTCCCCCGCATCGGCAGGCGGACTCCCAACCACTGCACTAACAGGGAAGCCCTAATTTTATTATTTCATAGTCTTGATTTCAATTGAATGGAGAACTTAATAAGCATGGAAAAGCAAATACCTCATTAAATATCCCTAGATTTATCCCTTCATTCAAGTTTGGTTTTTTTTATTACACGACAAAAAAATATCATGAGTTGTGGTATGTTTGTGTTTCTAATATCATTTTTCAAAAAATGTTATTATAACTTGAACTGTTAACTAGAATACTTGCTTTTCTTGTGGTGATTCCCTCCCCACCATAGACACACACATCGTTTCACATAGTAGGGTCAAACATAAAGTAATTTAAATATTTCTTTAACTTTTCAATATTAACTTGATAGTGCTTTTGTGCTATTGTAGTCCCAAATCTGATGTGCGTGCCATACTCAGATGGAGCTCTACCCTTCATATTGTGTGTTTGCTGTCTTTCTTATTGAGTAACCCAAGAACTTATTCTAATTTGAGGCGTTTCACAAATGCTTTATGTCAGTTGATTTATTCCTTTCAAGCTTCTTGATAGTTAAGTGATTGGTTAATTACTTTTTAATTATCTTGTTAAAATCTTTCCTGGAAGTATATATTGTATTGGTACAAACTATATCGTTTATATTGTTGAGGTAATTAAGTCCAAGTAAGTAAGGAAATATTCAGAGTTTTTTGATATATTCTCATTGTTACTTGGTTACTCTAAATAGGTATCTCAACTATTTTCATTAGAAAACAAAGGGAGCTTCCTGTGGCAGTAGTTGAATTTTTATCTCTTAACAAAGTTCTTATATTTGGCTTTATGAGATTTGAATTGGAAAATAGCATTAAATTAACCTTCCTTTATTTAAAATCTATTTAATGGATTTGGCATATCCTAATAAAAAGAGGTTACCATTCTGTAGAAGTAAATAGGAAACATTCTATGAAACCAAACAAGGAACAATCAAAACAAAAACTCTGTGAAGTTTTTTGTGAAATTAAAATTGGAGTAAGAAGGTAGTCAACTGGACATTCCGATTTGCCTTTTTTATTTGCAACATCATTTGATGTAATTTAAATTTAAGTAATTAATTAAGAAATTACACCACAACAGAAAGTTTTAAGAACCTTTTATGTAACTTAATACAATGCTATTTGGGATTGCCAGCAAACTCTTAAAACTCCTGGACCCTGGCTCTCTCCTGGCTTCCCTCCTAGTCATGTTTTGGCTACTATCCAGAGCTGACAACTTTCACCCAGGACTGAAGGGCGATTTGCCTAGTATAAGAAAGATTTTTGAGTCATCCTAGATTTTCACATCCAGATGGGCAGGAAGGAAGAGTGGCAGTATCATTGTATATATTTGGGTGATGTCATTATGCCATGCATGTGGTGTAACCATTAATTTACTCATACTGGTGACTCCTGAATGTCCTTACTCAAATATTCCTTATTGGCAACTATATTGCAACAACTTCAAATTTAACACAAAAATTATTCAAAATTTATGTCTAAGTAATAGGTGCACAAATACCTTTACTTCTCCATTTCCAACTACATACACATACTGTAGACTAAAGAGGTTTCGCATCTTGGCTAATAACATAAAAACACTTAGAATCTCTTAAGATGAGAATATAGAAGTTCCAGTTTCCAGGCCTCTGCTAAAATCATTATGCTAAAGCTTTCTGAACATTGCAGGTTATAATAAGACAATTTATTGTCCATAGTGCATTATTCCTAAAGTGAATTGTGATTATTATGCTTTTAAGGATTTTTAAAAGCAGTTAATTTTAGATTCTTTTAAGTAAATTTACCTACCTTTATCTAAAAGACCATTTAGTATTAATATTATGATTTGAAAGACATTTTGACAAGAGTGGTTTTAAGGTACGATTACATCAATATACCACATTCCCTATGAATCTTGGAGGTAAAGAAGTAATCTGTAACACTATTTGAACTTTTAAAAAAGTAAGTACCTTTACATGCCCAAATATCTTTTATGCTCCTACAAATAATTGGAAGACTGAATGAGTTTAGGATAAAATTCATCTCATTCAGAAACTTAGATGTTATTCTTATATAATTTCCTGTGCTTTTTATTTTATAGACATTTTTCAGATATCTATACAACTTTCACAATTAATCTGGTTTGCCACATTACATAAACTGTTTTCTAGAATTGCTGTGCAGAAAGCAGTAAGCTCACCGTTAAATGTAACTTATATTATGGTAATGATTAAAAGTTTATTCTTGTTCTGATACTTCATGGAAGCTTTTAAGATAGAATTTCGTTTGTAGTTAATAACATGTAAACCTATGGAGCTTAGCAATATGACAAATGAAATATATGTATGAGTTTCTGAGATTTTAAAATCTAGGCTGTCTGTATCTTTTATATTAATTCATCAGTTTTCCTCTGCAAGGTGGATAATTGATATTTTTAATCTCCCGCAAATTACCTTAAAAAGACTTATAATGTAGATAAATATTACAGGATGTTAAGTGGTTTATTAGTCAATTTTAAGGTTAAATTAAGGAAAGAAACCTTCTTTGAAATAAATGTCATGTTGACCATTTAAATACACAGGACCTTGCTTATATACTACTAGAATGGAAGACTAATTCCATACTTAAACGTTACAATTTCTGTCATTCATAAGCCCTAGTTTATATCACCGAAATCCTGATATTTGAGTCGTAACAAAAATTGACTTTTATAATTTTAGATTCAGATATTTAGATACAAAGACTCAGTCTTCTGTTTATAGATAAAAGGAAATCTGACCTTTTTGATTAAGAAATATTGTCAGTAGCCTTTATAAGTGCTTGTTCATCTGAGGGTCCATGGCAGGAGTACTCTTCCCAGTTGAGTTTATCCTAAAAATGAAATGATAAGAGTCTGCTGGTTGTTATCTAAGATCCTTCTTAATGGGAGAACCACATGGTTATTCTTCATCTCCCACTTGTTCTCACCCTCTACAGCCAACTCAGCCATACCCCACCCCCACCCCAACATTGTTCAGTACTCAGCACAATGAATCATTTTCAAGTTGACTCATTGTGAACTGTCTCCCAGCTGTTGGAATGTCTGGCAGACATTTTTGTTTGGGTGAAGAATAACTGGCTGAAACCCAACCTGGATGAGCTCGATATAATGGTCTTTGGCTAAAGAAATATTGAGAGGAGCATGTTTATGGCCTTTGAAACCCCTGTTATTCCTGGAGTAAGACCATCCCCTGTGGCATAGAACTGAAAGTAAGGGATCAATCTGGATTATTTTCTCACCATTGAATGAAAAATTGCCTTGGAAAAAATAGGCATTTCCAAATGATGTTCGTTTTTCTATTCTTGGTACCTCCCCCCCGTGATTGAAAGTATTAAAGACAATTAAGGGTAATTACTTTTGCTGCTTCCTTTTAAGAGCACTATTTCAAAGGCTGTAATATTCTCTTCATAACACGCATTGCTACTTACAGAGGAGTTGCAAAGTACTGCCCTAGATATGAGTTAACTAGTCACTTCAGCATAATGTTTAGTGACAGAGGCTACTGTGTATTTCAAACCAAGTCAGTTAACATTAACCAACCCTCTTTTATTTTTCATTCTTATGCTATCTTTACAAGAGAACTTAAACAGAGGAATACCAGTAAGCTCAATAGTCAATCACATTTTCAGAAAGTGAACATATTTGATTGTATTTGGACTTTTCTTAACAGGGGACATAACATGAGACTGTAAATTGTCTTGACTGTTTTACATTTCCCATGCTTTTTTTTAAGGATTAGTTTTAAAATGGTATATCAGTGTATAAAATGGGAGTTTCAAAATTATAAAATTTTATAAACAACAATCTTTTCAACTTATCCTGATCTTCAGATCAAATATTTTTCTAAGGTGTTATAGCCTATAAAATAGTTTTCAAACCTATCACCCTATCAGGAGTTATAAGGAATACTGAACTTTATTAAATAAAATAATTCAAGAAAACCTGCAGATTATTGTGATTATATTTTTAATTATTATATTTTTTATAGCCATGAAATTCTGGGTATTTTAGAACTATTGCTATTTAAAATGTGACATCTTTTATAATGTATTGTTCAGCAGTATTTTTGATTCAGGTCTGGTTGTGTTGGGAAGGAAAGGGTAGGCTACTAGTCTAGTGCTGGTCATCTACAATCTTTTCTTTGCCTTTATCGTTATTACAGAGTCAAATAGCAGCATCTGGAAAGAGAGAATAGAAGACTGCAGAGCTGGCCATGCTGCAGACTCTTAGCTGGACCCTTCCATATTTCTAATATGTTACAGAGGACCTCAGCTATTATAAGGCTGGGACATGGTCCCAGTTGACAGATGTTAGTGGGATCTTCCCTTATACATTATACTGTACTATATACTGCTTCTAAATTCTGATGTTTATCAGATTTTCCGATGGGCACTGGGTAAAGTAATTTGAAAAAATAATAGTATATGAAAATAAAGGTAGCCTTGCCCCTTAAGACAAGAGAAAAACTATTTTTCTATGAAAACTAAGGTATGCCCCCTCAGCTCTTCAAATTAGAATAGCATACCTACATGGGCCATATTTTTCATCCAGTTTTCCACCTGTGGTAGCTTTAACTTTTAAGTTATTTCTCCATTTTGATAGTCTATCTTCTCTACAATTTGTCATTGTGATGGCATAATGACATTGTCTAGATGGTATATTTTAAATATAACATGAGTGTTTTGTTTCCTTGTTTTACAGAATAAAGCAATTATTGCTCGTGTTACAAACTTGTCAGATACAGTAGTTGGTCTGGAATCATTTATTGGTTCAGAGAAAGAAACCAACCCATTATATAAGGATTATCATGGTAAGCAGCATCTTTATAATGAAAAGGGCGTGTTCCAATTGCCTGGAAGAATCTTGTCCAGTCATAATATCTACTGTCATGTAGCATGAATTTTATTTTTTAATATATCTGTTAAACTTTTTTCCTTCCTGGCCAATCTTTCATGGCAGCTTGTCACCAAACTACATTATGACTAAGACGCATAGTAGCTATTTGAAAGGTGTCAAACCCAGATACTAAGGCATGGCTCAGTCAGATGTACATTTTGTCCCTAAAGTTGCTGTGAAATCAGTCTTACTTATTAACCATGTTAGAAATAAATATTATATAAATTCTAATAATAACAGCTATGTATAGTGGTTTATACTTTACAAAGCTTAGCTGTATGATAAATAAAATTCATACTGTATTACAGTTAAAAAGTCTTAGTCAATCACATTTTCAGAAAGTAAACATCTTTTATTATATTAGGACTTTTCTTTGATCATTTTGTTGTTAGAGTTATTAGCAAGTTTTAAAATGTTACCACCCTAGTATAAACACAGGTCAAGTAATCAGGCTTCTTACTTATATTTTTTGACTTTTAATAGTATTTTAGTCATTTGGTTAACTTGGGGATTTTTTAAAATAAAAGTTCCTACATAGAACTGTCTCAATAGGGTAAGTTTAGTAGTTATGCTTATCTTAGATCTAAGCTGAATATAGAGTATGGTGAATACTAAATTTTTACCTATTTATTATTCTGAATGAATACTAATTATTGCTATTATTATTGTGGAACTACTATACTTCCATGGAAAACCTTAGTCTAAAGACTGAATAGCTTATTTGAAGCCTGCTACAAGATTGTGTAATATTGTGATTGTAGGACTGTGGCAATTTCTAGAGGCTACCAACAAAAGGATTATAAGATACTTATGACCACCAGGGCTTTAAAGAGTTGGCATAAAACCTTTTAAAAAAATAATAAAATAGCATGATCTAACAATCGAGTATTTTATAAAAGGCTAGAAAATATAAACTGTGAACAATAAATAAAATATAAACTGTGAACAACAAATAAAATAATTTGCCTCATGATCATTGCGTAAGTGTGGATGTGGTATATGCCCAAATTAACCCTCTATATAATTCATTTAATATATTACTATTGCTTTGGTAGGAAGAGAACTGTTAAGGTTAAACTATTTCCCTTTTTTCTTTTTCTAAAATTTGTATTAAACTATATAAAATATTGTATTAGTTTTAGGTCTACAACATAATGATTTGATATAGGTATATATTGAGACATATAATATTGTATTCGTTTTAGGTCTACAACATAATGATTTGATATAGGTATATATTGAGAAATTATTACCACAATAATTTTAGTTAACATCCATTACCACACATAGTTACACTTTTTTTTTTCTGTTGGTGAGAACTTTTAAGATTTACTGTCTTAGTAACTTTCAAATATACAATACAGTATTGTCAACCGTAGTCACCATGCTACACATTACATCTCCAGGATTTATGTATCTTATAACTGGATAAACTATTTCTTTAATTTATTATTTACATTTTATGTTAAAACAACTGAAGTTAAACATTATCTTTATAAGTTATATCTGAGTATCATTTGTAAGTACTATGAGTTTATAAATTTAGTAAAATCATATTTTATATTTAAAAAAATATTATTTTGATTGAAACATTTCAAAGGTTGAAAAGCTATGATTTTTTTGTGCTGAAATCTCTGGATTGACCAATCTTGTTTGCCACAGATTAATAGATGATTCTGATGAAAAGTAAAGTTTCTGTTAATAAGAAGGACCTGATGAATGATTGATTCACTCTGTAAGGCCTCCTGATTTAACAGTTAACCAAACAAGCACTTACAAGGTTAAATTGAGAAATGTGCACGTGGAAGTATGGTGTGATTATTTCTAATATATTTTACTAAATAACTCTGTATGAGATATTTTTAATTTGTATGTAAAAGCTGTCTTCTTAATAACACCTTTTGCATTTTCTTAAGTTTAAAACATTAAGTCAGATATTTTAGTGAATTATTTTTGAAGGGGCCATTTCTAAAGTTAAGCACTTGGAGGTTGACCCTTTTAAGCTAACAATAATACATTACTAAGCATCCAAATACACACACGCGCAAAACTCTATACTAGAGAAGCAATTATGTAAATAAGATTTATCTAATTTGTTCGAATCTGGATTTCCCTTCTTCCCCCATGTTGAGGGATCAGTGTCTTTGGGATGGTAATTTTTAAATATGGGCTGAGTCAGGCAGAGAGACGCGCTGAAGAATCTTCCATGTCTTCATCTGTGGCAAATGACCCCGAGTTTAGTCAGAAACTGCATTAAGCTGCACAAAAGCCATCCAGTGCCCTTGTCAGAAAAAATTAGCAAGTGTTTCTATTGACAAGAGGCCAAAGCTCACGGTTTACCTAGCACTGTTACAAAGCTTATAACAGCTACATAAAGGTCTAACATGCCACAGAAATGAGTGTCTTGGGATGGCATGGGGGTTAATGTTTGATCCTAGAGTGTGCTCTGAAATGTAGTTTTCTTCAATGGTTTGTTCAAGTCATTAATAAGGTATAAAATGAAATACTTTTCATTAGTGCTTCACTGGTTATCAGTAACCCATAAGCCTTGTTTTGCTGGCTGCTTACTGGTGCATTTAATAAAATAAAGATCACTCAGTGGTGCCGTGGGCAGCATGCAAGGTGATAGCCATATTTGCTTACTGTAAATACAAGAGAAAATCACACACAAACCGGCTGTAGTTTTGACAAGTATTAAGATCCTTCTTTACATCTGTACTTCTGTACCAAAGTGCAATTAGTTTTCCTCGCACAAGGATTTCTGTTTATCTTATTCTGCTTGATTACTTGAGTATAATCACACCATTTGCTTCATTGCTCCTGGTAGTAAGCTCCAGTTTTAAAAGGGGGAGGATGCTTGTGTGTAAATTTACAGAATTCTGCTGTAAGACTCTTTAATTTATGCATCCAATGACAGCGTTTTTTAATTTGTTTAATTTTCTTTTCACAAGGTTTGATTCACATACGGCAGATTCCTCAGCTTAATAACTTGATTTATGATGTATCAGATGTCAAAGACTTAGCTTTTAAATTAAAAAGGAAGCTATTCACCATTGAGGTAAGAGAGAATTTTTATGTTTGAGTCACAGTCTTGAGGTAAATAGTATCTCTTTTTCTTTTACTTTAATGAAATTCATGCTAAATATTTTTAAGTTCTTTTGATGTAACAGAATAATTTTTTTACACTATCCTTTTTTGTCTTTTATTTTAATGGTATATCATTAGAGTATAGCAAAAATCATTTTGTTTTAAATGTCTGTTAAAAGTAAGGTCCAAACTTACATGAGAAGTATGACGTGCATATTTCCAAGGCTTTCAAAAGCGTGTTTAATTAAATGTTAATGAGCTGTGCTTATTTGTGTGTGGAGTGTGAATGCTACCCACAATTGTGTATGGCTAAGAAAAGAAGATCCTTATCTACATTCTAAAAGCAGTTTTCTTTACTATTAGTGAAATCACCTTTCCTCTTTCCGTGCTGAATAAAACAAAAGTATAATTTACACCAGCGTCTTTAAGTAAATTTTCTACAGAAACTTAAACTTTTTTGTGACCTTTATGCCATCAATAGTGACAGAAAATAGTAGTGCAAAAGATTTATTTCGACTTAATCTTGCTAAAGAGCAAATGAACATAGCACTATTAAGCAATTAAAGTTGGTGTATTTATTAATGAAATAAATGCTCAGAAGAGAGAGAGAGATGGCTTCTGGGTGATGTGATAGTTATCAGTATAGTCACTGGTGCAATTTTTTTTAACAAAGACATAAAACAGCCAAGCAGCCTTGACAAACCATTTTGTTTAATCTCTTTTCAAATGAAAAGCTCTTAAGCAGGCCACTTGTCTTAACTGCTTGAAACCATAAAAAGAGAGAATTGCCACCAATAAATTAGCATATTTTTAACTTCATCGTCAAATGATGGTCAATGTGGCTTGGCACTGCTTTGGTGTTTGGGACTTCACCCTTAAGTGACCACTCTGGCCCTTTTTTGACCCTCTGCCCTCTTTAGCTGGCCACTTGATAAGGTAACTTAATGGTGCTCTCTCTTTTTCTCTTTCCCTTCCCATTTGCAAGTGGCACTAACCTATAAATCATTGTAAGGGCCCTATCCAGTGACAAATTAATGTGCCCTCCTCCTAATTAATGGTCATCAATGTCCTTAATTATCTAATCCTATTGAGAGCAGTTAATAGTTAATCAGGCAGCCAGTTCTTCAAGCAGGTCATCTCTGCAGGAGTGTTAGAAGTTTCTCATCTGGGGATGCTCCCTTCAAAAGCCACTTAAAGCCAAAAGAAGGAGAGTGTAGAAATAGTGATTCTTGAGCTAATTTGCCTTAGTTCTCAAAAGGAACCATTGAAATGGAACCCAACACTGTAATTGTTCAACATTGTTTCAGTTTTTCTGACAGAATATTGGGTAATTTACCATAATATTGCTAACGCTTTTAGAGGGATAAAGTTATAGTTGTTAGCATCACAAGGAAAGCATGCCTCCTCATTTTCTTTTAGGTGGAATTTATATATTTAATGAAAGATATAAAATGTTTTTCTCCATGTGGCACCTTTCTCCCAAGATGAGTATTCTGACAACCAGGTCTAAAGTATCATGTCTGTCACCATACACACTAAGCAAGGAGATTCCCTAGTGAAAAAAATATTGCACCCAGAGAAGATGGTTAGCACAGTAACGTGAATCATGTTTATTTTCACTCTCCCTCTCTCACACAGACACACACACGCACACACACACACACACAAACTGGGTCTTATTTTGGGGGTGAGGAGTAGAAATAAAGGACTTACATGTCAAGTAGGACCTCTCCTTCGAATAACTTTAGGTTCTAATAGTGACTACGTTTTACTACACTTTGCCACTGGAGCTGATAAAAGGTCTAGGTTTCTGTTCCATTTCCTCTCTCTTCTTCCCACTATCCTAAACTAAGAGAACCGTTAAAATTGGTCACCCTATGATTTGGAAGCAGTATTTAAAAACAAAACACAAGTAGGTGGTTATTCTTTATTTTAAGTTAATATTCAATAAAGTTGATCAAATTTTTTACCTTTTTGGCTTATAACCTAAATGAATATGTTTTCTTTTAAGTATAGAAATATAAGTGAAACATATTCTAAATAACTTATTTACTTATGCCATAACATTCAATTTGGTGATTAGAAAAAAATGTGAATTAAAGAATCAAACCTAACAGAAGTTATAGGATAAAATCATGTATTTCATGAAAGATTAAGTGCTTTAAATGTAGCATTGTACATTATAAGATGCATATGGAAACAGATAGCAAGTCTTTCATGATATATTATGGGCAGTGGAAACAAGAGGATTCCTTCATCAAGTGGCAGTGTTTTGAGATGCACAACAAATAAATATTTTTTTAAATTGCCTTGATATTTAAAAAATAAGGAGATGTACACTATACTAGTCTGTAAAGTCTGAGGCTATAATATACCAGATATTGAATCCGTGGCTTTCTTTCAGAAGGAAAGGTGGTTTAGCAGGTAAAGCGAAAATAACTTTTCTGATTCCATGCAGGTAGATTTGTTACATGTGGGAATTTACTGTGAGTAACATGGTCTCAAAATGTGGCACAGGTGGAAACAAGGGGCAAAAGAAACAAGTAAAAACCCTCATCTCTATTTTTAGCATCCCTTTTCTTTGATTTATTAAATCATTGCCTTTTTTCATATGAAAACTGAATATGTTTTTACTAATAGCCACCCAGGGCCCCTAACAGGTAGAGCAACTTTAACTTTAATCTCTAGTTTCTTTGAGTGATTTGGAGAAGGCAAAAGAATATTTCTCCCTTTTTGGAGCATGTATTAGTATTGTCCAGATTCAGGTGGAAGCATTTGTCTAATCACAGTTAATTTTTAGTGATACTTAGTATTCATCATCTATAAAGCTGTATGAATTAGCCCCTCTACAAAAACCATAGCAGAATCATATCTATGGTAATGACACTAAAATCCTGGCATGCATTCTGAATAAGTAAAAGAGAAAGTTTATAGTTGATTCAACATGGCTTCAGGTTAAAAGAAATAACTTTCCAATTCTTTGAATGTTGATAATCCTTGTAAACTATACACAGTAATTCTCTAGCATATCTGATTAACCGTAATATACTACTTATTTCGTGACCTTACCATAGCTCCATTCAATCATAGCTAGCATTTATGAAGCCTTTATTGTGTACCTGGCACTGTTCTGGCTTATTTATATTTTCTATATTGAGATTAAATATTTTATAACCAAAGGCTTTACTAAGGTATAATAATAGACTCAATATATGGAAACTATGTCTTTTTCATCTTTGTATCTATCCCAGAACTAAGAAGAGTCACAGACTTAGTAGGTATAAAATCTCTGCTGAAATATATATAATATAGATAAATTATGGAGTTTAAAGAATAGCCCAAATAATACAGCTATAAATATTATATAAGTTCCACTGGTCAAGTGACCTATAAACACTACCTTCTCAGTTAAGTTCTAAATGTATAACTTGGTTACATAGCTTTACTTCCAAGATGAAATAACTACTTAGATTTGTATTTTTTCAGTTTCTATAATTTTTGCTTCTCTGATGTTGGGATCATCATTAACCAGTTTTCTGTTTATATTAGTAATTATGATGTAATTATAGTACATAAGAGATTTGGTAAGATTTGAAATGTAGCTGTATTTAATTTGATGACATGATAAGAGCAGCATTTTTACTTGCATTTAAGATTATTGTGCTGTTTTGATTTTATATTGTTCATTTTGGTCATATCTTAACACACTCTAGTAATCTAATTTTCTAATATAAATAATAATAATATATTACTACATTAGGTGCAGACCCTATTAAGGTTATTACAAACAAGGTTTCTGCTTTAGTGATGGGACAGTTTTCTAGCTCTAAGATTCAGTGTTTCTATGTTCCAGTCAGAAAGTATGGTTACTGGGGTATACTGGAATATACAAAAGACATTCACCGTTCACTGCAAATTTTCAGTATAAAGATAAACAATACTTATGTAGGCTTTTAATTGATTAAAAAATAGTGAGTATCATAAATATCATATCTGTGTGGGGTTTGTATGCTAAATGAATACTAAACGTTCAGAAAATCAAAGTAAATCAACTTTATTCACGGTTGTCTTGTCATACTTTGCCCCTAATTCAGAATACAGGACCACAGTACCTCTCCAATCACCAAGAACTTTTTCTCACAGAATAATTGATCAACCTGTATTTATTAAGAAACTATTATTTTTTATGCACTTAGTAGATTCATTCTTAAGTATTAAGACCAGAATAGTATATGCCATCCCTATAGATTAGCTTTATATTAATACTACAATATACTTGATATGATTCAGTGGAATTATTTGAAATTTTTACTTATTAGAAAAGCATAAACTTTTGCAAACTACAAGGGTGTCAGTCACTGTGACAACCTTGGACAATTTAGAGTGTTGCATGATATCTTTGGTCCTAGGTTTCCTTACTCCCCTACACTTTTTTAACAGCTTTTCTAGTTCTTAAATGAGAAGTAGAAAGGTGACTGTATGTTTACCATATCTAGAGGTAGAGGGAAGGGAGAGTTAACTTATATGTCAATTCACAGTTGTATCACAAAAATTTAAAAAATGGAAACATAAATGTCTGGCTCAGGAGCATTATTAGGTTGTAGTGTCATGAACCATGTAGTCCAAATATACCTTTTCTGATAATGATGCCCTCCACAAATATTGATTGGTATTTCAAATCCCACATATACTGCAGTTAGCAAAAAGAAAACCAAAGTGGAACATAGACATCTGTTCTTATAGATAAAATCATTTGTCAAAAGTAAACCCAAATTAACATTCTTTAACAGTAGAAATATCATTTTATACTGTTCACATTTTAATGTTCATTATATTATCATCCCCATATTTACACTTTAATTCCCAAGTGATGTAGACATACAGTAATGTCATATAGGTTTCACAGAATCTCCAGAAGCTGGGTTACTACTATGCTCTATATATTTCACATGTCATAGTGAGCCTGTCAAAACTGCATACCACCTTAAAGGGAACACAGTTTTGAGACTCTGTCTAATCCTATTTCTTCCCACTTTGGAATCTTAATTAGAAGAGATAAGAAAAAAAAAACATCATTTAACTAAATTATTGTCCTGAATCTGTAGCAAAAGGTATAATCCGAAATTGGGCCAATTAGTGAACCCATAGTTAGCTATGCTGCAGCGAACAATTTGATTAGATCTGACACCATCCTAGTTCCCACTGTTGTTTTGCCAGGTATGATGGTCAGACTTCAAAGAGCTTGAGGCATCAGCAGGGCAAGGTTTGGAGGCCAGCTTAGGTCCGGTTGTTAATCTCTCTGCTAAAACCACAGCAGCTCTCACACAAAACAAGCTTACACGACACAATCATGCGGTATTAAAGTTAGGGTTGAGTCATGCCAATTTGCCTTTGATTTTTTGATGATTGACCAAAGATGGCTACATGACTAGACACATGCTAAAAGTATACTGATTAGGTAAGTTCCCAAAATATTTGAAGTATTTTTTAACTTCCTATATAAATGTTGTGAAAGCTTATTCCCTTTGATCAAACTTCCAAAGTAATAGTACTATATTGGGGGTGGGGGGGAGGGAATGAGTATTTCTTACTGGCAGCTTGAATCCCAAACTTTTCACTTACTGCTTCATAAAAATTTGTCTTTACATTAATAATTCCTTAAGGAGAATGTAAAAGGAAATAAAAGGAAATTGTTTCTAAGTGGTAAGCTTTTTAAAAACCTATTAAGCGTGTTGAAAGAAAAAACATTTTTCCCTGCATCATTTGTCTTCACCACAATTTTTCTGAAATTTCTTTATAATTATTTTCCACTTAAATGTTGAGTAAAGTGCCCTTCCAGGACGTGATTGCATAAGTGTTCTTTTCTCTGCATTCTGATTTGTTGGAATATTGCAGCAATAGTGACATGTTTCCATTCTGAGAAGAGCCTAAGGCTGCTTTAGTTTTTTCCAAATGATTGAAGCTGCCATCTTGCTGACTTTCCCTTAGGCAGCATAAGGCCTGTTTGCTTTTGTGTTCATTTCACATGCTTCCTGTGAGTTTGGCTGGCAGAACATCAGTGCTTCTCTTGGCAAGGAAGAGTAAATTCATGTTTGGCTATTACATATCTTAAAGTTTCTGTATGGTCAGCAACCCCTAAGATATTAAACTTGTAATTCATTACATGAAATGAATCCTGTTTCTTTGAGAGATACTTTTAAATATCTTATGACACCTTGACTTTGAATCATTTCTATAAAAAAATCATCCTTTTATAAATTGAACTTAAGGTCTAATATTTCACACTGCACTATTTTTTATACTAATTCCTACTGCATTTTACTTAGGAAATTTAAGGAGAGCATATATTTGCATAGCGAGATAGTTGAATAAAGCAAAAGTCAAATACTTAGAATCTTGCCAAATAGTCTTCAGTCCATTGGTCTCTCCTAAAGATCCTGTGGTACCTACTGTAGTGCAGTAATCTCACCTTTGAGACCAGGATGATACAGATTTAGCATTGCATAAGGGTGCAAGTAGAAAAATATCTCTTCTCCTTCCTAAATTTTGCAGATACAAACATTTTTGTATGTGTTCTATGATGTGGCTCCAGGAAAATTATATTGCAGTACTTCAAGGATTTTTTTTTAAAGCCTTTGTAGAACTGCTGTAGCAGAATTCACTCAGTTTACATGTTATTCCCTGAAACACTTCCCCCCACAATGTGTTACTTGTAGTGTCTAAGGAGGATAGGAAAAGAGAAAACAAAAAATGATGACAAATCATGGCTGTCCCATTTCATCAGCTAAATGCATTTTTATGTTCCTAGGAGGTAAGAACATATATTTTACTAATATAGCCTCCAAGGTGCTTGAAAGAGTAAGAAATACATAGCAGAGCTTAATAAAGATGGTATCCATGAGCTTTTTGATTGATATAGGTAGCTTTGAGGATACTTTTATACCAAAAACATCCTTAGTCCTTCAATGTCTTTGCACAGCAAATGTCCAGAATATTCATTCCTCCATTCCTTTTATGGCTTTTTCTTGTCGCTGGATTATAGATTAAATAGTCCAGTCTCCTTCTTAGAGAGGTCTTCCCTGACTGGCCCATGAGTACTCACTCAGCTACCTTCTATCATGTACCCTATTTTAATTCATAGTGTAACACTTATGTATTACTATAGCTGTTTATCAGTTAATTTGTTTATTTTCCCAACCTCACTCAACCTTACCTGTTGTAAGCTTCACAAGAGTAGGGACATACTCTGTCTTGTTTGCAGCTAAATCCTGAGCATGTGTAGTAGGCGTTCCATAAATATTTGTTAACCTGTTAAAGTGCTATTTTTAAAGTAACTTGTATCTATCATAACTTTCTTTAAAAATGTGTGTTGAGTATCTCATTTATTCTAGGCATTGTGTTGGGTACTTTCACATACATTACCATATTTAATTCTTCTTTGATCCTCATAGGAACCCTTGCCATAGGCATTATAATGCACATTCTAATAAGGAGACATAAGGAGTTATAAAACAGTCCCAAAGTCATAGAGCTGTGCTTGTAGCCAAGACTCAATTCAGATCTTTTGACTCCATGTGCAGAATCATACTGGAAAGTTGACATGTTCAGGAGCTCTGCTAATAATTATTAATAAAAAATTAAAAGTTTGATTGACTGTTTAACAGAGTCCTGAGACTACTACATGTGCTTTATAGACATTTCCTCATAGATCTCACAACGCCATGTACCACTATTACCTATACTATACATGCGAGGAAACTTAAGGTTCAGAGAGATCAAGCAACTTAACTTAGCCAAAGACACAGAGTTAATACTAACTGACAGAAATGACACTTACATTCAAGTCTGTTTTATTCCAAAGCCTGTGCTCTTAACCACTAACTACTCACCACACCCCAAGATGAACCACCATCTCATCTTCAGTACATAAGCCAAAAAGCCTCTGCCCTGATAAAAAAGAACGAACCTCCAAAAAATGTGTAGGTATGTATGTAGGTGCGTACATATATGTACAGGTAAACATAACATGTGTGTATGTATGTATACATGCATATTTATACATAATCTTTTAACATTCAAATTAAAAATTCTTTTGTTCCTAACAAGAATTTCTACTCTAGTTTTATAAATACATTATAAAACTCAGACTGGATTTATCTCAGCTTCTCTGTTATATAATATTTTGCTATGTTATGTGTGTATGTTGTGTGTGTGTGTGTATACACACACATATAATATAGCAAAATATTTTATATATATATATATATAATTAGGGTCGCAGGGTTGTTCTTTCCTCATTTTTTACTTACTTCTGGTATATGGTAGGTGTTTGGTTTTTTTTTTTGGCTGTGTTGGGTCTTCATTGCTGTGTGCGGGCTTTCTCTAGTTGCGGCGAGCGGGGGCTACTCTTCATTGCAGTGGCTTCTCTTGTTGCGGAGCACGGGCTCTAGGCACGCGGGCTTCAGTAGTTGTGGCACGTGGGCACAGTAGTTGTGACTCACAGGCTCTAGAGCGTAGGCTCAGTAGTTGTGGCACACGGGCTTAGCTACTCCGCAGCATGTGGGATCTTCCCAGGTGTCCCCTGCATTGGCAGGCGGATTCTTAACCCCTGAGCCACCAGGGAAGCCCAGGTAGGGGTTTTTAATAGAAAAATTAATTCATAAAAACTAAAACCTTTTACTAAAACACTATCCACTTCTTCAGGATTTCTAGATCTTAGCTAAATAAGGTGGGGAAAGTATTCTATACAGAGAAATATTGTTCCCTTATTCTAGTCAACTATATTGATATGGTTCAAAAGTATCCCAAATTTAGTAACAATATATTATTATTATATTCACTTAAGTTCTACATTCAGGTACTTTTTTTTTTATTAAAGTATAATTGACATCATTCAGGTACTTTTTCAAATATTAATTTGCTCATAGATAGTTACCATGTTTTTATATTACGTTTTATATTTTTCTAAGTTATTTTAATGTATCATCTTTGGAGCATCAAAAATTATCTTCAGATAATTAAGGTGTATACAAATTATAGTAAGAGTCAACCAAATTCAGTTTTTCAAAAATTAAAAAAATTTTTATAATTTTGCCCCCCCCTTTATAATAACTGGTTCTAATGAAGGTTTGATCCATTCATACTAAAACCTTTTTTTTTTCTGTTGCAAATGTTTCATTTATTGGAAATTCTTTGAATACCACCTTTAAGCAAAATTAAACAGTAAATCTTATGATCACAAAATATTTTCCTTTTATAGAGTAATATTACTAAAAAAGTTTCCTATAGTTTAGTAATAAGAAGAAATTGTGTTCCTCATTAAGGAAATATGAGATTAAATATAAATTATTAATTTTTAAAAGGCAAGATTTGGGGGACCATAATAAATAATTAAGAGAAACTGGGATGTAATGGAAATGCCTTTGGGCACACAACTAGTAAAGCAGTTCTCTTATTTAAGTAGAAATTAAAATTTTGTCAAAGTTATTACTGTCATAACTCTCTGCCACAGTGGACATTCCGTAGAGTAGCCAGTTCAGGTTCTTTGTATCTGGTACAGTGAAGTTCACTGAACTGTTTTGTCAGGTGCTGTCAAGTCAACCCACCATTGTTGTAGAGAATCAAGCTAAATCATTTTGGCATGAGCCTTCCAGAAATAAGATACCCAATATACATGGTTTAATGAAATTGTGTATTTGGTTTCAACTTTTTGTAAGTATGTCAAAAATATATTGCAGTCATTCAGAAATTTCTGAGTGAATCAGTTGAAATATCTGACCCTATACTTTACTGAAAATTTGTTTTGAATATCACTACTTAATATAAAAAACACTTGGAATGTATTTGTCTGTGTTTTGTTAAGTATATGATTCTTCACTAAACATTTCAAAGTAGTAAACGTTACAATTGTATAGTCATTTAGTAAAGAGAGAGGAGGTATCTGTTAATAAAATTAAAATTTTCTGTTGTAAAATGAAGCTAGTATCAAGTTTGATTTAGCTACTTTTGTCTCCAAAGGTTATTATCAAAAACAAAGTTGTATTTGATTAGATTTTAAGAACTTAATAAATTGTTTGTGAATCTTCTAAATGTTTACTTCTTATATAATTAGAAAAATAGCTTATCTTTGTGATCAATAGTTATTTAAAAGGCATTATTATAGTGTAGACTTAAATACCTCAAAATTTTTATTTACTTATTTTGATAGGGGCATTTTTTTGTTGATATTCCTGCTCAGTAATCTAAGGAATATTTTACCAGCTTATACTGTAGCTATGGTGTAGCACTGAAAAAGCTTTTAACAAAAAGCCTCTTGGTGCAATTAAAGGTCACTTGTACATATTATAATAAACTACTAATTTACAAGATCATTGTGAAGGGCCAATGCTATGGCATGAAATGGATTGCCCTTGGTGAGCCTGTAAATAAATGTGTCAACTTATCTTGTATTCAGCGGGCAAAGGAAAAAAACTAACATGATACTAGTTTATTAATATTTTTATAAACAGTTGCTAAAATGTCCAGCAAAACCAAATGCACTAGTGCTATATTATTGACATAAATAATTATAGAAAATTATTAGAGTATATAACTACAGTTGTTAAGGAAAACTGCTCACACACACATAAATGCACACAAATTTTTTAATTAAATATATGGATCATGTCCAGGTATAGATAAACACAGCACAGTGGTAGTGTTTAAATGGCCTTTACCAAAAAGCTAACATGTTTCAAAATGGCTAAGTTGTACATACTTCCTTTTCTCTGTAATGAAGTTCAAAACTTATCAGCGATAGGTATGAAAAAGGCATCAATAATGACTTATTTTAGTTATCTTTTATAGCCTTTCCAATGCTCTTAGGGAAAAAAATGATAGTGCAGAAGACATATTAATAATGATCTGTGCTAAATGAATTTAGGCATCTGATTTTTCAATAAATTAAGACTTTAGGATTAAAATAAAAGTAATGATGAAAAGATAGTTTGTACTTTAAAATAATTTTAATATATTTATATTTTACGTTTTATATATATACTTATGAGCTGTACCTAATTTTTTATTCTCAAAATAATATCAAATTAGTAAAAATACACTAATGAAATAAATTTACCAGCACTTTCTAGATTCTTCCCTCTGAATTTGGCCATTCAGACACACAACAACTCTACACTCCTAATTTTCTTTCTGGTTTCTGTGTACTATCAAAAATGAAAAAAATTGGGGCTTCCCTGGTGGCACAGTGGTTGAGAGTCCGCCTGCCGATGGAGGGGACACGGGTTCGTGCCCCGGTCCGGGAAGATCCCACATGCCGCGGAGCAGTGGGGCCCGTGAGCCATGGCCTCTGAGCCTGCGCATCCGGAGCCTGTGCTCCGCAGCGGGAGAGGCCACAACAGTGAGAAGCCCGCGTACCGCAAAAAAAAAGAAAAAAAAAAAAAAGAACGGTACTCCTCAAATATACTAGATATCTAATACTAGATAGGAAATGAAAAAAATATAATTTTTAGTTAACAAAATGTGATCTATTTTAATCATAATTTCATTATGATCATTTTATTGCCATTTGAAAACTATTTTGAACACTTTATCTTAAAAGATGTATGATAATAAACATTCTATAAATGTCAATAAGAGTTTTCCAGTCTTATTCCTTAAGGGCACTATTAGATTCGGACTAAATTTGTAAAGTCCTCCAGAGCTGAGAGCAATCAGTCCTAATTCCTGGATTTAAAGTACCTATACCTTCTAACCCACTTTGACCCAGTAAGTGACTGTTAATATGTCTGGTCTTCTCTGGCCAACAGAGCTGATTTTATTGCCTAATATGTTTTCCTGGCTTTTAACAGAAAAATATTGTAAAAGATTTTTAGGACTTATGAGTTAGGGATGAAATAATTATGTACAATGGAATTTGAATACAGCATCTTAGATATTCTACAATTCATATTTAAATACACATTGGCAACAAAGCAACTAATATCACTTCCATAATAACAATATATAACTATCATTAGTGAAGAATCATCCCATTGACCTCTTTGTGCATGTGGAACTGACAAGTACCAATATAGTTCTTTAGTCTGGCTTCTTAAGAATTTTCTCCTGGGAAACCATTGGGGTCCAGATAGAAATTTAAGGACAATCATATTTAGAAGAAAATCTTTACAGGGCATAATTTATAACTGAATGCATTTCCTCCACATGTCCTATTGGCTTAATGTGTAATTCAGTCAAGAAACAGAAAGGGTACATGTAAAGATATTTTGGAAATGTGATCTACTCTTCACAGCCATAAATATGGGCCATTTCTTTGCCTTAGCATGCAATTATTATAACATTCCCATCATTTTATTGGAAAGGTTCTTAAGCTTTGCTCCATGTAAAATTAGGTAAGTAAAAGGCAATTTTAAACCAGCTATGCCTCTGATGCTTTAAAGCAAGAGGTTAGCAAACTATGGCCTGTGGGCCAAATCCAGCCCCGCAGTTTTTTAAAATAAACATTTATTGGAACACAGCAAGACTTTTTTAGTTTATGTATTGCCTGTGGCAGCTTTCACACTATACCACTAAGTTAAGATCTTATGGCATACAAGGCCAAAAATATTTACTATATGGTCATTTACTGAGAAAGTTTGCTATAAAGAAGAACCCCTACTTGAGAAGGCTACATACTTTAAAGAATATTTATTGAGGGAATTGTCAATTAGGGGATATGATTTGTAGACATAAAATTAAGCTCTATTTGAGTAATAAAGAATTCACATGATCATTTGATCGTTTGCACTTTTAGAATTAATGCAGGTGTCTCTTTGAGAAAATACCTAGATTTATTAAAAGGTTAAAATTGAAAGGGAGCTTAATGTGCTTCAAAGCCAGCTTCTTATTGTGTGCACATATTTTCCCACTTAGCCGCTCTGTAATCATGTGGAACCCACTTTCTTAGGGGCAACCCATTTCAATCTCTGCCAACGACAGTTGCTAGAAAATTCTTTCAGACACTAAAACAATGTCCCACCCATTAGTACTAATTCTGCTTTCTGAAGCCACACATTAATTGCCATTTTGTATATACTATCATTCGATTCATAATAAACATCTAATATGTGAGAAACAGTTCTAATTTATGTATATATCTTCTTAGTTTTCCTTAGATTTTTATTTCTGTTTTAAAACATCAATTAAATTAACCATTTTGTGGTATTTATTGTATATTTAACTTAGAGTCTTAAACATGAAGCCCATATAATTTTTACAACATCCTTTAGAGGAACTTTTTAAAACAAAAATAAAGCATTAATTAGAAACATTAAAGTAGTTATCCTGAATTCTGAAGTAAAAAGGGTAAATTACAGGTTCATACAATTTTAATATTAAAATTTGATGTTTTACTTGTAGCATGTTTGAATTCACAAATGGGCTTCAGGTGATTAAAAGTGATAAAATCAACATTAAATGTAATTTTTCAACTTTATTATTATAATCTATTTAAGATTAATTTACTATACAGTAAGTTAATGAAAATGTATCATTAAACTTTTGATGGCTGAATAATAAGAGGCATATAGATATATTTCTAACAAGTATTAATTTTATCAGCAGAAGTATACCCCCCAACAATTAGCTGCTCATTATCCACACTACCTAGTATATAAATAATTGATAGTCAAATTAAAACAGTAAGTTTAAGTGGACACTATGGATCAAGAAGTTTTGCTTATTTCTTGTTTTTTTTTTTTAAACTGTAGGAATTTCTTAGTCAAAGAAATGTTATATTGAAGCTTAAAATGTAAATATATTATTAAAAGTAATTTGGGGACTGATAAGATTATTATGAAGTCGTAAGAGACTTGAGTTGGATTCTTGCAGCATTTAATTAGGAAATTTAAACATGTAAGGACAGTTCACTCAAAATTGCTTTTATTTAAGTTCATGCATATTATTATTTTTTAAATAATTATATAAAGATTAGTGTCCTTGGCATTTAAAAACTTTTAAAATTAGATAAAACAAAACTCTTTTTCAAAGGTGTTTATAATATAGAATAGAAAAGAAGATTGCATGAAACCACACAAAAAGGACTCAACTACGTGTTTTCAGCCTAATAAAAATGTTGTAAAAATACTTGTAAGCTTGAAAATCACACTAGCTATTCTTGTTTCAAATTCTGTTTAATATATTGTTCTGTATGATTTTATAATAAACAGATTACTCCTTGAACAGGAATTAAGAATAAAGCTGCCAGGAAGGGGTTTTGTTGTCAGAGTAGTTCCCGCCTCATGTTTTGTAAGAGATTTCATGGTCCCATTGTAAAGAGTAGATGATTTAAAACGTGTTCCCAAGATAAACTTTCCCATTGTCATTAATGAGGATGGATAATACTGAGTGACAAGTGCATTAGGAATGACACAGAAAGAGCTGTTAGATTTGTCAGAGCATATCACTTCAGGCAGTGACACTTGAGGACATTCTTTTTGTGGATATTTGGTTGGGGGGGGTGAGGGGGGAGGTCTGATTTAAAGATACCAAGGTTTGTGTTTATTAATAGAATAATGCATTTTACAATTTATAAATATATATTTTCCAGTGTTTAGAAAATATTTGGAAGTTTCTTTAGTTAAGCTCGTCCACATTTAAGTTTATGCTGATTTCTTCCTAAGAAAGTCATCAAACTGTATAACATTTAAATATTAAAATATTTCCACAAAACTAATTTTTCTCTTTTAAAAAGTCTTTTTTTCTTGGAATATCCAACTGAAGGAAAGATATTTAAAAATAACATACATTTTAAAAAATATTTTTCTTGCTTATTCTTATGAGGGGACTATTCTGCATCACCTTGAGAGTAAAGATTTTGAAATAAGATGACACATGTAATTTATATTGTCTTTCTAAAAATATTTTACTTTAGAGAAACGCATTAAATAGTGATCAATGAACAATTAATAATATATGACTATTCTGATATTTAAAGTATTTCCAAACTGTAGCATGCCTCTCAATTTCGATTTTGAACATGCAATTGGTCACTTTTTCGCCTTGATTCATCTTTCATGCTGCCAACCAAATTTTGTCTTTGTATACCTTTTTGACACTAATAATGACTGAGTCTCTGTTCATTTGAGTTCAAGATTTCCCAAGCGGCGGTTTGGAGCTAGGATAAACTATCTATCATGATTGCATACCACTAATCTGTCTCAACCAAACCATCCTATGACTGAAATTATATTTGACAGTTCACCTCTTCTTGATGAGCCTGAGGTGAACATAGCTACAGACCATCCCTGGGAGGACATGGCAACTACTCCATATGTTAGGGAGGGTCCTTTTATTTGTGAAACAAGACTTAAACTATGCCTGTTACAGAAGAGAGATTTTTCTCTCTCTCTCTCTCCCTCTCTTTGTCTCTGTCTCTGTCTCTCTCTCTATTTTTTCTAATTTTCATTAGGATTTCTTTTAACTACAAAACTTTTTTTACTCAAAAATGTTTGGTAAACATTTTCTACCATTATAAGTACTACCTATAGGTTAGTTTTGCTGTGTGTTAAAAACCATAAACTCATTTTTTAAAATATTTATGCTTTCTATAATGTTCTCTTATATATACCACAGTTGTCAAATACCAAAGATTTAGTTTTAGTATTTTCACCCTTACCTAAATGTATCCGTTCTTGAAACACCTCAGTAAATTTTTATATTACAGAATATTTCTAAAAGATTTTAATTCTCTCATTTTAACATAAAAATATTTTTTGAATTCTTTATTTTAAAGATTAAAAATAGATTTAAAGAGAACAATAAATTGAACACTGTCAAAGGAAATATTATTATAATTTTTTGATAAAGATCCTTATGTAGGCTTAATCATCATTTTTTACCATTGCTATGTAGAGTCTAAAGAAAAATGGCTACCTATGAAAATAAACTTAATTACTGCATTATGTCCTTGTAAAAATATCTTTCTTTTGGAATCAGAAATTATCAAACATTTTAAGATGATGGACAAGGAGATGTTAAAGACTTACTGTTAATAACCTGGAAAAAGAGAAATCTGCAGTAATTTTCAAGGATGTGTATGGGGGAGTTAATAGTAAGGCTACTGTTAACAACCAACATGGAGGACCAAGTGAACAACAGATTTAAATTGGAAAAGGAAGGACTGGGGTTATTTAAATGAAGCTATTTGAATATTAAGTGGATTTTCAAAGACCACACCTAGAAGTTTGTTTTTAAGTGGAGCCTATTTTAATCTGTCCCGGATTGTTGAAATGTGATTCTACCTAAAGATGTTCAGATGGCCTGAGAAGTTTTGCCCATGTGGTTCTGTTAGTTCATCAGAGCAAGCACTTAATAAGTTCGTTCCTAACGGTTCCGGATGCGCAGGCCCAGCAGCCATGGCTCACGGGCCCAGCCGCTCCACGGCATGTGGGATCCTCCCGGACCGGGACACAAACCCGTGTCCCCTGCATCGGCAGGTGGACTCCCAACCACTGTGCTACCAGGGAAGCCCTGTCCTTTACTTTTAACTAAAGTTTATTATTCCCTGGGAAAGGTTGGTTTTAGTAAGGGCCATATTTTCTACAATTTTATGAAGCACCAATATAATCACTAAGCATTCTGAACAAAGCTTTTCTAAAGCACCTAATGTCAGATAATCATCAACTTTATGTTGGAAATTTCTATGAATTGATTTCCTAGTATCACAGAGATAATTGTTTGGTCAGTATAGTGAGTGGAAACACTTTTATATTTTTGGATGCAATATAAATTATTTTTAACAAATGAGCTTAGTCTGCTTTAACTTTTGTTATTTTCTACAGTATTTTTATTTTAACTAATATAATGATTACCAGTGAGCTACATAAGAATTCAGTAACATCACCTAAGTATCCTGAAAAAAATTTTTAGTAAACTATATATATATTTCCACATTTTTTTATTTTAACTATATAATTTCTACCAGTGATTGCATAACATACTTCAGTGACATGTATCTGAAGAAAAGTGAGTACTGTCGAAGTAACTTAGTAAACTATTTATATATGTTCTTTATTCCAAAAGTGATTAAATGAAAAAAGTCTAACTTATACACTGACTCTAATGGTAGGCAGCCTTAATTTTGTGCTAAATTTTAACTCAGGCAGTAAAATCTGTGATCCATTTATCTTACAATAGCCAGTTACTCCTCCCATCTAATTATATGATCATTAAATATACTTTTTTATTATACATCTGCATATTTTTTAAAATAAAATTGCTTCCATTTTTCCCATAAACATCTATTTTCTAATCAGAAGAGTGGATATTACATTGCTTTACAGTAAATATTCAAAAATTTTAAAATGGTAATCATTGAATAGTTATGATTTGATAAAACAATTGCTTCATTTGGAAAGTAGAACTTGTTTATTTTAAATTTAGAAAACAAGCAGATTAATATGATGTTTTGTGTAATATTTAAATAATTATGCTTTTGTTTTGGGTTTTAATACAACCTTTTCTCAGTACCTTTTAAATATACTTATATGCCTAAGCATGAAAAATGTGACAATAAAAGAAAGTAAAATGGTCATGCCTTTTAGTAAATAGCTTATATGAAATTATCCTGAAAAATACCTTAATACCATCACATAGGACAAAATCATTGTGCTCTTCAGACTATTTTTAGTAAAATGGCAACACTGAAATCTTGTGTTTATATCAAGAAGGAATAATTATTTCCCATTAAAATAATTCCATCATTTTTCCTTTAGAAATTGGGATGAAATTTCCTTTGGGTGTGGGCGTGGAGGGGGCGGTGTTTGTAGGGGTGGTTAAGATGGCCTGACATAGGATGAAACCGTTATTTCAATATCGTGTGTATACTGGGTCAACTGAAGTTTGGAGGACTAATTACCTGGAAGGCAAGATGATCCATACATTTTTCTTAATTATTCAGTAAATATTTATGAAAATACTTTTAGGTGACTATTTTACCTAGTTCGGTGCTTTTTATCAAAATACATCCATCATATCTGGTCTCTGGCCACCTCTCCAGGCTCATCTCTTGCCTGAGCTCCCAGTTGCAGCCTGACTCTCACTTGCAGTACCCACATTGGCCCATTCTGTCACTTCCAGGTCTATTGTAAATGCCAAAAATATTCTCCCCTTTCCTCCAAGTATTCTTGCCAGATTGGTCTTAAGATTCATCCTTTAATTCTTGAAGTAGATGTCACTTCTTCTAAAATGTCTTTCCTAATTCTCCAAGACCAAGTTAGGTAGTCCACCTGTTTTCCCAGAATATCTTGTAAATTACCTCTGGTGTAGCACTTATAACATTATTTTAATTTCCTGTTTCCCTGATGTCTCTCTACCATACTGTAACCTGGTGACAGAAACTGTGTCATATTCTTATTCACTAATGCATCCACAGCACGTAACACAGGATCTAAGACACAAGAGGAGTTTAGTGTTTGTTGAATGAAAAACTAATAATATGTGGAACTCTGCTAAATATCTGACTACATTGCCTTTTTTTAAAACTGTCATAACAATACTTAACGTGAGATCTATCCCTTTAATAAAATTTTAAGTGTACAGTACATTATTGTTGACTATAGGTACAATGTTGTACCCTGACTCCATCTTTAACTAGCTTTCTGTGTGGGTCTGAGTTGTCTGCTCTTGGGGGAAGAGCACTAGTCCTCAATCCTCAATACCCAAACCCAAGGCAACCCTTTCCGTGCCATATTAGCCATACCAAACTGTTTAAATTTTCCCTAATTACCAAACTGTTTCTTCTTGTTAAGGTTGGACTACTCCCCTCTATCAGCCTGAAGTTAAAAAAAAAAAACAAAACTATAGCAGTTAACTCAATCTTTCCTTCTTGGTGAAGATTTTTCTAGCTCCTTCTCCGTTCCATTCACCCTTTCCTGCCAATATTGACTTCTTTCTAAATCTTTGGCTTACATAAAACTTACCTTTTTAATGAGAAAGTATGTTGCTTGATTCATTAAAACCCTATTAAATAAATTTAATGTTGTTTTTTTTAGCTAGTCTGTATTATATCTCTAACTCTTCCCTCTATAGACCTGTTGTAGAGATTCAGTATGGCTACCTATCAGGATGACTAATTAAAGCCAAACCAACTGAGCATTTAAAATGTATCCTTGAAATAGAGGGGAGGTGCCAAGTTGATAACATCTTGATAACATTGGATAGTAATATCCCATGGGCTTACATATTCATTGTTCCCAGTCAATTGACATTTATATCTATTATCACTTGAGTGAAACATGATTAATTATTTTATGATAATTTGAATCACTGTTTAAAATTCAGATTGGAAGTGTTGTGTCCTGACCATCTTCTTTGACCATCCTTTAGAGGATTTGGAGCCACTCTGCTATTGAAGATGATTTTTCCTTCCAATTTCTTACACAATAAACCTCATTGTTTCCAAATAGGAGACTCCTTCTCCCTCTCTCTAAGAATAATAATTTTATGCTGCAGACATCAAAGATGAGGACAAAAATGTCACATTGTGATTCTGTCTCAATGACACTTCACAATAATACAAAGTGAAAAATTCAAGCAAAGAAAGCCTTTTGCTTTTTCCATTGGTGTCAAAAGTCATGTTTCTCGAGGTTGTCTTTTTTTTCCTCTAAAATGGGCATTAATATAGCCATTTTTTAAAACTAGCCATTTTTATATCATTTATAAAGTTGTAATTGTATCTTGAAATTTTATTCATAAAATATTTCCCAAAAATCACTGTTTCGCATAAGGTTACTTTCTTCCTAATCAAGAAATAGGAATTGTAGTTCCCACTTTTTAATTAACTCCTAGCTATTTTAGTTGGAGAGTTATTGCTCTAATTCATATGTAATATGTTTATCACATAGGAAACATTTTTTTAAAAAATGGGTTAGTAATTTTGTATAATTATATTTCTCATCAGGATAATTATGTAAAAGTAAATAAAGGTAGGGCTAAGATAATACCTAATTTAGGATGCCTTTCAAATGTATAATGCTTGTAATTAAAGATTTCAAGTAGAAAGTAAAGGGCCTTGGTTTTCTTACACATCAGCCTAATTGTCAAAATAAAACCATAAAGTTAGCTGAATGGTTTCTTTGCTTACACATTTACACATTGAATCCCAAACTGTCCACTTAGAAGATTTTTGAGAAAAAAAAATTGTTAATGTGTCCCTACACTACAGAACAGAACTTAAAACATGAATTTTATAGCTCATCTAACATGCAAGTTTAAAAGTAGAAATCATTTTAACTGGCCTAGTGCCATCAGAAAGTATTTAAGATTTACAATGGGAAGTATATAAGTATTCATTTTATATTACTTAAACAACTGGAAGAAACATCACACACTTTCAGTCATTAAAAGTAAATATCATGGGCTTCCCTGGTGGCTCAGGTTGAGAATCCGCCTGCCAATGCAGGGGACATGGGTTCAGGCCCTGGTCCAGAACTACTGAAGCCCGTGTGCCTAGAGCCCGTGCTCCGCAACAAGAAAAGCCACCACAATGAGAAGCCCGTGCACTGCAACAAAGGGTAGCCCCCCTGCTCGCCACAACTAGAGGAAGCCCACGCACAACAATGAAGACCCAACAGAGCCAAAAATAAATAAAGTTGTTTTTAAAAAGTAGATATCATGCATTATAGATGATTTTAGAGACTTAATACAGTATCAACGTTATGCCTTTGTAAACAAGATATTTTCCCACTTTCCTATGTTCTTTCAGTTGGACTAAAAGGCACATAACAAAAATATAGTCTAGCCTAGGCTAGCACCTCATAACTCCCACAGATGCATATGCATATTTAGATGCAAATAACTAAACATAGATTCCCCAAAACACAGATCCTAACAACAGCCTTTCTAATGGCACGTTGAGCTCCCTAGTGAATAATGGCTGCAGCATCTCAAAACAGAAAGCAACAGCTAGACTTACTTGTGAAGTGACTGTGAAAAGCACTTTTCTTTCCTGACTGTGCTACATACAGAAATCCATGAACCTCTGAAGTAGTCACGAGACTTATGGTGTAGCTGCTTTCAGCTAAGATAGGTTATCAAGCTCTAGGTCTGCTACAGTATTACCATTCTCTCACTCCTACCAAGAATTTTATTTTTTAAGCAGGGACTGGCTGTTAGCTGTGTAATATTCATTTTTGTTTTTCTGGGGAGACCATAGAAGGTAGGTGAAGGGGTTGAGGCAGCAGGGATGAGGCTGATGACTGTAAATAGTGCACTCTATGTCTTAGTGATTGGAAAACCTCTGGATAGCTCTATAGGTCACTCCATGGCCTTCTCCAGCCTACTCAGCTGGACCCAGTTTTAAGTAATTAATGACAATGGAGCCAACATGAGTGTACTCTGTACTCATAGCATGATTCAATAAAGGGCTTCTTGGGCTTCCCTGGTGGTGCAGTGGTTGAGCGTCCGCCTGCCGATGCAGGGGACACGGGTTCGTGCCCCGGTCCGAGAAGATCCTATATGCCGTGGAGCGGCTGGGCCTGTGAGCCATGGCCGCTGAGCCTGCGTGTCCAGAGCCTGTGCTTCGCAACGGGAGAGGCCACAACAGTGAGAGGCCCGCGTACCACAAAAAAAAAAAGGTCTTCTCTGTTGTAGCAGTTTCTAAAGGACTTTACAGTTGTTCTGTTACATTGAAGTTGTATCAGTTCTTTTTAAAAAATGCATGCCATCGTTTGGGACTTTGAAGTCTTTTGTTGAAAGGGGATTTTGTCGTAAGGCATTTGTTATAAATGGTGTTTATTCTGTTACTGTGGAAAATCTACATGTAACTCCTCAGATATGACTTTTATTGAGCACATGTGAGTTAAAAGTAATAATTCAATAAAACAGCCATCACATGAACAGTTCATTTACTATGCAATTCTAATAACATGCTCCCAAATGGCTTTCATATGAACTGGTGATATTCTGTTAAGTGTGGATGAGTAAAACCCAAAAATTAATAAAACTATCATGATGTGACAGTAGTTTTTGATGAGATCTCACATGCCATGTTTTTGATCCATAAGCTCTAATCCCATTATCGGTCATCCATAACAAACTCTACTACTTTAATTATCAAAACTTTAGATATGAATTATTAAAAAGAAAACACCTAGAAATAAATGTTTAGACATGCCAAATATGTTTGGAATTTCTACTATGCAATATAATATGCTAGTACTTACTTCTTGCTTCTTTTGATTACGTATCTCATGAAATGCTAATTAGATCATTGTTACACTAATGGGACTGGCGAAGGAGTTCTTAGAGATGCTATTATACTACAACTTATTATTTAAGATTGCCTTTGATATAAGAAATGTAGTATATGACCATAAAAACAGAGCAAAGTATGATTTTTAGAGATATCCAGCATGGATGATACCATTAGCAATCCATCAGTCTGTTTACTGTACTGGCGAAAGTAAAGTCACTGGTATTGGGTTTGTTTTTTTTTGTTTTTTTTTTTGCGGTACGCGGGCCTCTTACCGTTGTGGCCTCTCCCGTTGTGGAGCACAGGCTCCGGACGCGCAGGCTCAGCGGCCGTGGTTCACGGGCCCAGCCACTCCGCGGCATATGGGATCCTCCAGGACCGGGGCATGAACCCGTGTCCCCTGCATCGGCAGGCGGACTCTCAACCACTGCGCCACCAGGGAAGCCCCACTGGTATTGTTTTTTAATGTCAATAAACAATACCAGATCTGGTTAGAACCTCCTGAAACTTTTATTTAATAGAGCATTTAATAGAACATTATTTAACCTTTTAGAACATTTTAAACATTGTAGGGCACTTTATTTAATAATGGATTCATACCAAAGTATTGAAGATATATTCTTCACTCACTAAATATGGGAAAAAATTGCCTCTGAGTTGGTGTGTTAAATTGCTTGCATGCTCTTGACATTTTAATAGGAAAACCTTTAAGTGTGATGTTGTCAGTCATCACCGTGTCTGTAGTTGACACATTTTCTGTAATAAAAGATAGAAAATGGGAAACATGTATTTCTATCTAATTTAAATAGAAATCTATATTATGAGTATATTTGGAAAGCTATGCCAAAACACTTGATATGGAAAGTCATTTATTAGACTGTTAATATGAGTTACCTTTTTAGCTTGACCTACACCAACCATTTTTCTTCATTTTGCCAGTTATACATTTTAGAATTGGAAATAATTGGAGCTAAAACATTATTCCCTACAGCACTGGGGTCTTCACATAAGGCCTATTTGAAAAACGCCAGGGCATGGTTCTTCTCTCAAACCTGAAGACACTCACAAATTAAACATGATTTATTCAGGAACAAGAATTCCGAAACAATTTAATTTTACATTTATGAACTGAATTAACATTGTGCTTGTATTACTAAATCAAACGGAATGTTACTTATTTATATGATATCAGTAACAATGTTTTCATCAATTGAGATTTCTAGAACCTAGTTTAAAAAAAAAACAAACCTGGGAGAGGAGCTTCAAGATGGCAGAAGAGTAAGATGTGGAGATCACCTTTCTCCCCACAAATACATCAGAAATACATCTACATGTGGAACAACTCCTACAGAACACGTACTGAATGCTGGCAGAAGACCTCAGACCTCCAAAAAGGCAAGAAACTCCCCACATACCTGGGTAGAGCAAAAGAAAAAACAAAAAACAGAGACGAAAGAATAGGAACAGGACCTGTACCTCTGGGAAGGAGCTATGAAGGAGGAAAGGGTTCCACATACTAGGAAGGCCCTTCATGGGCAGAGACTGCAGGTGGCAGAGGGGGGAACTTCGGAGCCACAGAGTAGAGCGCAGCAACATGGGTGCGGAGGGCAAAGCAGAGAGATTCCCGCACAGAGGATCAGTGCCGACCAGCATGCACCAGCCAGAGAGGTTTGTCTGCTCACCCGCCAGGGCAGGTGGGGGCTGGGAGCTGAGGCTCGGGCTTCAGAGGTCAGATCCCAGGGAGAGGACTGGGGTTCTCTATGACATAAATCACAGCAGGATCCTTTTTGACCCACCTCCTAGAGAAATAGAAATAAAAACAAAAATAAACAAATTGGACCTAATGAAACTTAAAAGTTTTTGCACTGCAAAGGAAACCATAAACAAGACGAAAAGACAACCCTCAGAATGGGAGAAAATATTTGCAAATGAAGCAACTGACAAAGGATTAATCTCCAAAATTTACAAGCAGTTCATGCAGCTCAATATCAAAAAAACAAACAACCCAATCCAAAAATGGGCAGAAGACCTAAATAGACATTTCTCCAAATAAGATGTACAGATTGCCAACAAACACATGAAAGAGTGCTCAACATCATTAATCATTAGAGAAATGCAAATCAAAACTACAATGAGATATCATCTCCCACCAGTCAGAATGGCCATCATCAAAAAATCTACAAACAATAAATGCTGGAGAGGGTGTGGAGAAAAGGGAACCCTCTTGCACTGTTGGTGGGAATGTAAATTGATACAGCCACTATGGAGAACAGTATGGAGGTTCCTAAAAACACTAAAAATATAACTACCACATGACCCAGCAATCCCACTACTGGGCATATACCCTGAGAAAACCATAATACAAAAAGAGTCATGTACCAAAATGTTCATTGCAGCTCTATTTACAAGAGCCAGGACATGGAAGTAACCTAAGTGTCCATCAACAGATGAATGGATAAAGACAATGTGACACATATATACAATGGAATATTACTTAGCCATAAAGAGAAACGAAATTGAGTTATTTGTAGTGAGGTGGATGGACCTAGAGTCTGTCATACAGAGTGAAGTAAGTCAGAAAGAGAAAAATAAATACCGTATGCTAACGCATATATATGGAATCTAAAAAACAAAAAAAGAATGGTCATGCAGAGCCTAGGGGCAAGATGGGAATAAAGACGCAGACCTACTAGAGAATGGACTTGAGGATATGGGGAAGGGGAAGGGGAAGCTGGGACAAAGTGAGAGAGTGTCATGCCAAACGTAAAATGGATGACTAGTGGGACACTGCTGCATAGCACAGGGAGATCAGCTCAGTGCTTTGTGACCACCTAGAGAGGTGGTATAGGGAGGGTGGGAGGGAGGGAGGGAGATGCAAGAGGGAAGAGATATGGGGATATATGTATATGTATAGCTGATTCACTTTGTTATAAAGCAGAAACTAACACACCATTGTAAAGCAATTATGCTCCAATAAAGATGTTTAAAAAAATTAAAAAAATAAAATGAAATATGTTCCTTTAAAAAAAATAAAAACACCTGGGAGTGTAAGCTATGCTAGGTGCTAGAGGTGTATTTGTGATGATGTGGCAGTACTGAAGCTTTGAAAACTACTGAAGCTAAATGGTTAGTAATTGCTATAACCCCCTTTTTCCTATTTTATTGCTAATCCTACAAAAAGGTAGTCGTTTATCCATCTGGTTTCCTTAGCTTATAAATTCTTTGCAAGCCAGAAAAATCATCACAGTCAAATAGCAGTGAAGAATGAGGACGGGGAGGGAAGAGATTGTTACAGATTAAATGGACAGAGTTCTTGCCCCCAAGAGTCAAAAGAATGTAGCATGATATAGCAATTAATTCATTTAAACTTTTTAAATATATATATTTATTAAACATATGTAATGTTAAAGTTATGATGTAAGCACTGTGGGAAATGCAAACACTACACATGGTTTCTGTTCTCACCTTACCTCTCAGGTACTTATACTGTGGAAGTTATAGAAGTCTCACCTCTCTGAAAACACTATAGTCATATAATCTTTTTCAGGTGGTTACAATAAGATATTTTTTCCATCCTTAAATAAAACAATCAGTATTTGCCCGACATCCAATCTGACAGAAAATCCTGTTGACTCTGCCTTTGAAATGTATTCATAATTAAACCAGTTTTCACCAACTCCCGTGCTACCATTCAGTCCAAACCATCATCATGTTTTGCCTGGACTATTGTAATAGCCTCCCAACTAGATACCTGCTTTTAACCCTGACCTCCTTCAATTTGTTCTTTTTTTTTTTTTACTGCAGTCAGAAGGATGAGTCTTTTAAAACATAAAACAGATCATGTCATTTATCTGCTCAAAACTCCCCATCAATTCTCCATCTCACTGAGAAGTCCTTTAGTGACCACGAAGACCCTATTGACCCGGCTGCCTTAACTCTCAGATCTCATCTTTTTTTCCTCTCCCACAATCTGCTGTGATTCAGCCACACTGCTCTTCCTTGAACATGCCAAGCCTCAGGGCCTTCGCTGTTCCCTTTGCCTCTCAGATCTTTTCATAGCTACCTTCCTCACCCCTTCAAATATTAAAACATCACCTTCTTAATGAAGTTTTCCTGGCCATCCATTTCAAAGTCACAGTTTACCCCCATTCTGCCATTCCCAATCACTCTTAGTCTGCTCCATGTTTTCCCATAGCACCCATCACCTGCTAATATGCTACATAAGTTTCTTCTTTTATAATATCTTTATTGGAGTATAATTCCTTTACAATATTATGTTAGTTTCTGCTGTACAACAATGTGAATCAGCTATGTGTATACATATATCCCTATGTCCCCTCCCTCCCACCCTCCCTATCCCACCCCTCTAGGTCATCACAAAGCATCAAGCTGATCTCTCTGTGCTATGCAGCAGTGTCCCACTAGCCATCCACTTTACATTTGGTTGTGTATACATGTCAATGCTACTTTCTTTGTCCCAGCTTCCCCTTCCCCTGACATGTCCTCAAGCCCATTATTCTCTACATCTGCGTCTTTATTCCTGCCCTGCCACTGGGTCCATCAGTACCTATTTTTTCAATTCCATACATGTGCATTAGCCTACAGTATTTGTTTTTCTCTTTCTGACTTACTTCGCTTTGTATGACAGATTCTAGGTCCATCCACCTCACTACAAGTAACTCAATTTCGTTTCTTTTTATGGCTGAGTAACATTCCATTGTATATAAGTGCCACATCTTCTTTATCCATTCATCTGTTGATGGACATATAGGTTGCTTCCATGTCCTGGCAATTGTAAATAGTGCTGCAGTGAACATTATGGTACATGACTCTTTTTGAATTATGGTTTTCTCAGGGTATATGCCCAGTAGTGGGATTACTGGGTCATGTGGTAGTTCTATTTTTAGTTTTTTAAGGAACCTCCATACTGTTCTCCATACTGGCTGTATCAATTTACATTTCCACCAACAGTGTAAAAGGGTTCCCTTTTCTCTACACCCTCTCCAGCATTTATTGTTTGTAGATTTTTTGATGATGGCCATTCTGACTGGTGTGAGGTGATACCTGATTGTGGTTTTGATTTGCATTTCTCTAATGATTAGTGATGTTGAGCATCTTTTCATGTGTTTGCTGGCAATCTGTATGTCCACTTTGGAGAAATGTCTATTTAGGTCTTACGCCCATTTTTGGATATGGTTGTTTGTTTATAAAGTTCTTATTTATTATGTTCATCTTCTATATTCCTATACTAGAATATGAGCTTCACAGGAATAAAGATTTGTCCTTATTCTGTTCTGCTTAGAACAGTCTGACACATGATAAGGTGCTCAGTAAATATTCTTAGATTAGTACGTTTGTATGTCTCAGTTTATCTCAATTTATCTATTTTCTCCCCTGTTCTATTTAAATTACATACAGGAGTGAGTGAATTTGGAAGCTTATACTAGTAGTAATAATAATAATAATGAGATCATTTATTGCTATCATTTATTGAGTGCTTAATAGAGTCAGACATTATAACTGCATTATCTCACTTAATCCCCACAACTAGCCCTCAGAGTAGGATGAGAAGGCTTACAGAGGTCAAGTCATTTGCCCAGGGTAACATATCAAGTGAATTGCTAAGCTCCAGTTCAACCCATAACAGACTCCAAGGGCACAGCCCTCTTTGTAGCTTTCAGGTTAGGGCCACCTTTAGCAAGTTTTACTCAGTATCATTGTTCTTATATATATTTACTAAAGAACAGCTTGACTAAAAGAGTTAACTGAATACTAATATGCCTAATTTCATTACTTCTGTTTAAGTAACTACATATTTAGAGGTAAATACTAGCTTTAGAAGTTTACAAATCCAAGTGATAGATAGAAATATAATATTGCTTTTAGATTGAAGGGAGAACATATTCATGAAATTGGGCATATCCTCGAAGAAAGACTTAGAAATAATTCAGTCTGAAATGATCGTATTAAGTGGGGCATTGAGTAACTTGAATTTGCCCAAGAACAAAGGAAACAGAATAAGAAGTATAAAAAGTGAGGTAATATGCAGTGGCATGGAAAGGATCTCTTGGTTCATGTGTTTTCTGTTTGAGTACTCTCTGAAATAATTTTTTTAAACCATATGCTCCACACACATTTTTAAATTGACATATAAAACTTTTCATTATAAGTGTAAATAGTGACAAAGGGTATAATTTCTGACCTATTAAATAACATGCTTTAAAAATATTTTCATCAAAACCGTGAAGTAGGGTCTTCCCTGGTGGCGGAGTAGCTGAGAGTCCGCCTGCCGATGCAAGGGACATGGGTTCATGCTCTGGTCCGGGAAGATCCCACATGCCGCGGAGCGGCTGGGCCCGTGAGCCACGGCCGCTGAGCCTGCACGTCCGGAGCCTGTGCTCCGCAACGGGAGAGGGCACACCAGTGAGAGGCCCGCGTATCGCAAAAAAAAAAGTGAAGTAAAGATTTAGCTTATTCAATTTACAGAAAAGGGCCATGCTGTAGCCTAATTGGCAGTCATTGTCGAATTCATGAGAAGTCTAGACTTCATTTTTTCATTCCAATAAACGTGTTTCTGAAACAGTCTCCTCACTTTTCATTGCCATGAGATTGTCCACTGGTTAATATGAAACAAGGTGCAAGCCCCCATTACTTTGCCTTTATTCTGCAGTCATGGGACACTTCCCTAAGAGCAGTGCACCACACTAAGATCCAGGGTAGGTTAGAGCCATGCCCTCCTTTTCTCAAGTTCAATGTGAGAAACGTAGAACCGCAGACTGTAGGTATATTTTCAAAGTAGATTAATTTTAAGAGAGATTAACTATGAAAGTTGAAGATCTCAAAATTGAATTCTTTGAAAACTGTCCATGCCCATATACCACTGGAAAGTCTTTGTAAAACCCAAAGGACTAAAACTTCCAATACTATGTTGAATAATTGTGGTGAGAGTGGACAACCTTGTCTTGTTCCTGACGTTACAGGAGTTTCAGTTTTTCAAAATTGATACAGCCACTATGGAGAACAGTGTGGAGGTTCCTTTAAAAACTAAAAATAGAACTACGATGCGGCCCAGCAATCCCACTGCTGGGCATATACCCTGAGAAAACCATAATTCAAAAAGAGTCATGAAACATAATGTTCATTGCAGCTCTATTTACAGCAGCCAGGACATGGAAGCAACCTAAGTGTCCATCGACAGACGAATGGATAAAGAAGATGTGGCACATGTATACAATGGAATATTACTCAGCCATAAAAAGAAACAAAACTGAATTATTTGTAGGAGGTGGATGGACTATAGTCTGTCATAGAGGATGAAGTAAATCAGAAAGAGAAAAACAAATACCGTATGCTAACACAAATATATGGAATCCAAAAAAAACAAAAAAAATTCTTCTGAAGAAATGAGGGTCAGGACAGGAATAAAGATGCAGATATAGAGAATGGACTTGAGGACACAGGGAGGGGGAAGGGTAAGCTGGGACAAAGTGACAGAGTGTCATGGACTTATATATACTACCAAATGTAAAATAGATAGCTAGTTGGAAGCAGCCACATAGCACAGGGAGATAAGATCAGTGCTTTGTGACCACCTAGAGGGGTGGGATAGGGAGGGTGGGAGGGAGACGCAAGAGGCAGGAGATATGGGGATATGTGTATATGTATAGCTGATTCACTTTGTTATACAGCAGAAACTAACACAACATTGTGAAGCAATTATACTCCAATAACGATGTTTAAAAAAAGAAAAACCCAAAGGGCATGCGTTTCCCAGTTTTGTTTTTGTTTTTGTTGTTTTTCATACAGCAGGCTCTTATTAGTCATCCATTTTATACACATCAGTGTATACATGTCAATCCCAATCGCCCAATTCATCACACCACCACCCCCACCACCACTGCTTTCCCCCCCTTGGTGTCCATATGTTTGTTCTCTACATCTGTGTCTTAATTTCTGCCCTGCAAACTGGTTCATCTGTACCGTTTTTCTATGTTCCACATACATGCGTTAATATACATTTGTTTTTCTCTTTCTGACTTACTTCACTCTGTATGGCAGTCTCTAGGTCCATCCATGTCTCTACAAATGACCCAATTTCGTTCCTTTTTATGGCTGAGTAACATTCCATTGTATATATGTACCACATCTTTATCCGTTCATCTGTCAATGGGCATTTAGGTTGCTTCCATGACCTGGCTATTTTAAATAGTGCTGCAGTGAACACTGGGGTGCATGTGTCTTTTTCAATTATGGTTTTCTCTGGGTATATGCCCAGTAATGGGCTTGCTGGGTGGTATGGTAGTTCTATTTTTAGTTTTTTAAGGAACCTCCGTATTGTTCTCCATAGTGGCTCTATCAATTTACATTCCTACAAACAGTGCAAGAGGGTTCCCTCTTCTCCACACCCTCTCCAGTATTTGCTGTTTGTAGGTTTTCTAATGATGCCCATTCTAACTGGTGTGACGTGATACCTCATTGTAGTTTTGATTTGCATTTCTCTAATAATTAGTGATGTTGAGCAGCTTTACATGTGCTTCTTGGCCATCTGTATGTCTTCTTTGGAGAAATGTCTATTTAGGTCTTCTGCCCATTTGGGGATTGAGTTGTTTATTTTTTGAATATTGAGCTGCATGAGCTGTTTATATATTTTGGAGATTAATCCTTTGTCCGTCGATTCGTTTGCAAATATTTTCTCCCATTCTGAAAGTTGTCTGTTCGTCTTGTTTGTAGTTTCCTTTGCTTTGCAAAAGCTTTGAAGTTTCATTAGGTCCCATTTGTTTATTTTTTTTATTTCCATTACTCTAGGAGGTGAACCATAAAAGATCTTGCTGTGATTTATGTCAGAGAGTGTTCTTCCTATGTTTTCCTCTAATAGTTTTATAGTGTCCAGCCTTACATTTAGGTCTCTAATCCATTTTGTGTTTATTTTTGTGCATGGTGTTAGGGAGTGTTCTAATTTCATTCTTTTAAATGTAGCTGTCCAGTTTTCCCAGCACCCGTTATTGAAGAGACTGTCTTTTCTCCATTGTATATCCTTGCCTCCTTTGTCATAGATTAGTTGACCATATGTGCGTGGGTTTATCTCTGGGCTTTCTATCTTGTTCCATTGATCTATATTTCTGTTTTTGTGCTAGTACCATATTGTCTTGATTACTGTAGCTTTGTAGTATAGTCTGAAGTCAAGGAGTCTGATTCCTCCAGCTCCATCTTTTTCCCTCAAGACTGCTTTGGCTATTTGGGGTCTTTTGTGTCTCCATACACATTTTAAGATTTTTTGTTCTAGTTCTGTGAAAAATGCCATTGGTAATTTGATAGGGATTGCATTGAATCTGTAGATTGCTTTGGGTAGAATAGTCATTTTCACAATATTGATTCTTCCAATCCAAGAACATGTTATATCTCTTCATCTGTCTGTATCATCTTAAATTTCTTTCACCAGTGTCTTTTAGATTTCTGCATACAGGTCTTTTGTCTCCCTAGGTAGGTTTATTCCTAGGGGGGTTTTTTTTTTGTTGTTTTGGGGGTTTTTTGCAGTACATGGGCCTCTCACTGTTGTGGCCTCTCCCGTTGTGGAGCACAGGCTCCGGATGCGCAGGCTCAGCGGCCATGGCTCACGGGCCCAGCCGCTCCGCGGCATGTGGGATCTTCCCGGACCGGGGCACAAACCCGTGTCCCCTGCATCGGCAGGCAGACTCTCAACCACTGCGCCACCAGGGAAGCCTCCTATTCCTAGGTATTTTATTCTTTTTCGTTGCAATGGTAAATGAGAGTGTTTCCTTAATTTCTCTTTCAGATTTTTCATCATTAGTGTATAGGAATGCAAGAGATTTCTGTGCATTAATTTTGTATCCTGCAACTTTACCAAATTCATTGATTAGTTCTAGTCGTTTTCTGGTGGCATCTTTAGGATTCTCTATGTATAGTATCATGTCATGTGTGAACAGTGACAGTTTTACTTCTTCTTTTCCAATTTGTATTCCTTTTATTTCTTTTTCTTCTCTGATTGCCGTGGCTAGGACTTCCAAAACTATGTTGAATAATAGTGGTAAGAGTGGACATCCTTGTCTTGTTCCTGATCTTAGAGGAAATGCTTTCAGTTTTTCACCATTGAGAATGATGTTTGCTGTGGGTTTGTCATATATGGCCTTTATTATGTTGAGGTAGGTTCCCTCTATGCCCACTTTCTGGAGAGTTTTTATCATAAATGGGTGTTGAATTTTGTCAAAAGCTTTTCCTGCATCTACTGAGATGATCATATGGTTTTTATTCTTCAATTTGTTAATATGGTGTATTACATTGTTTGATTTGTGTATATTGAAGAATCCTTGCATCCCTAGGATAAATCCCACTTGATCATGATGTATGAACCTTTTAATGTGTTGTTGGATTCTGTTTGCTAGTGTTCTGCTGAGGATTTTTGCATCTATATTCATCAGTGATATTTTTCAGTAACTTTCTTTTTTTGTAGTATCTTTTTCTGGTTTTGGTATCAGGGTGATGGTGGCCTTATAGAGTGAGTTTGGGAGTGTTCCTTCCTCTGCAATTTTTTGGAAGAGTTTGAGAAAGATGGGTGTTAGCTCTTCTCTAAATGTTTGATCGATTGTTTCCCAGTCTTAAAGACCTCTGCTTTATATTATGTAGGATATTAAAATTTAAAATAAACTCTATTTTTTTTCCACAGTTCAAGGAGTTTCCTGAAAATATCTACTGGCATTATAATCTGCAAAAATAGATCTTAAGCTTATGGCAGTGTGTTAGTGAATAGCACAGGGAACTCTACTCAATATTCTGTAATAACCTATATGGGAAAACAATCTGAAAAAGAGTGGATATATGTATATATATATAACTGAACTACTTTTCTGTACACCTGAAACTAATACAACATTGTAAATCAACTGTACCCCAATAAAAAATAAAAAGTAAATTAAAAATAAATAAAAATAAACAAGAAAGGAATGTAAAACTGATGCAAGATACTTTTTTTTAAAATTAATGTACGTTTTTTGGAGCAGTTTTAGGTTTACAGAAAATTTGAGGGGAAAGTACAGAGTTCCCATGAATCCCCTCATGCCCTCACCCAGTTTCCCCTATGATTAATATCTTGCCTAAGTGATACACATTTGTTACAATTGGTGAGCCAATATTGATATGTTACTATTAACTAAAATTCACAGTTTACATTAGAATTTACTCTTTGAGTTAGACATTCTATGGGTTTTGACAAATGTACAATGACATGTATCCACTAGTCATACAGAACAGTCCAACTATTCTAAAAATCCCCTGCTCTCCAGCTATTCACCCCTTCCTTCTCCGAAATCCGTGGCAATCACTGATCTTTTTACTGTATCCATAGATTACCTTTTCCAGAATGTCATATAGTTGGAATCATATAGGACATAGCCTTTCAGATTGGCTTCTCTCACTTGGCAGTATGCATTTAAGGTGCCTCCATAGCTCATTTCTTTTTATCACTAAATAATATTCCATTGTATTGGTATACCACAGTTTGTTTATCCATACCTTTTGAAGAGTATATTGGTTGCTTCCAAGTTTTAGCAGGTATGAATAAAGGTGCTGTAAACATTCCTGTCCAAGTTTTTGTCTGTATATAAATTTTCAGCTCATTTGGATAAATACTAAGGAGCACAATTGCCAGATTATATGGTATGAAAATGTTTATTTTATAAGAAACTGCCCAACTGCCTTCCAAAGTGGCTGTACTATTTTGCATTCCCACCAGCAATGCATGAGAGTTTTGCATCCTCACCAGCATTGGTGTTATCAGTGTTTAGGATTTTAGCCATTTTAATAGGTATGTATCAATAGTGGTATCTCATTGTTGTAATTTACAATGCCCTGATGACATATAACGTTGAGCATCTTTTCATTTGCTTATTTCCCATCTGTATGTCTTCTTTGGGGAAGTATCTGTTTAGAACTTTTCCCCAGTTTTTAATTAGATTGTTTTCAGTAAGTTGAATTTTAAGAGTGTTTTGTATGTTTTTGTACCAATCCTTTATCAGATAGGCGTTTTGCAAAGATTTTCTCTCAATCTCTGGCTTGTCTTCATTCTTTTAACAGTATCTTTCTCAGAATAGAAGGTTTTCATTTTAATGAAATCCAACTTCTCAAGTTTTTTTCTTTCACGGATCATGTTTTTGAAGTTGTATTTTAAGAGTCATTGCCAAACCCAATGTCACCTGAATTTTCTTCTACAATATCTTCTAGGGTTGTGTAGCTTTGCATTTTACATTTAGGTCTATGATTCATTTTGAGTTACTTTTTGTAAAGGATGTAAGATGTTATGTCTAGATTCACTTTTTTGCATGTGGATATACATTTGTTCCAACACCATTTGTTAGAAAGACTATCCTTTCTCCATTGAATTGAGTTTTCCCCTTTGTCAAAGATCAGTTGACTACATTTGTATGGGTCTATTTCTGGGCTCTCTAGTTTGTTCTGTTGGTCTACTTGTCTTTTCTTTGACCAGTACCACACTGTCTTGATTACTATAGCTTAATAGTAAGTCTTGAAGTCAGGTAGTGTATTTTGAAGTCAGGTACTAAGTCTTGAAGTCAGGTAGTGTATTTTGAAGTCAGGTACTAAGTCTTAAAGTCAGGTAGTTTACTAGAGCTTCCATGGCAAATACCATAGACTCGGTGGCTTAAACAATGGAAATTTTATTTTCTCACAGTTCTGGAGACCAGAAATCCAAGATCAAGGTGTCATCAGGGCTGATTTCTTCCAAGGCCTCTTTCTTTAGCTTATGGCTTGCCCTCTTCTCTCTGTGTCTTCGCATGGTCTTCCCTTTGTATGTATGCATGTCTGTGTCCAAATTTCTTCTTCTTATAAGGACACCAATCATATTGGATTAGGGCCCACCCTAAAAACTCATTTTAACTTAATTAACCTCTTTAAAGACTTTATCTCCATATATAGTTACATTCTGAGGTACTGAGGGTTAGGACTTCAGCATATAAATTTAGGGGGTTAGGGCTTCAAATATAAATTTTCAACATATAAAATTTGGGGGGGAAACACAGTTCAGCCCATAACAAGTAGTATCAGTCCTCTGACTTTTTCGTCTCCTTTAAGACTGTGTTGGCTATTCTAGATCTTTTCCCTTTCCATATAAAGTTTAGAATAAGTTGGTCGATAGCCACAAAATAATTTGCTAAGATTTTTGTTGGAATTGCATTGAATCTTCAGATCAAGTTGGAAAGAACTGAAATCTTAGCAACGTTGAGTCTTCCTATCCCTAAGACTGTGCCCCCTTGGAGTTTTGTAATCTCAAAACTTGTCCACACTGAGCTTCTAGCAGTTTGTCATTACAGTTCAGGGTTTTCTTCTCTAGGTCTCGTTCCTGTGGAAGTACTTATTCCCAGCATTCTGTTCTAATAAGTTGTGATTCTCTGTTTCTGCCTATCGTTTCTACAGTTTTTCAGGCAGCAGCCCTATGACCTCAATGCTCTGATGGGTCTGAGAGCTGCTGGTTTTCAGTTTGTTCAGATTTTTTCTTGCTGTGGGCATGAGAGTGACAACTTCCAAGCTTCTTATATTTAAGACCAGAAACCAGACATCTCCAAGGTACTTTTTATCATTGTAGCATCATCATTAACAACATTAAGCATTTATTGGTTCTTGATTTTACAGAATGAACTGAGTTAAGTCTAATATATTATGTCTTAAAACTGGCAAGAATCCTATTTTTGCCAAAATGGTATTTATGAAAATATTTCTATATTTGCATCATAAATCTTTATAATATGTATACCTAGAGCATTGGTTTTTAAAATGCTATGGCCCTGGTAGTAGGAAGAGGTGCCTCAGGAATTGCTGATTTTGGTTATGGGTAAGATGGAAGCAAGGGGCAAGGGAAAGACTATGTTCACTATACTCACCCCAGCTTGAACCTGAGCAGGTCTGGTTCATATATTTCATTTGAAGTAAGGGTTGGACAACTAAATAGTCTTGAAATCCACTGCCCTTGGTGTTAGATGAATGCTCTCCTAGTGTTTTCATTCATAGATTGTACAACAGATGAAACTGTCTCAGAAAAAGCTTCTTTAGAGAGTTTAGTAACAAAATTGTTAAGGAAGAACTAATGTAGACTCAGTTTATTTAATGCAAAGTGTGATAATGTTGGAATAAATGAAACCCTCTTTGTTAGGGATTGTAAAAACTGAATTAAAATATAATTAGTTTATCCTGAGGAGTTCAGGCCTTTGAAAATTGAATACTTTTGAGGTATTAATTAGCAGATGTATCAAGAAATATGCAGCATGGGCATACCTTTATTAACCTGTGGGTAAGTTTTCTTGATGGAATCTATAGATGTCAGTGCTTCCTGGCTCATTAATAACAGAATTAATCAGTTTATCAACTTACACTTTTATAAAAATTTAGGCTCACTGACATATGTAGTTTTGGGGTTTGTGGGGTTTTTTTATATGATTTTGTATCATAGGGTAGTTGGAGACAGGTCTAGATAAGATTTCAGACTTTTCACCTTCTGGAACATATATTCAAACTGAGCTGAAAGAAGTGTTTTTAATTCATCCAGCAGCCACATATAATTATGCTTGGTTTACGCTGTGAGGGGGTATCTGGGAGGGCAGCAGAAACAGGGTTTGATCTGTTAGGTGCACAGCTTTTACATCATTCATATCGCTTAGAATTGTTTTTAAGCATGGGTACCATAGTGTAGTAAACTTAGTCTAAATCAGATCAGAAAAATATTTAGAAGCCTGCTGTATATAAAGCAAATAAGTAAAACACTATTCTTACACCAGAAAAGTGAACACAGTAATAGAAGAGATTAGACAAATATGCAAAAATCAAGTCAAAACACTCTAAGTGTAATAAGAAGCAAAAAACGCTATGGGGCTCATAGAAGAGAGAGATTCTGCATCTGTTTGAAGGCAAATGAGGAGATTGAAAGGGAAGATAACATTTATCATCTAGAAGAACCTGGAGCGAAAATATATCAGTTAGGAAATTTTTCAGGTGCATATAAAAGTAAACTTAACTGATAGGAGCTTTAATAAATAGAGCTCTGTATTTCAAACAGAACAAGAAGCCTGGAGGTAAGCAGCTGCTGATGTTGGTTCAGTAGTTCTATAAGGTCAAAGTCACATTTATGTAATTTTCTGAGACTTTTTCTCATGCTTGTTGCCTTGTGATCACAAGAAGGTGGCTACAGCTCCAGCTACCAGTCTATAGTCCAGCAGGAAGAAAGGACTGAGAGAAGGAGAAAAAAAAAAAACTTTCCAGATATTCCTCTGCAGACTTCTGTTTACAACTCATTGATCAGAACTTTGCAAATTACTACCCTGGCTGCAGAGAATCTGGAAAGGTGAGAGTTTTCAGCTATTCATATTGCCCCTCTCCAAACAAAATCAGGAAATGTTGAGGTAAAAAGAGTAGCAGGAACAACTCATGTGTTACTTTGAGGTAAAGAGATATAGTGGAAGTTAAAAATAAAAACAGTGGGATTGAACTGTATCCTACAAAGCCTTTGGTGCCAGGCTGAGGCATTTAAAATTAACTTAATAGGCAGTGGGAAGCTATTTAATGTTTCTGAGCAGTGAAGTAACATCATGGGTGCTGACCCATCGTTGTGTTTTAATTTTCTAAATAAAATGATTTTAAATAAATTTTATAAAGAGTCTACAATAGATACATTTTTAAATTATACTATTATGTTATGATCGCACTCAGGATTATAATTTAATCCTGTTAAGACAATTCAGTAAGGTGGGTCATTTTTCTAATATTGTTTACCATGGCACCAGAATATAGATTCTACACGATCCACTCAATCTAGGTATCTATTTAAAAAAAAAAATCTTGAATTTGGGATCTTTCAAGATTTAAGAGTGATTGAACTCACTGTAATAAAAACAATAAATGATTATACAAAGTCATATGGCTAAAATGTTTCCCATTCCTCCTTAGTTAGAAACTAATGCTACCCATCTAAAGCGACCATCTAATTTATTGTCTTTATGGGATTAAAGTGCTAACAATTAGGCCACAACAATAGGAGTAAACCAGGGCTTGCCGTTGTGACTAAGGGAATAGTTCTGTTGCAGTCTAAAGTCTTCTGTGGGCTGTCACATTGTCCTTGCCCCAGGTGGTCAGCTCTGCAGGAGTATGTCTGTGTCTCTCTTGAGGGCTGAATAGACTAACCCAGCTTTGCTTGTCAACCCCAGGAATAGCCGCGTACGCTGTAACTCTTGGCCTCAGCCAGCAGTGCTCACTTTCATTGGTCTCCCTGGTGGCCACATGCTCCCTGTGGCTCTTCTGCTCAAGGCTATATTTCCTCTCCATGTTGTGGTCCTGAGAAAGGAGGGCTGAGGGAAACTTTAATTCCCCCTTTGTGGGAAGTGTCGTTTGCCAGCTTGAACTGGGAGCTGAAAACAAATCCCACATTTATATAGCACTATAATCTTTACTGAGTAACACCAATAGAGCTCTCCCAGGAAACCTCAGCTCAGAACATTCTTATTGCATCCTGTGATGCCCAGGGTTATACTGTTTAATTTTGAACATTTATAGACAAAGCATTAGAGAGGTTATTACACTAAAGTATCTTATTCCTATGTGGAATTTTGTGTTCTTGTCCTTGTTTGTATCATATATCTTTTTTTCTTGCCACATATTTTTTAAATTATCTCTTCTCTTTGATTCCTACTAACCTCTATCAGTTCTCTTACAGCCTCTCTGAATATTCCTTTTTTCACTTCCTCTGGGTGTTTTTCCTCCTTTTATCCCCCAAAGATGATAATGATGGTTTAGAAAATATTAACCCCAGCAATGGCCATGACTTAACAAGTACTTACAATGTGCTAGGCACTGCACAAATTACACATACTAACTCACTGAACTGTTAACAACAGCCTTATATCTAGTTCTATTATTATCCCTGTTTTTCATATGTGAGGTGCAGAAAGGTTAAATAACTTAAAAGTCATACAAACTAACAAATAATGGAGTCGGGTTTCTAACCTAGATAGTGTAACTCCAAATGCATGTGTTCTTAACCTCTAACCCATTTTTCCTGGTCTCCAGAAGCTCCTCCTCTTACTGACTCCCTCTTGCCGTCTCTGCTGTACTTAATTCCAAGGCCAGTTCTAGCAGTGAATTTTTAAGAAACCCAGTCTTAGTTGTTTTCACCAGTCTAGCATAAGGCTTTGGATAGCCTAGTGTCACCAGCTAAAATCTTGCAGGCTTGGTGGTCTCTGTGACCCAGTAGTCTAGGCTTAAGCATGTTTTATGCAACTGTGCAACAGTTTCAGTAGAGCTATTGACAGATCTAAGAGATATTGTAAATGAAGAGCTGAGAGTACCATACTTGATATTTGCCAGGATATGAAAGATGAAAGGGGAGGAAGAATCATAAATTACTCTTAAGACTGTAAGATTAGTGGTGCATTAATAAGAGTCATAAGTGCCTATTTACTTATTTGTCTTCCCCACTAGCTGCTAGAGTTAGAAGCAGAAATTCTGGCAACTCTACCTTGATCACACCAGTTCTACTTCCAGGATACTTTCCTTCCTTTCCTCTGCTGAGATCCTGCATACATATTCAGAGCTGACCTCAGTTCTCACACACTCCCCAAGCCTGGCCTGACAGCTACATCCTATATTGATCTTTCTCTCTCTCTCTCTCTCTCTCTTTTCTTCCCTCCCTCCATCCCTCCCTCCTTCCCTCTCCCCATTTACTGTACTCTTTGTTTGTTACTTATAAAGTTAGTACCTTGCTATTCATTGTTCAGTTGTCTCATTTTTGTACATTTTGTACAATACTATTTAGCTCTTAAAATATTTGTAAAAGTTCCTACTATGTGCCAGGCCCTTTGTGAGGATACAAATATTTATGAACACAACCCCTGCCCACGAAGAGCTTATAGTCTAGTAGAGAAAACTGACATATAAACAAATAACTGTAATAGAGATTGGCACAGAAATAGATTCAGTTATGACATGCTATGCAAAGACTAATAATGGGGTAATTCTGGTAGTTGCTAAACTGTATTCAGAGAAAGCTACAGAAAAAAACATATTTAAGTTGCATCTTGAAAGTCATTTGGATTATAAAATGTTTATATCCTTATCACTTTCTATTTTCATTATACTCATTTTGACACTTTTCTTGTCTGTTAAACTATAAGTTCTTCAAGGTCAGGAATTATATATTCAAAGGCTTTGTTTCATCCATAATGCCAAAATATTTCACTGGAATATTTATATTCATATAAATAAATACTTATTTCTATTTCTTTATCTTCCTTCTTCTCCCACCAAAACCCAAACTGGTCAGCATATTTTTTTTGTATCTTTATATCCCATTTCATTTAATATAACATTAACCTTGTAGTATATTTTTAGAACAGCTTATTTTACCACAAATGTGTAGTTTCTTTCTATGTCATATCTTGTAAGTAAGCATTGAGAGTTTTGCTCTGTAACCCTTTATGAGCTTTTATGGTGTCTTGTGTAAGTATGATAAAAATGCAAAGCTCAGAGGTTTTTTGCTTGCATACAGCTTATGGAAAACTCTCAAGTTTATTATTTTCTCCTAGCATGTCAAAATATCTGAGGTTTCAAATTGATAAAAATACAGTTTAAAAGCCATGTTAAACTACTGTAGTGTAAAGTTACAAACTGGCAAATTGAGTATTATGAATTTTACTCCAGGACAGAATAAAAGAGGTTTAAGATCTCCTAAATTTCATGAGACACCAAGGAGGTTTACCTCATAAACATTTAAACCCATCATCATTGTTTGCAAGTTCCAAGGCTGAGGCCAAGGACATTTTAAGATTAAACCTTTAAATGAATTAAACTCACCTTAAAGTTTATTAAAAGTATTTGCCAAACATCTATTTGAGAATCTGCTATATGGGGAGACACTGGTAATTCAAAAATGAATACTGTAAGACATTACTTCTATTTTGAGGAGCTCACAATTTAGTAATTAAAGGGATTTATCCATTCTATACTATGGGGTAAATTCAGTTGCTAGATATAAATTTCAAAACTGATTAGAAGTAGAAAAGACCTCTATTTAAAGATTTTAGCTGAGTTCACCATTTCATAAGCACAGTGGCTTACACATAGTAGGTACTAAGTAAACGTTTACTAAATGCATGAACAATAAGAATTGTAGACTTTAAGGTTAGGAATGAGACCTTACTAGGTGAGGTTTTTTTAACCCTTTGAAATCAACATGGTTTTTATTATCACAGCGATCGTCAATAGTAGTTAATGGGTGAGGCTGGGGTTACCTGACATTCAGCAATGCTGTGAGCTGTCCTACCCAATGGAGAATTGACACATCCTGCACAACTTTGAATGTCTGAATAAATCTACTACAGATATAAATTGGTGTGTCACTTTTTCCAGAACTGATATCTGTTCAGTGCCATCCTTATCAAAATTCCAGTAGAATTTTTTGTGAAATTTTTAAGAAAATGCAAAAAGCCAGGAAGCAGCCTTTACACATAGCGAAGCTGGAGTACTTACACTTTCAGATATCAAGACTTGTGGTATTGACACAAGGATAAATCAATAAGCAAATGGGACAGAAAAGAGTCTAGAGGGAATTCCCTGGTGGACCAGTGTTAGGACTCCACGCTTTCACTGCCAAGGGCCTGAGTTCAATCCCTGATCAGAAAACTAAGATCCCACAAGCTACATGGTACAGCCAAAAAAAAAGAAAGAAAGAAAGGAAAAAAAGAAAAGAGTCTAGAAACAGACCCACACATATGTGATCACCTGATTTATGACAAAACTAACACTGTGGTGCAGATGGAAAAGGATGGGCTTTTCCATAAATAATAGTTAACTGGTATCCACATGGAAAACAAAGTGAATCTTGACTCCTCCACACCATGAACAGAAATCAATTCCAGTTGTATTGCAATCTAAATGTGAAAGACAAAAACAATAAAGTTTTAGAAACAAACACAAAAGACTGTCTTCATGGGTAACATCTAAACTAATAGTGCTATTAGTCTTGATTTTGATCTTACTAAAAAAATTATACGTATATATATTATACATACACACACACACAAGCATAAATTCACACTTTAGGACATAATACTGAAAAGTTTTTTTTTAAGTTCTATAAAGAGAAAAGTTCAGGGACTTCCCTGGCGGTCCAGTGGTTGAAGCTTCGCCTTCCAATGCAGGGGTTGCCGGTTCGATCCCTGATCGGGGAGCTGGGATCCCACATGCCTCAGGGCCAAGAAACCAAAACATAAAACAGAGGTAATATTGTAACAAATTCACTAAAGACTTTAAAAAAAAAGAAAAAGAAAAAGATCAAAATACAAAGGAAGTTTATTTGAAAGAAGACATCTCAAAATTACTGAATAATTTACTCACCTTGTCCATTTTTTCTACTACATATTCCCAATTATATAGTTAATGCAATAGTGCAATTACTTAAAGAACAGTGAAATGAATTGCATATATGTAACAGAAGAGTTGAAATTTAACGGATTTGGATCCAAACTTTAATGAATTAGTAGAGGCACATGAAATGCAAGAAGTTTAATTAATTTCATTAAGAAAGTTTGTTCTTAAAATATACTCTTTCGGGCTTCCCTGGTGGCGCAGTGGTTGAGAGTCCGCCTGCTGATGCAGGGGACACGGGTTCGTGCCCAGGTCTGGGAAGATCCCACATGCTGCGGAGCGGCTGGGCCTATGAGCCATGGCCGCTGAGCCTGCATGTCCAGAGCCTGTGCTCCACAACGGGAGAGGCCACAACAGTGAGAGGCCCACGTACCGAAAAAAAAAAAAATATATATATATATATATATACACATATATATATATACTCTTTCTTCTCTATACATTTTTAATGATTTATACTATGAAAATTACATATTGAAATTGTTTTTTCAAGGGGTTACTACACAACTTCTCTATAGTCTCATGATACAATTTCTTTTCTAATCCTTCCTCTAGGCTCCATCACTTATCAAAGATAAAAGCCAAGCTCACTTGTAAAAATATATATAGATTTTATATTTCAGTAGTCTATAATTTATCTTGTCATGTTAGCCCTAATTAAAGTCAGATTGTCACCCTCTTTCTCTTATCAATAGCAATAAGTCTAGTCTGTTATTATTTATCCTAACACTAATTTTTATTCTAGATTCTACTTGTACCGTATTTCTGATCTTTCATGTTCTTGTGGGGTATTTTTTGATATGGAAGCGTTTCTAATCTTAATTATCTTAAATGCAAATATATTCAGTGTAATTAGATACAAACATCTGACTATTTCATTAAGACTTCAATTTAAACATGGAGAAGGGAAGGAGCCTGCCCCCCACAAGAAAGAGCCAGATCATAATGTTACTTCCAGAAAGAGTGATTTTGGATTCTCACCCATGAGTAATGGGGAGGCTTTTAAGTACTTTATGCAGGGATTACTGATCAGACTTGTGTTTCTAAAATATCACTTTGGCTGCAGTATGAAAAGGTAAATTGGAAGGGATGACAAGACTGGAGGCATAGTCCAGTTAGAAAAATGTTGTAAGAGACCAGGTCATTATCATCATCAACATGCCTGAACTGAAGAAGGAACCTGGCAGAAATGAGATAAAATCAACTGAATTTAGTCACTGTCACTTGATGAGGAAGAAGGAGGAGTCTAAGGTGGCTCCCAATTTCCCGATTTGAGTGACTTGATGAAGTGGGTGTTTTTCATTAAAATAAGGACCATAAGAAAAGGCGCAGTTGGGGACATGTAGAATGGGACATGCTGGTGGGAAAAACCTATGAACATTTGAATGTGTGCATTTGTTCAGGGGTGATATTTGGCCCAGAGATATAGATTTGGGAATCATTGTTATGGAGCTGGTAGTTGAAGTCTTTAATTAAGATTAGAAAATATGTTTAGATTCAGAAGAGAAGGCACAAAAGAATCCTGTGGAGTGGGCTCGTGGAAGTTGAGGGAGGAGAGAATTTTGAGAAGAGAATAAGAAACAATGCTAAATGCGTTGAACGGTGAATAGAAAGCCAACAACTGAGTCATGAATAGAGACGTCCATTTCATTTGGCAGTAGGAGGCTCATGGGTGACCATCGACCAAGAATTTTCAGGGATATGGAGTACTTGATTATATGCCATTGGTTAAAGACTGAATGGATTATTCAATTTTTTAAAAAGTGAATGAGAAGTGAATAAATAGAGACAGCAACTTTCCTTTCTGTTCCAAGTTTTTGAATATTAGAGATAGGAGTAAGAATAATAGCCAGGGGGAGATGCAGGATAGAGGGTTTTTCAGTTCTTTTGTTTTTCCCACTTGTTCCTTGATTAAAATATTGCTTTTGGTTTCATTTAATGTAATGTTAAACTCAGTATTTTGCTAAAATTAATCATTCTGTAATACTTTGGTTAGTGACATAAGTTTGAAAGAATCAGGGTTACCAGCAAACCAAATTAAGGATAAATACTGAATTGTGTGATTTCCATGAATGCTCAGGATTAAAAACTATTTATGACAGGAATATGTAAAGCCATGACTGAATAAAAGGAAGAAGCTGACAGCGTGTTGGATAAATGTGAGATACCTTACCAATGATTTTTAAATGAGGCCATCTGTTAAAGCTTGCTGATGCTCTCAGTCTGGAGCGGGAGGCTGTTTATGTTTTCACGCAAATCAGGCTTTAACCAAAACACTTTGGCAAAAACAGATGCCTTATAGAAATTCATTATTCCTAAAATAATTACAACCCTCTAAATGTTAACATCCCTTCCTACAAAGAATGGTATTATGCTAATACTGTTCATATATATGAATGTGAAATTATTGTATCATTGCTGTAATGCAATTCAGTGGTTTCTCTCTACCTCACCTCCAACCTCACCCCCAGGAGATACATGCCTGCTTACCAGGACCAATTTCCTACTTATTTAGCCAAAAATAATTGACCTTTGAAAGTCATAACCCAAGTAGTTGCATTTGAACTAAAATCTAAAGACAAACCTAATCTTTCAAGCATTTTCTCCTATTATCGTCTTTTTTTTTTTTGACCCTCTGTAAGTCTTACCAGATATATGGAGATTTCATAATAGAATACAGTCATGCTGTCATGTTTCATTAATGTTGAAGAGGAAGAATTAGTGTTATTTTGCCAGAAAACGAACTTCCAGTGTTACTACTACTATTTTACTAATGTGCGTAGTCACTCACTTGTAAAGGGTGAACACTGTGTGCAGAAGTGCCTACAGACAGAGGAGCTATGAGCATCCCTAACTTCTACATCCATGTTACATCAGCTTGAGTCCACACATGAAAGAGATCAAATCTCTGAGGGCCAGAGAAAAAAATTGAAGAGACTTATTATTTGCAGCTTTCATCATTACTGGGAGAGCAGCAAATTAGAATCAGACTAACATTTTTGGTTTCTCTAATTTATGGCTTTTTGTTAACTTTGTCACTGAGTGAGCTGTTGAGCCAGATTCCTATGGCATGTAAGCACCTTGCTCAGGGTTCACTTTAGTACTGTGAGAAGCTTTTATGCGTAGACTCTCTATTTAGTACACTAATGAAAGTATTATTTATTGGTGTCTTCTTGTCCTCTGGGAATGCTTTTACCTTCAGTAGGCTCTTATTTACCTTAAAATAGTGGCTTAACTACTCAGATGATAACGTCTCATTTCTCCTTCCTAACTGCTCTTTGAGTTGAAGCATTTCTCAGAATGGAGAATGGAAGAAGGACTGGCGAACTACATGTGTGAACACCCCTGCCTAGCTCCTTGCTCATGACAGAGAGTCTGCACCTTACATTCTTTTTTTAAATTTATTTATTCATTTATTTTTGGCTGCGTTGAACCTTCGTTGCTGCACGCAGAGGCTACTCTTCATTGTGGTGCACGGGCTTCTCACTGTGCACCTTGCATTCTATGTGCTCTATAAAGTGGTCTGGCACAGTGATGTAGAGAGATGCTCTGCAGTCCGATGGCCTGAATTTGAGAGTTGGCTCCACCACTTATTGCTTGTGTAAGCTCAGCAAATAATTCCTCTCTGCCCCAGGTTCCTCATCTCTTAACTAGAAGTAATAATACACACAACTATATACAAGATACATAACCAACAAGGACCTACAGTGTAGCACAGGGAACTATACTTAGTATTTTGTAATAACCTATAAGGGAAAAGAATCTGAAAAAAAATAGATATATATGTATGTGTAACTGAATCACTTTGCTGGTATACCTGAAACTCACACAACATTGTACATCAACTAGACTTCAATAAAAAATTTTAAAACTAGGGTTAATAATAGTACCTTACACATAGTGTGGTTATGAGGATTAAATAAGTTAGTATATTTTAAAAGCTTGGCACAAAGCCTGATAGGTCGTTGTGCTGGTGGTGGTGGTAGTTGTGGTGGTTATTCTCATAGACAAAGAAGCATTGCCTTGTTCCTGGAAACCAAGAGAAGTACTCGTTAGCAGGCAGCAATCCTACTCTCTACAGTTTTTCTATACTGGGAAAATATTGGTGGTCCTATGAAATGACACCAAAATATTGCGCCTCTCATTAAGGAAGGAAAAGAAAATACCATGTGCTTTCATGAGCATTATCTCATTTAATCCTCAGAACAATTCTTCCAAAATAAATTAGCCAATTTTTACATGGGAGAGACCCAAAGTCTTACACAAGAGCGAATGGCTACTGGATAACAAAGTCAGGATTCAGTCAGAGGAGTAGCTGACCCAAAAGCCCATCTGTTTCCACCTCACTCTACTGGCTAAATTGTCAATATATGGGGCATAGTTGTTTTCCTCCCTTTCTAGATGTGGCAGATTAAAAGAAACCTCTACAACAGTCCAATCCTACCTCTTCTCTCTTCAACTGAGAGACCGCAAACATGGTAGACACTCAAATAATGTTTGGTCATTGACCAGACAAATAATTCTTTTTCCTAAAAAGAAAATACACATTTTGCATCTTTAATATTGCAGTGGTTTACTTGTACTAAAATAGGATCTCCCATGACTTTGTAGAAAAGTAAAAATAGAACTTCATATATGAGACCGAGTTTTCCCAATTTACCCTATATCCTCTTCTACTGAATAGGTTACAAAGTCTGACTTAATGAAAAAGCCTAATAATTCTAGTAGCTTCCTATCCTCATTCTATATTTTTTCTTTCTTTGTTTACTTTATTGTTTAAATTAAATTTAATTTTTTTTATACAGCAGGTTCTTCTTAGTCATCCATTTTATACACATCAGTGTATACATGTCAATCCCAATCTACTAATTCATCACACCACCACCACCACCCCCCGCCGCTTTCCCCCCTTCGTGTCCATATATTTTTTTCTCTACTTCTGTGTCTCAATTTCTGCCCTGCAAACTGGTTCATCTGTACCATTTTCCAGGTTCCCCATATATGCGTTAACATACAGTATTTGTTTTTCTCTTTCTCACTTACTTCCCTCTTTATGACAGTCTCTAGATGCATCCACATCTCTACAAATGACCTAGTTTCATTCCTTTTTATGGCTGAGTAATATTCCATTGTATATATGTACCACATCTTCTTTATCCATTCGTCTGTCGATGGGCATTTAGGTTGCTTCCATGACCTGGCTATTGTAAATAGTTCTGCAATGAACACTGGGGTGCATGTGTCTTTTTGAATTATGGATTTCTCTGGGTATATGCCCAGTAGTGGCATTGCTGGGTCATATGGTAAATCTATTTTTAGTTTTTTAAGGAACCTCGATACTGAGTTTGATACTGAGTTAGCTGAGTTAGTTTGATAGCTGAGTTAGCTTAGTTAACGATACTGAGTTAGCTCTTCTCTGAATGTTTGATAGAATTCACCTGTGAAGCCATGTGGTCCTGGACTTCTGTTCGTTGGAAGATTTTTAATCACAGTTTCAATTTCATTACTTGTGATTGGTCTGTTCATATTTTCTATTTCTTCCTGCTTCAGTCTTGGAAGGTTATACCTTGCTAAGAATTTGTCCATTTCCTCCAGGTTGTCCATCTTATTGGCATAGAGTTGCTTGTAGTAGTCTCTCAGGATGCTTTGTATTTCTGCGGTGTCTGTTGTAACTTCTCCGTATTTCTAATTTTATTGACTTGAGTCCTCTCCCTCTTTTTCTTAATGAGTCTGGTTAATGGTTTATCCATTTTGTTTATCTTCTCAAAGAACCAGCTTTTAGTTTTATTGATCTTTGCTATTTTTTTCTTTGTTTCTATTTCATTTATTTCTGCTCTGATCTTTATGATTTCTTTCCTTCTGCTAACTTTGGGTTTTGTTTGGTCTTCTTTCTCTAGTTCCTTTAGGTGTAAGGTTAGATTGCCTATTTGAGATTTTTCTTGTTTCTTGAGGTAGGCTTGTATAGCTATATACTTCCCTCTTAGAACTGCTTTTGCTGCATCCCATAGATTTTGGATCATCGTGTTTTCATTGTCCTTTGTCTCTAGGTATTTTTTGATTTCCTCTTTGATTTCTTCAGTGATCTCGTGGTTATTTAGTAAAGTATTGTTCACCGTCCATGTGTTTGTGTTTTTTACATTTTTTTCCATGTAATTGATTTCTAATCTCATAGCGTTGTGGTCAGAAAAGATGCTTGATATGATTTCAATTTTCTTAAATTTACTGAGGCTTGATTTGTGACCCAAGATGTGATCTATCCTGGAGAATGTTCCATGCACACTTCAGAAGAAAGTGTAATCTGCTGATTCTGGATCGAATTTCCTACAGATTTCAATTAAATTTATCTGGTCTATTGTGTCTTTTAAAGCTTGTGTTTCCTTATTAATTTTCTGTTTGGATGATCTGTCCATTGGTGTAAGTGAGGTGTTAAAATCCCCCACTATTATTGTGTTACTGTTGATTTCCTCTTTTATAGCTGTTAGCAGTTCCCTTATGTATTGAGGTGCCCTATCTTGGGTGCATATATATTTATAATTGCTATACCTTCTTCTTGGATTGATCCCTTGATCATTATGTTGTGTCCTTCCTTGTCTCTTGCAACATTCTTTATTTTAAAGTCTATTTTATCTGATATGAGTATTGCTACTCCAGCTTTCTTTTGATTTCCATTTGCATGGAATATCTTTTTCCATCCCCTCACTTTCAGTCTGTATGTGTCCCTAGGTCTGAAGTGGATCTCTTGTAGACAGCATATATATGGGTCTTGTTTTTGTGTCCATTCAGCAAGCCAGTGTCTTTTGGTTGGAGCATTTAATCCATTCACTTTTAAGTTCATTATCAATATGTATGTTCCTATGACCATTTTCTTAGTTGTTTTGGGTTTGTTTTTGTAGGTCCTTTTCTTCTCTGTGTTTCCCACTTAGAGAAGTTCCTTTAGCATTTGTTGTAGAGCTGGTTTGGTGGTGCTGAATTCTCTTAGCTTTTTCTTGTCTGTAAAGCTTTGGATTTCTCCATCAAATCTGAATGAGAACCTTGCTGGGTAGAGTAATCTTGGTTATAGTTTCTTTCCTTTCATCACTTTAAGTATATCATGTGACTCCCTTCTGGCTTGTAGAGTTTCTGCTGAGAAATTAGCTCTTAACCTTATGGGAGTTCCCTTGTATGTTATTTGTCATTTTTCCCTTGCTGCTTTCAATAATTTTTCTGTTTTTAATTTTTGCCAATTTGATTACTGTGTGTCTCAGCATGTTTCTCCTTGGGTTAATCCTGTATGGGACTCTCTGCACTTCCTGGGCTTGAGTGGCTATTTCCTTTCGCATGTTAGGGAAGTTTCTGACTATAATCTCTTCAAATATTTTCTCGGGTCCTTTCTCTCTCTGTTCTCCTTCTGGGACCCCTATAATGCGAATGTTGTTGTGTTTAATGTTGTCCCAGAGGTCCCTTAGGCTGTCTTCATTTCTTTTCATTCTTTTTTCTTTATTCTGTTCTGCAGCAGTGAATTCCACCATTCTGTCTTCCAGGTCACTTATCTGTTCTTCTTCCTCAGTTAATCTGGTATTGATTCCTTCTAGTGTATTTTTCATTTCAGTTATTGTATTGTTCATCTCTGTTTTTTTGTTATTTAATTCTTCTAGATCTTTGTTAAACATTTCTTGCATCTTCTCCATCTTTGCCTCCATTCTTTTTCTGAGGTCCTGGATCATCTTCACTGTCATTATTCTAAAATCTTTTTCTGGAAGGTTGCCTATCTCCACTTCATTTACTTGTTTTTCTGGGGTTTTATCTTGTTCCTTCATCTAGTACTTATCCCTCTGCCTTTTCATCTTGTCTATCTTTCTGTGAATGTGGTTTTTGTCCCACAGGCTGCAGGATTGTAGTTCTTCTTGCTTCTGCCGTCTGCCGTCTGGTGGATGAGGCTAAGAGGCTTGTGGAAGTTTCCTGATGGGAGGGACTGGCGATGGGTAGAGTTGGCTGTTGCTCTCCTCATTCTATTTTGATCTTTTTTATTTCTTTAAAGAAAATCTTGGCCCTGAACATTTTTGCCGTTGACTGAAAACAATAAAATTTTTATCTGGTAGTAAATTTGTTTGAAAATAGGAAAGCCATCTGAGTGATAATTATTTTCTACCAAAGATAATAAAGATAATAATTTGTGTTTGCATCTGTAAGGCATTTAAATCATAGAGGGCTTTACAGAAAGAATCAAATTTCAGAGTAAAGTTTACAGCATCTTTTTCAAACTGACACATAGCTACATGAGAATACTATTGTTATTTTGTACAGCTAAATCATGTCCCTGCATTGAAACCTTTCCATGCTTATCCTGCCAATGCCAATCTTTCTAGAAACTGTCCTTCCTTCTAGCTACATTTATGTCTCTATACAGCTGTACATTTATATGTACTCATCACCTGTGTTAGTTTTGCTTTTCTCTCGGCACAGAGCAGAAGACTCTCCCAGTGACTAGTTGTGTAACCTAGTTATGTAACGTTAGGAAAGTTACCTGACATCACTGTGCCTTACCTTTTCATCTTTGTTATGTATCAACTATTGTACCAGTTCCTTTATGTATCTAATTTCATTTGTCTCCATGTAAATGTACAGGAGAGGCCAAAGAGCTTATTAAGTAATTTTACCAGTTTTACATGGATGGTAAGTAGCAGGACCAGGATTCAAATACACTTCTATTTCAAATCCTTTGCTGTTACACCTCCTCAACCCACACTGCTTCTAGAGCATTAATTTGGGGAGAGGAGTTTTTCATACTAGTCCCCCTCCATGCACACCCCTACTCTGCCCCAGCTAACTGCTCTTACAGTTGAGAAGGTGTAATGTCCCGCTAAGTAGTCAACCTTTTTTCACCCCAGCCCACCTGAGGGATACGACGCACTTCCACTAGTGACTTAACATCGTTCCTCAAAAGACAAGACTCAGGATCTGGGTGATAAGGAGCAAGTATAGTTTGAAGAATCTTCTTTCTTTGAGGTGATCTAGATGTGTTCTAAGCTGTAACAACCCAGAGTATTGGCGAGGCACTATTCTGGATACTTTCCTTGTGTTAACTCATTTAATCTTCACAACAACTTTGAAATTAGGTCTATTATTTTACTGATTAAGGTACTGAGATGCAGAGAAGTTAAGTACCTTGTCTGGCTTATTGCTCCATTTTTTTTTACAAAGATGAACCACATACTCACTCCTGGCCTCGTAAACTCCAGTTTGGAATGACACCTGGTTAAGAATTTCAGACCATAAATTACTATTTCCGCCCCTATTGTCACTTCAAGTGTCGGTTTCCCCACAAGCTATTGAACAAGTACTCTGTTGTTCTAGTTCTTTGCACAAATAGATACTTAAAAGATGTTATCTGGTTGGCTGTCCTGAAAAAGGGAACACTTGAAACAACTAAATCTGTTGGCGAGGATGTGTAGTATGGTAGTCAAGAGTACAGGCTCAAGTCCACTGGACCTGTCCCACCAGCTACTAGTTATATTAATGTAGGCAAGTTATTTCACCTTTTTCCTTGTCTGTAAAATGGGACAATAGTAGTATTAGCATCATGAAATGGCTGTGAGGATATACTGAGAAAATGCTGTAAGTACATTGTACGCATGCTTAAATAGTAGTCACATAGTAAATATTAGTCATTACTAGTAATAGTTAAGGTCGTCTTTACTGAGCAGGTAGTCTCATGTGCTTTCTTGAGACTTTAATGTAATTCTGCAGGCAGACACTTTGGAAATTATTTTAATTCTTTTGAACACCAGAATACCATTTGGTACCTCCCCAAATTTTCTACATTAAGACTTAAGAAGTCTTGAGGGATAAATTGGGAGATTGGGATTGATATATACACACTACTATATATAAAATATATAACTAATAAGGACCTACTGTATAGCACAGGGCACTCTTCTCAATTCTCTGTAATGACCTATATGGGAAAAGAATCTAGAAAAGAGTGGAGATATGTATATGTATAACTGATTCAATTTGCTGTACAGCAGAAACTAGTACATTGTAAATCAACTATGCTCCAATAAAAAAATTTTTTTAAAGAAAAGACTTAAGAAGTCTTAACATTAAAGAGCAGCTGCATTTCAAGTAGCATTTCAAGTGGCTCAACAAAGCAAGGTAGTACAGATAATTTAAATGATACCCACTCACAAGTACCTTCATTTTCCTTGATTACTTTTTCTGAATACCTTTTTTGTTATGTACCTTATGAACTTAAAACATGACAAAGGATGAATTTCTTAATATGTACATTATGTTTTCTGAGCCTGTTAATTCTTTAAGGAAATTAAGGAAAAAAATAATGAAGCCATGTTATATAGGTACTTAATTTTTTTTAATCTATGGTAGTACTATGGTAGTTAATGCTTATTTTATGCAAACTAGACTATATCTGTTAATGGACACATTACTGTCAAGAAAATATTACTTGTCTTAATTATCAGTAATGAAGCAGGGATAAGCTGCTCACTTAGATATAATATATCTAATGACCTTTTCAGTTAGAGGTTGTGATGAAAGGTATCAGTTTCACAAATTATGCTTCATTCAGCTTTTGGCCTTTGTGTAGATTAATGTTTTGTGGATGAGTTTTAAAGTCAGACGTAAATTGTGTTTGGTGTTTAAAATTGACTTAATATCTTGTTTTTAGTACATCATCTTCTTGTTTATTAAGCTTCATTTTTATCTTCAAGCTTAAAAAAAATAGTCTATAGTAAATTTAGGACTGCTTAACTAACTGCCAATGTTTTTCTTAACCCTACCAAATAAAATGGGACATGTATTTCCACTGTTTTAACCAAAGAACAAGTTTCTCTGTTATTTCTGAATTTAGGGCAGTAAGCACAATGTATATAATCACGTTTTTGAACTAGGAATATAAATATTTATAATACCATTTTTCCTAATTAGATTTCCTGAGATGACACAAAGCTGTTTATTGTGAGAGAATTTATGATATTTCTTAATCAGCCTCTTACTGAATCACAAATGTCTTATCTCAGGGTATTGAAAAATTATTCAAGAACTCATAGATTTAGCCTTGTATTCAGACCAGTAGGAGAACTGCCTCATGTTTTAAGTAACTAAGTAAGGATTTAAATGTTAGAGGTCAATGCGACAAGGCAGTGAAACAAAAAGTCCATTTTTAATTCAAATCTTTAAGCCGTTTCTTTATATAAAATCTTATCAGAAGCCCAAAAAAGAAATCTGACAGAATTGGAGCTGCTCTGCTTCAATGGAAATGTATTCCTCCAGTAACTTGAAGGAATCCAGGGCTCTCAAGGAGCAGTGTTTTGATACTATGATCCTGATCGTTGTATTACTAACAGAGCCCAAACACTAGAGCAGGAAAGAAGGGTACAGACAACCATCTTTTTCAACCCCCTTATTTTAATGATGAGGTACCTAGAATCTAAAGTGTAACCAGCCTAAGTTCATGTGGTCAATAAGTACTATGACCTAAAATGTAAAAAAAAATTATAGTACTTTTAGTGGTAGAATCTTTCCCTTATTCTCTGTTGCCCTACAGCTGTAATCATGAATTTTGAAAACTCTTTATAAAAAGAACAGTTTTTGAATTGACCTAATCTTTGCATTTAAAAAACTAAGCCGCAGATTTCCATTTTCAAGGACACAGTAAAGTCCTACCTGTCCCCACATACTGTCTCTTCACTTCTTGCACCATTGCTCATTTTGGTGCAGATTCTCCACTCTGGCGTTACAAATCAGGAACGTGCCTGTGCTATACTTCAGTTCCTTCAGTTCCTAAAACATATATTCATACATGGTGTTGCCTCTGATTGGAACGCTTCATCTAACAGCTCCTCTACCTCCTGCCCCTGTCATCTCAACCAGGCTAACTTCTCTTTATCCTTCAGGCTATGGTTTAAATGTCACTGCCTCCTTCAGGCCTTCTCTGATGCATCCAAACTGAATCTGGATCAGACACCTCTCATCTGTGCTCTCACAGCATCCTGTACTTTTTCTTCCATAGCAATGGCATCTGATTCTACATGCTCACTTCCATAACTGTAGAGACCACATGACTTGTGCATCATTGAATCCCCAGGCATAGCAGAGTTTCTGACCCATGGCTAGTGCCCTGTATTTACTAGGGAAGGAAGAGAGGAACATGGACTCCACTCCCCCCTCAGGATATAACATGTTGAATAGTATGAGTCTTAAACTGGTTTCTTGTTGAGGAGCAGCTGCTGACTTCCTATCTGACTTTGGAAGACTTTCTGTCCATAAGATTTTGTTTCCTTTTCCAGTAGGATGATAATACCTCCTGACTTTGTCTTCCACCTGCTGAAGTGAAAGTTTTCTCTGTATCAGAGCTTTCTCCTCAGTTTCTGAAGTATAATAGGGGAAAAACTCTTGTTTTCCTTTGGATACCAGATTGAGGAGGCTTCTCTTGGAAAATAATTTCTTAAAAATCATCTTACTTGGACTTCCCTGGTGGCACAGTGGTTGAGAGTCCGCCTGCCGATGCAGGGGACACGGGTTCGTGCCCCGGTCCGGGAAGATCCCACATGCCGCGGAGCGGCTGGGCCCGTGGGCCATGGCCACTGAGCCTGCGCGTCCGGAGCCTGTGCTCCGCAACGGGAGAGGCCACAACAGTGAGAGGCCCGCGTACCGCAAAAAAAAAAAAATCTTACTTTTTCCCCAGGTCCCAAGAAATTAAGTAATGGGCCACCTCCCTCACTTACAAACAAGTTCATGGACTTTGAGTAGTGATGACATTCTTTAAATGAAGTATTTGTAGCTATTCTTGGGCACTTTAGGATTTTATTTATTTTGTTTTATTGCTTGAGAATGGTACTTACATAATTCATGATTTAACATGTGTACTGTGTAGCCATGAGGGAATTATTTTCTGTAATTTAAAATGTCCAAATTTGTTTCTGTCAAAAATGAGGAATTTAAATATAACTAATCAGGGCCCCATCAAAAGCAATACCACTTTTCCAATTTTTGATTGTGTTATTTTTGTGTTGGCAAGAACAGCCTATGAGGAGAATGAGGTGTGAGAGATAGAAGGTGAGGTAAGAAAATTGTCTTACTCATTTTTTCAGAAAGTTGAAAAAGTTATGTTCAAGAAAAATACCCATTGAACTTCAGTAGTGATTCTATCAGGAAAAAAACAAAAATTTAAGGACTTTTGAGGGAAAATAATGCATGAACATAACCAGAACAGCAGTTGATATTTAACAGAACTAAATGGTCACATTTTCAAGTAAAGTATGCCCTGGCATTTGAACAGCTGTTATATCTAAATCAGATTTGAATACTGTTGTTTAACCTTCCCAGCTGTAGCAGGGGTGGTTTGTTTGTCTAATTCAGTATAAAATATGCATAGTATACTTAAATTTGAAACTTTAAACACATATTTGTATTAAAATGATAAATTTTAGTCATATAAGCCTATTTCAGGTATACCCTTTGTCTCTCTGTGAGTTGTTTCTTGTTCTCAACTATATTGTATGTTTGAGCAGATTTTAAATAATTAAAATGTCCTAAACTCTTTCCATTTAATTCATATCTTTTTTTTACTTTTGTATTAGGAATGAATAAAAATATACATTTTCTATGCATATATTTGTAATTACATTGGTATATTCATAGGAAAATTTAAGGTTTTTTTTTCCCTATTTTTCTTCCTTGATGATTCTGTGCCCCAACAGAATCTTCTGTACAAACACAATCATGGGAATGCAATGAAGATAAGGTGGTTGCTGTAGGAAGGCAAAATAAAAGACCAGTATCTCTCAGTCTTACAAAGCTAAAGACAAAGGAATTAATACCAAAATACATAAAGCCATGTAGCATATGCATATAGTGAATAAAAATTTACTCATCAAAGCCTATTACACTCGAAAATATTGCTTGACATTTGAAAGAGGTAATTTTAGAACAAACAAACACAAATGCTCATGGGTATATACCACATATGTTTACACATACACATATACAGATAAATGTAGACATAGTTATAGATGCATCTACGTGTGTGTGTGTGTGCGTGTGTGTATTTATGTACTATATACACACATGTATTTCTTAGTTTTGTCTTATGGAGAGCTTAGAAACAATAACAACCTAAGGGACCCTCCAAGTACCCAGATACTGGTTTCTAAGTATCATTCCCTACTAAAAACAAAAAAAAAGGAGGGGAGGGGAGGCCTCTTGGCAAAATAGCCAGTTCTAGGGCTGGTACACAGAAAGTGTAACATGAGAGTAGAATTTGTGTCCAAAAGTAGGGAGGTACTCAAAGAATGCTGGGGACATGAGAAAAGGCACAGAAGCCACTTTGAAGAAGACCCTACTAGCCAAATCTTGTAAATTTGAGCTTCAAAATAAATAATGGAAAATAACCCACTGAGTAAAATGGAAATCCAGGTATCCATACTGAGATAGATAGATAGACAGACAGACACAGATAGATAGATACGGAAACCTCTTTATTACAGAATACCAACTAATAAACATTGAAGGAATAGTGAAATCGAAAAATACCGTTAACAACCATAGTTATGTTCAGTTTAGATGGGAGTTGTCAATTGGAGGCTAAGGTAGGCTGGTGGGTTTGATCAGGTTTGATGAGGAAGAGGATATTGACAGTCTTAGAATATTTCTTTCACAAACTACTAATCAGTTACAAAGGGCAGAATGGTGACTTTACAGTGGGAAAACCCGATGAACAGTACAACCAAGTGATCAAGGTTTACATCACAAGTCAGTTGATATCATGTGTGGTACATCACCTTGATGTCAGACACTAGAAGAGCTGTGTATCCTATCAGTGGTTTCCTGCCCCAAAAGCATTGATCAAGAGGAAATAACAGATAGATCTAGGTTTATGATTAGCCTACAGAATGAAACTCCTGTATTCTTGAAAAACTGTCAAGCACCTGAAAGGCAGGGAGAAACTGAGAATACTGAGAAAGATTGAGTGTCCTCATATCTCTGGGACAGTTTACAAAGTGTGAATGGGGTCTGCAGATTGACAGTAGTGCTGTATCAATGTTGATTCACTGACTTGAAGGATTATACTGTGATTATGTAAGATAAAGCCCCTGTTTTGGGAAATAGTCACCAGAGTAATTGGGAATGACAGGAATCATATATGCTACTTGTTCTTCAATGGTTCGGAAAAAGGCTAATTATGAGGGTATATACATGTTTGGAGAAGTATATCTAGATTTCAGTAAAAAGAGAAAGAAATGGAGCACATGGTGAAATGTTAAAAGTTGGGGAATCTAGGTGAGAGGGATATGGAAATTCATTGTTCTGTTTTGCATGCTTTTCTAGGTTTGAAAGTATTTCTAAATAAATGATTGAAAAATGTTTATTTAAGTGGTAATATAGTAAATACCTCATAATCAAAAATTAATACTTCACGAAAGACATATGAGTAGTTACACAAAGTTAGGTTCCTTAAAACTGTAAATAGCTTAATGTCAGTTCAGGCCAGATTGTGCTACTAAATGAGTTAAGTTTTTCAGAGGTTTCTAAATTTGTGAATTGAGGATAAAAGTTGTAGATTTATGTAACGTATCTGAAGCCCAGATAAATAAGTTTTCCAATCTCACACAGAAAGTAACAAAACAAAGTCCAAAACCGAAGTCTCCTGATTCCAAATCCAATAGCCCTGGATGACAGTCTAGATAACAGATTACTGAGGCAAGACAGAGACATTTGTGTTCAAATTCTGACCTTTGGGAGTTGGAAAGTGTCAGATTTACAAAATGGCCCTTAGAGCTACATCATTAGCTTCACCAAGAGGGCATGTCCTGCGCTGCAATTTTCAAATGCGTCCTAAAGAAATACAGAAAACCGTTTTCTTTTGCCTCACCTATTTCTTACATGGTAGGATAAATGTGGGAGTGAGTAGACTTCTTCCTCTCATCTGCATCCCAGACCTCTTACCCAGTAACATTTCCTTCTTCCTTACAGAATTATAAGCATACACGTGGACTTCAATCACTACTTTTTTCCAATGTGATTTACCAATCACTTGAATATCCCTAATGCCTAATTTGTTTTTAAAAATTCAAACAGCCATTGACTCGAACTGCTGTACAAGAAAATGGCCTTTCCTGGACCCTGTATCTGTCCATATCATTTTAGGTACAGTTAAGGATTTTGTATTCAAACATTTCCTTTTCTTTTTTTTTTTTTAATGTCCTTAACTGCAAAAAGAAAATATTCTTGGATATTTTCAGTTATATAGCCAGTATAGGTAAGTCCATTTTGAGGGCTGAATATGATTCGTTACACTGTCACCATTGCTTAAGTAGGTTTTCAATAAGCTTCTTATATGCCATATCTCTTTATATTCTTATTCTTCAAATACTTTTAAATGATTTTTTGGAAATGGCCAAGTTTTGGTCATTTACAGTTTTGCTACTTAAACATCTACATGTTTGAAATAAGATTGTTTATGAGTAAAAGTGTGCCATTGGCTTAGTTAACTTCTAATATCATTTGATTTATCTTGGGGCAGAGATATTTGATGTCCTATTTTAAATAATGTCAAAATTATTTTAAATAAACATCAAAAACTATGGCCTGAACATAATTTTTTAAATAGCTATGTCTCCTGGGTTCCAAAACTGCTTCTTTCCACTCTTATTCCTATAGCTTGATGGCTGAGTCAGTTATTTCTTTTCCTGTTTTCAGTTTACTACCTTAAGGGCTTAATAGATTAAAGGGTTTTACAGATTGTAAATATGCACATTTTCAGTGTATTATTCTAAAGTGAGCCTTGATAATTCTTATTTTAGCTAAAGAAATGCGAGATGTATTTTCAATACTGAGCAGTAAAGACAGGATTTTTTCTTTTCAAAAAGGAGATGAACAAAAACATTTTCTAAGTAGCATGTCAGTATACCTTTACTCCATAGCATATGTATCTTTAGTTCTATAAATTATGACCAAAGACAGCATCAACTGTTAGCCACAGTTGACAACAAATAATATATTGATGAATTATATTTCTGTCTGTCCTTCTAAATCTATTTAGTAAATAAGATTGTAATTGCATTTCCAAAAGTGAACATTTTAGTCTCCTGTAATTTCAGAGCAGGTACCTGGGATTATAATATGCTTATGCATGTTAAAACAAGAGGGCTTTAAGCACTAACATTCTGAGATTTTAATTAAATAGCTAGGTTTGAATTAAAATATATTCTGAAGAGAAGAGAAAGGGGAGTTATTGGTTAATGGGGACAGAGTTTCAGTTTAGGATGACAAAAAAGTTCTGGAAATGGACAGTAGTGATGGTCATACAATGGTGTGAATGTACTTTAATGACACTGAAATGTACACTTAAAATGGTTAAAAGGTAAGTTTTATGTATGTTTTACACATACATACAGTGTATTTAAAAATCTGATTCGTGGGTTTTCCTCTGTGATTCCTCCTCCCCACAGACATTAGCTGGCATTTAGTATTTAACCATAATATATACTATTTATTCATTTAATGTATGTTATATACTTATACTATGTTAGGTATATATTCTGGGTGTAAAAAATTCCTGAAAGTTATTTTTTTTAATTGACTCCAGCTTTTTTTTAGCTATGTGACCTTGTATAAGGTATTCAATCCCTCAAAACTTTAATTTTCTTATGTATGAAATAGATAATACCTATTCAAAAGGTTGTTACAAGGAGTAGTTAATATAAAAATTTTTATTGAGAAAATGAATATTATTCATGTAAAGCACTTAGCAGACAATGAAATGCGTAGAAAGCACTCAAGTAATTATAGCTGCTGGCACATTTTATTAGACATTGCAGATGAATTAACGCACGAAAGTTACTTTCAGTTCTTGGTTGTCTTTTGGGGGCTACATATATGGGTTCATCTTGTAGTCATAGCCTGCAGTATCTTTGTTTATTTTTCTTGCTTGACTGCTAAACATGACACATACAGAGGATCCTGTTAACCCTGTGTTTGAACTCTTAGTACCCCTTCAGCCTCCTAGGTCTTGCACCAGTGGCTTAGTCAACAAGCTTGCTAAGCAAGGTGAACAGGGAAAGAAGACAGGTATGCAACATGCTGGCATTTATGTGGAACAACCCTTATTGCCCAGCTGTCCCCAGAGAGCCTAAAACAGTTCTAACACCTTTCAGACTTAGATAGCCTCTTTATTGATAAATCCTGTGGGACTGCTAGATTTAAGCAATTACTTTTGATCAAAAAGGTTAACCAGTGTTTTTCAAAGTATAAATATACTTTTTTCACATAATTTATATACATATACCCACCTTCATTTACAAGAGGATTTGAGTTACCTAATTGCTATTATCATCATTTTATTGAAATGCAAAAATACTAGACAAAAAGGGACCTGAAAAGTCTCCTCAGTCTCTTCTCTCCAAACACCTTGTGCCTTGGCTGTGGTCATCCAGCTGTCCTAGCGCAAGTGTGTGATTTCTCTGGTGGTAATCTATGCCAGTATTTCACATCACATTTTTTAAGGAAATCAAAGTATTTTCTGATTTAAAAAGATTTAGTATAATTGTTTTTTTCTTTTAGTTAATGTGTCCTCTCCTAAAATAAGTCTCAAATTGCTTGAAACTGAAAGCCAGGAACATGGAGGGAAATGGAAATAGCATGAAACACTAAATATGTCAGCTTTTATGGATTTATCCAAAAACTTAAAATTCAAAAATGTTATATGCGCTCACACATTGAGCACTCTAACTTAAGCTAGAGCACACTTCTGAAATCTGATAGGAATGATATTGTAAAGCTTAATTATATTTTTATGGCCCATGCCATCTGTGCGTTTGTTCTGCTTACAATAGTAATAGAGTATTCAAAAAAACAATACATTTAATTTGCAATGCAATCGTCTTATCGCAAATGCATCAAGGCAAATTAGCTCTTATCATTTCAAATCCTGTTCTTGTACTGTGGATTTTTGTATCTGTTTGAATTTAGAAAAACTTAGCTGCTAAAAACCATATGTGGATGATTCAAACAGAAGACACAAAGCTCGTTTTTATTTCTTGAAACAAATTCTAATTTAGATGAAAGAAAACACTATAATTTTTTAATATACAATAGTATATGACAAAGATTACTTTCTAATGTCTAAAAATTAAGACTTTTGAAGTCACCTTTATAAATGTACCTATATTTAATTGTTTTGTTAGGAGCTTTAAATTGAGACAAACATAGTTTTAAAAACTATTGCTGTACAAACTTGAAACGTGCAGGTGTAGGATCTTTTTATTTGATTTTTTTAATAATTTCTCCAAAAAATATTGCATAAGCTTAAATCTCTTGGCAAATATAGTCTAGCTATTATTATCTCTTAATAAGTGATAATGATGGTTATGTCTTATTTTTAAATTTTATTCTTTGGATGGAAAAAATAGGCCACCATTATCAAGATGTCTATTAATTTCTCTAGAGGCAAGAAATATGTATTAAATTAATCTTTGTGTTATTTAAACATCACAAATGTTTGACATTCTGCATGTTAAATTTTCAGAATGATGTATCTTTATATATAACACCACATGATAACTTCACATATGAAATATAACTCATATATGTACATATATGAAATAAATCTTACAATTCATATTACTTGGAATACTGTGTAATATTCTTGATATTCAACTGAAGATATCAACTAGTCAAAGGCTCCATTTTACCAGGTATAATCTACTGAAAGTTCACTTTTTTTTTTTTTGCGGTACGCGGGCCTCTCATTGCTGTGGCCTCTCGCATTGCGGAGCACAGGCTCCGGACGCGCAGGCTCAGCGGCCATGGCTCACGGGCCCAGCCGCTCTGCAGCATGTGGGATCTTCCCGGACTGGGACACGAACCTGTGTCCCCTGCATTGGCAGGCGGACTCCCAACCACTGCACCACCAGGGAAGCCCGAAAGTTCACTTTTATATACAACAAATATTGAATCATCTTTGTGTGTCATAAGTATGGAAAATTTAATGCATGCCCATATCAATACTTCCTTCTATCTGTTCTATAACAATGTATTATTTTATAATGTCTTCTATGATTCACATATATTCATATAATTTCATGGTAGGATTGATTGATTCTGCTTTAATAATTGATGCTCTCTTTTTTCTTTATATTATACAAATAACACGTAACTAATTCTGTATTAGTTTCCTATTGCTGCTGTACCAAATTAGCACAAATTTAATGGCTTAAAATAATCCAAATGTATTATGTTATGGTCTAGAGATCTGTATAAAATCAGTTTCACTGGACTAAAATGAAGGTATCAGCAAGGCTAGCTCCTTCAGAAGGCTCTAGTGGAGAATCCATTTCTTGCCTTTTCCAGTTCTAGAGGCTGCCAGCATTTCTTAGCTTATGGCCCGTCACTCAAGCCTCTGAGTGACGGCTTCATCACATCAGTTTTCTCTCTGACTTTGACCCTCCTGCCTTTCTCTAATAAGTATTCTTATGATGATACTGGGCCTGGGACAATCTCCCTATCTCAGGATCCTTTATTCTAACAATTGTGAATGGGATCCTTTTTTTGTTTCATTACACTTTTGTATTGATGCTTAAATGTTGATCTTGTATTCAGTTACTTTTTTGATATGTTTCTGATATTTATATTTTTCTGATATTTATATATGTGTTTCTTTTTATTGTCCAATTGCATTTTCCAGGACTTGCACTATAAACATATTAGTGAAATTGGGCATCAGTCTTTGTTCCTGATCTTCAAGTGCTTTATTGTATTGTCTTACCATTAAAAAAAGAAATTTGTTTTAGATATTTGGGAGGTATATTTTCAGTTAAAAGACGCTTCCTTCCGTTTTCTACCTTAAGAATTTTTGAGTATTTCTTCTGCTACTAATTTTTCTCCTGTCTTTTAGCATAATAAATTACCGTTTTTGTATGCAAATTGTTTCCTCCCTACCATTCTCTTTCTTCTCTTCTTTAATGCCTATTACACAGATGTTGAATTTTCTGACTTAAATGTCCATGTCTTTTAACTCTTCTCTATTCAATTTTTTTGTTGTTGTTGTTTTTGCCCTGGATTTATATCCAGGAGGAATCCCTTTAATCTTATCTTCTAGCTCAGTAATCCCTTCATCAATTGTATTCATTTTGTTAGTCAACTGAACTTTTTTGGTTTTGACAGTCACATTCTAATTTTCCATGTCCTCTAATTGATTCTTTTCCTAACAGCCCATCTTATAACATTTTGAGGATATTAATTCTACTGTAAAGTCATCTTTCATGTGCTTTATAAACTATTTCATTAGCTATAAATTCTGTTTGTTGAGTATCCATAGTTACTTGTATGATTAAATGTTAAGTGATTCTTGATTAGGCTTTTGTCTTTGTTTTTGAGATGAATGTGGATCATGTGTGGATCTATTTCTTTTTACTGTAGCCTATCTTATTCTTCCTCTGGGGTCATAGGGGATGACAGGATGTGTTACCAGGTGGAGAATGCTAGTTATTTTATTCTGGGAGTGGGTTTCTTTGTGCCTTGGGGAATTCAGTAGCTATCTGGGGTCATTGTCTTAGTTCTTGAATTTTATTTTTAAAGAATTTTATTTTTAAAGAATTTCTTAAAAACTCCGTGATTTATTCCTGTGTTCTCTTTGTTTTTATTAATCTGTTTTCTGATTTCTCATTTGTTCACCTTAACAGTATCTTGACTATTTTCTTTTCTGTTCCTTATGCTTAGTGTTATCCTCTGGGCAGTTTCTTTCTTTGTTCCTGATACACAACAAAGCCATTAAAGAGTTCTGTCTTATCTCAGATGTTTTTCATATAAGCCCATGACATGTAACTCTGATATTTAAATTTAGATCATTTAGATTTTAAAATTTTAGCGGCATGCAATTCAAGGCATAATTTTAAAAACCAGTTCTCAGTCACCTACAAGTGTATTATCCACATATCAGGTTATCAGCATCAAAGATTTCAACTCTTTATTGACAATGTCACATCATTTCCTTAACTTAGTACCCTATCTTTTATATATTACATGAGGTATCTAAAATAGTCAAACTCACAGAAGCAGAGAATAGAATGGTGGTTGTCAGGGACTGGGGAGAGGAGGAAATGGGGAATTGTTGCTCAATGGGTATAAAATTTCTGTTATGCAAGATGAGTAAGTTCTAGATATCTGCTGTACAGCATAGTACTTATAGTTAACAGTACTGTATTGTACACTTTAAAATGAGTTAAGAGACAGATCTCATGTTAAATGTTCTTACCACCCCCCTCCCCAAAACAAAAAATCACAACAGAAGAATACAAGGAAATTTTGGACAGGATGTATATATTTAGTTCTTTGATTGTGGTGATGGTATTAAGGTGTATGCGTATGTCCAAACTCATCAAGATGTATCCATTAAATGTGTACAATTTCTTGTATATCAATTATACCTCAATAAAGCTAAATAAATTTATAAATAAAATACTTATTTACTATTACCTGTCCAGCTCTAGAAGAGAAAAAGTTAGTTAATCTCAGTAAGGTATAAACTGGTGGGGCTTTTTGTTTGTTTGGGGTTTTTTTTTGTTTGTTTGTTTTCTTTGTTTTTATTGAAGTATAGTTGATTTACAATGTTGTGTTAGTTTCAGGTGTACAGCAAAAGTGGTGCTTTTTTAAACTCTGATTTCAACTAGCACCTGAATACTCTAAGAAGCCTTAAGAGAGGGTGATTGTTTTTCCCAGCAGTGGGAAAGAAGATTTAAGCAATAAAGTTACAGAATCCAGCTAACTTCTAACTTCTTCCTAAGAAAATCACAATAAAAATAATGCTAGAGCACATTCTGAATCAATTACACGTTTTTCTTTAAGCTGCTCTTTTGGATTATTCATGCCTAAGGTCTTCACTGTTAGTATAACCATTTGAATAAGAATGCAAGGAAAGTTGTTACTGGCATTCCCAATTTTGTTTGAAATTAAAATGCGATTTATTTCCCCTTTTCCTTTTGCATACGAAATTAAAATATAGACTTTTCTTTGACAGCAGATCCTTCTGGTCTTTAAAACATTGAAACATAATTCCAAGTCTGAAAGAGCATCCTTGATTAATTAACTTTATTAGATTTCCTACTATTTAATAATTCTATGATCTATATGTCCTATCATTGAATATTTTCAGTATTTGAGTTAAAATCATTTGAGTGATAGAATATAAGCTCAAAATGGGCAATTGCTGATGTGGGGTTCACCCAAAACCTAGTATCCTGAGTAGGAAAACATCATGCATACAACAGCTTGGTGCCAGTTGGGAATAAAATTATGGGAAGCCACGTTAGAACCAGATTAGAAGTAATCTAGGATTTTCGATCCAAGGGTCTCTGTCTCCAAGAAACGTCTTTGGAGGCCGATTAAGTTTATGCTGAGAATGGGGAAGCTGTCTCCAGGGAGGTGTAATGCCTACTGCAAGAGCCAAGGAAGTAAGTATTAAGTGCCTGGTATGTGCAAGTGACTGATACTGAAACTCTCTAAATATGCTCCCTGTCTCCAAGAGGAGGTTTATCATGGTAATTAATAAGCCGCATGTTGGTGTTTGCAGACATGGATTTTAGTCCCAGCTCTGCCACTTACTAATTGTCCAGCTTTAAGCAAATATCTTAGTTTAATTCTGAGTCCCTTTTTCCTCATCTTGAGTAAAAGGGGTAATAAAAAGAAAAAATACCTACCTTGTTCTAAGGATTAAATGATAAAATACATGTGAATTGTCCATTACAATAACTGGCACATCTTAAATATTCAATTTATGTTACCTACAACGTGTCATTGCTTCTAACAATTTAGTTTGGGGAAGCAAGATTTACACCCAGGCTAAGTCAAATGCCGATTCAAGATGATAATAGATTAAATTATTTGTTATTATTAATATACCAAGAATGCTATAGGAAATAAGCCTTCTCTGATCACACTGTATAAATAATATACATTGTGCACATTCTGTCAGCAAGCTGTTGCCTTCCTTGTACTTACCACAATCTTTAGCCTTTGTTACTAGCTTGAAGTTTTGTTACTTTATCTGTCTTCCCCACTTCAGTGTAAGCTCTTTTAGTGCAGGGGTCACCTTTCTTATTTATTCCTTGCATCCCCAGCACCCTGATACAAAATAGGTACTCAATAAATATCTGTTGAATATATGGATTAGAGTGGGGAAATTATTGTTGATTGACCAGAACTATGAGAGCAACGATGCGGAGATGATGTTTGAAGTGGATCTTGAAAAATGAGCAGGATTTGGATGGCCAGCCAGAAAGAGACAAAAATGCATTTCGGGTTGGGGCTGAAAGACAGAGGATGAGTTAATAGGCATGAAATAAATAACTAAAACACAGTGAGTAGACACAGTGATTCAGAATGGGGGCATTTAGTTTTAAGAAAAAAGAAGTCATTAAATAAACTTTTCACACCTCTTCATTTTACAGATAAGAGAAGTAAGACCCAGATAGTGATAGAATCAGGATGAGAATTCATATCTTTTCTATACCATGTAACTTACAGAGCTTGCAATGTAATAGTAATGATTAGAACCCATGACTTTAGGCTGTCAGTGTCATGAAGGAGGCATTAGATGAGGAGGTAACTATAAGCAAAAAGCTATTTCGGAAGCAATTGTGATAATCCAAGCCCAAAGTTATAGGGAAACAAAAGACAGAGCAAGAGGAGACATGTTTTATTATGCTCTTTTAGACTGGATATGAATATTTATGGTTACAGTAACCATGGGGCCAAGAAGAAAACTGGTGATGGTAGACGTAACATGCTGATATACTCTAACTCAAAGGATAGTATATTGGGCTTCCCTGGTGGCGCAGTGGTTGAGAGTCCGCCTGCGGATGCAGGGGACATGGGTTCGTGCCCCGGTCCAGGAAGATTCCACATGCCGCGGAGCGGCTGGGCCCGTGGGCCATGGCCGCTGAGCCTGCGCGTTCGGAGCCTGTGCTCTGCAACGGGAGAGGCCACAACAGTGAGAGGCCCGTGTACAGAAAAAAAAAAAAAAAGGATATTATATTAAACTTGGAACCATATGTAAATATAAAAAGCAAAATGTACTTTTATCTGTAGATATTCTTTTCAAAAAGGCAAACAGGTTTCATAAACCTAGGGATAATCAAAAACTTATCTGGTATACTTTTGAAAATGAAGACAGTGTGTGTGCTATGTGGTGTTAGGTGCCCTCATAACAAATCATACACAGAAGAGCCATAGACAAATAAACCTTTCAAAAGTGGGCTGACGGTTTCTGACAGCAATATAAAGCCATCTTTCAGAGCCAGTAATTCAGTCAGGCCCATCTGAATCATTTCCTCCATAAATTGTCTTTAGTGGGAATGTAAGAAAAAGCACTAGTGAATTAATAATTATCTCCTCTTTGTCAACAGGGTGGCCCAGATTAGGAAAATGCCACCTTAAAATTAATTCCATCTTTTTTTTAATATACCTGAAATTATTCTGTTCTTTCATTTCTTAAAATATAGCATATTCGTGTATGATCTGTTTTTCTTCTGTACGTATGGATCCAGGAAGTATGATGATAAAGATAAATATGTACCTCAGAATTATTTTAGACTCTCTCTGTAAGTCTTTAAATCAAATATTTTGACCAAATTAACCACATTAGTCATTTATTTAATAGACTGGTAGATACAGATCTAGTCTATTTATTATGTTCCTCCACTTTAATAAGAAAAAATTATGTAATGAATTAAATCATAAAGCTGCAAATTAAAAACTGGCCCATACTACAACTTCATATTAATAATGCAGTTGATGAAAATAAGTATCAATAACCTAAAGGTGCCTAGTGCTAGGGACAAAGGTGACATTTTACATTTTTATTAACACTTGTAATTTTCTCCAGCTTGATTTCTTTTAGGCCAAGCCCAATTTCTTCTAAACCATGGGTCAGTGAGCTCATGCTGATTCTCATATGAATGATGGGCTTGATTTTGCAAAGATATCACCAACTATCAATACCTAGGTCTTGCTACCATTATGAACAACCTAGAATAGAACAGTGTGAATTTGAATGCATTATTTCCTTTAATTTCACTAAGTATGGCAATCCTGGACACCATCAGAATTGCGTATATTTGTGAAGCATTACATTTTTAAATGTTATTAATGTGGTAGTAACAAATAGTATAAAACAAGCAACTATTATTATACATATTTGTTATCTTTCTGTATTAAACTTCATAAGCAGAAAAAAAGAATACACTCCAATGGTCTTAATAAGGTAAAGTTTTACATTTAGTAAATGATCTCTTATAACTAAATGTAAGTTTAAGAACAACAGGGTTTCACCAGAATATGATACATATCTGCTTTAGTAGCTTTTCTACATCTGCCCAAAGGAAAACAATATTATATTAATAAATCATAAGAGGCTTCTATTAGCTTGATAAATAAGTACATTTAAAATACAAGTTAGAAAAGGATTTATTTAAATACTTTAAATAAGTCTTTGTCATACTATTCTAGTGATGTCTAATACAATTTTCATTTTTAAAAGATTTTGTTCGAAATTTAATCTTTGAAAATATTAATAACAGCTTACAGCAGGTAAACTATAAAATAACACTGGATGCTGTCTATTTAGTTTCTGGTTGAAAAAGCACAGCAGTACTTTAGTTCATTACCTTTGAAAAAAACAGTAACAAGATAATACAGCTGCCTCTGATTAAGATGTAAATTCTTTCTAATTAGAATGTAAATTCTTACATTTAAATGAAGACATCAATTGTCAGAATGCCATATGATATCTTATTCCACCTTGCCTGAATGAAGCCCTCACTGCTCATCTATGGCACTAAAATAGTTTTGCAATCCCTTTGTTCTCTGATTCTTGTAATATTCTCTCTTCATGTTCCCTTTTCACATTGCTTTTGTTTGTTTTCCCCCTTGCATCTGATATTGTTGTGCCTTGGGATTTTGCAGAAATTTGGAATGAAAATTGAGTTCAGTCAGTGCCAGTATTTGCTTGTGCCTCAATTACTTCTGCTGAATTTTCTTCAATGCAAATCAGGCAGGTTGCATAAAGTGGTGCATGTATTTGAAATAATTAATTTTCCGTAAAATGATGGATCAAGTCCAATCAACCTTCATGAAATCTAAATAATAGAACAGAGAATTAGAAATTAATTAACATTTTGTGTTGTTAATACTTTACAGTATAAACTACCAATAGTAAGTTTTACTATTGATTCTAACTTTTTCTTTATTAAATGTTGATGAAAACCTTCTGTCTCAATCATTTCTTGCCAGAAATATGCTAACAAGGAATCCTGTATCAATAACACTGAAGCAAAACTTTCAAAGATTCCATCAACAATTAACCAGCGAATTGAATTATTCGTGCTTCTCTTTACTGAGCAACAGTGAAAGTTTTATCTTGAATAATGTGCACTAATTTACTGTTATATTAGATGAGGCCATGAGCCTTTGAGCATAGTATCATATCTTTTACATCATGTTTCTTCAACCAAAAGAGGTAGAACTTTAAAGGCAAAACCAACTCAACCAGCTTAACAGTGCTAGGAAAGGAGAAACGTAGAAATTGAAAGAATGCTTTACAGATTAGAAGGGTGCCTCCCTTGTTTTTTTTAACTTTTTATGATAGAAAATTTCAAACATATACAAAAGTAGAAACTAATGTAATGCACCCTTATGTGCCCATCAACCATCATCAGTCATCAAGGAACTAACAGGGAAACAAAACATACAAACCTGAAATACTAATGAATAACATGCAAATGAGAGAGAATAATGTGCATTAGAAGCTAAAGTGCAGGTGGAGAATGAGTGCTATGGATACTTAGAGAAGGAGATTAGTTTGTGCTGAATAGACAGAGAAGAAGAGAAAGAACATTCCAGGCAGAGTGGAGATGGCATAAGAAAAGACTTAGAAATGAACACAGTCTGTGATAGTATACAAGAGATTGGCATGCTTTGATCAGAAGTTTCATGTTTGTATGTAAAAGTACTTAAGTTTGGTAAGATGGAAGGATTTGAGAGCTAGGCAATGCAGTTTCCTACTTATTAGCCAAAGAAGTATTTTAGGCTTTGGAATGACAGCTTCCAAAATACCTTCTCCTTGTCCAAACAAAAATTTTTCCTCTTGTAATTTAAATTCTTTCCTTATTCTTTGCTCATCATGTTCACAAATAGGACGACTTTTCTGGTGACTAAAGAATGAATTGCAAAGAAAAAATTTTCTTGTCTCTAAAGTAGCTAATTAAAAACAAATGTTAGTAATAAACCTGTAATGATTTGACTATGTTGCATTTTACTTGACTTCTCTACCCAGTATAATCAAGAGAAATATCACTGTTGTTATTCATACAGTCACTTGAAAGTTGTTTAAAATCACAGTATAATTGTTTTTGCACAATTCCAAATTTGTGGTATTTTTAACATACACTATTGCTTTACCATAGTTGTAAAGAAATTACCACACATTTAGTGGCTTAAACAATACAGATTTGTTTGTTTGTTTGTTTGTTTGTTTTTTGCGGTACGCAGGCCTCTCACTGTTGTGGCCTCTGCCGTTGCGGAGCACAGGTTCCGGACGTGCAGACTCAGCGGCCATGGCGCACAGGCCCAGTCGCTCCGCGGCATGTGGGACCTTCCCGGACCGGGGCACGAACCCGCGCCCCCCGCATCGGCAGGCGGACTCTCGACCACTGCACCAGCAGGGAAACCCCAGATGTTTTTTTTTTTACAGTTCTGGAAGACAGAAATCCAAAATGCATCTTACAGAGCTAAAATCAAGGGATCAGGAGGGCTGAGTTCCTTCTGGAGGCTCTAGAGGAGAATCCATCTCCTTGCCTTTTCCAGCTTCTAGTGGCCACCTGCATTCCTTGGCTCATGACCCCATTTCTCCATCTTCAAAACCAGCAACACTGGACTGAGTCCTTCTTATACTGCCATCTCTCTTCTACTTCTCTCTTTCACTTTTGAGGGTGCTTGTGATTACATTGGGCTCACTGGGAGAAACCTGGGTAATCTCCCTATTTTAAGGTCAACTGATTAGTAACCTTAATTCCCCTTTGTCACATAAAGTTACATATTACAGATTCCAGGGATTAGGATATAGACTTTATTCGGTCTACCATACATTTCTTTCATATTTGCTCATCAGTAGATAGACCATAGAGTTTGATAGACCATAGAGACAGAACCATTTCTTTGGCTCAGAAAAGAATTCTTTCTATGATTTAAAATAAACTAACACTTATCATTTTAGCTGACTTTGAGAAAAAGAAAAAATCTCAACAATTGCACAACCAAATATAAGAACTTTTATAGTAAAATCAGTCATTGTAGACATGGCCCAAAAATTATGTTTCAAAGAAGTGAGTAAGAAGGTGGCATTTTTTGAGTACTTACTATGTGGAATTATAATTAATATTTTAGAGATATCATTGCCTTTTAATCTTTTTTTTTTTTTTTTGGCCACATCACACGGCATGTGGGATCTTAGTCCCCCAACCAGGGATCTAACCTGTACCCTCGGCATTGGAAGCACACAGTCTTAACCACTGGACTGCCAGGGAAGTCCTATTGCCTTTTAATCTTTAAACACCCCTATAGGGGCTTCCCTGGTGGCGCAGTGGTTGAGAGTCCACCTGCCGATGCAGGGGAAACGGGTTCGTGCCCCAGTTCGGGAAGATCCCACATGCCGCGGAGCGGCTGGGTCCGTGAGCCATGGCCACTGAGCCTGAGCGTCTGGAGCCTGTGCTCCGTAACGAGAGACGCCACAACAGTGAGAGGCCCGCGTACCGCAAAAAAAAAAAAAACAAAAAAAAAACATGGGAAAGTAGTATAGCAGAGTGTTTTAAGCATGCATTTGGACAGCCTTGGTTTAGAATCCTTGCTCTTTTACTGCTTAATCTTTTACTACATGGGAGACTTGGTTTCCTTTCCTGCCTCATAGGGTTGTTACACAGATTAACTATACGTGAAATTACTTAGCCCAGGATCTGGCACATAACAAGCACTCAGTAAATGATAGCTGCTATTTTTTTTTTTTTTTTTTTTTTTTTTTTTTGCGGTATACGGGCCTCTCACTGCTGTGGCCTCTCCCGTTGCAGAGCACAGGCTCCGGACGCACTGGCTCAGCAGCCATGGCTCACAGGCCTAGCCGCTCCGCGGCATGTGGGATCTTCCCGAACCGGGGCACGAACCCGTGTCCCCTGCATCGGCAGGCGGACTCTCAACCACTGCGCCACCAGGGAAGCCCTAGCTGCTATTATTGTTAATAAAATTCTAACCGTGCAAGGACTGAGTTAATGATTACTGAGTCAGGCGATATAGGATTTCAGCAGAAGGAAAGCTAATTGTCAAATGAGTGATTTCATGTTAAACTCGCAGGTATATATACAGGGATTTCTTGTATTTATGCGTATCATGAATGGCAGTACAGTGTAGTGGTTGAGTGCCCTGGCTCTGGAAAAGAATGCCTAGTTTCAAATTTCATCTCTACTAATTTGTCTGTGCCTCAGTTTCCTCGTTTGTAAAATGGAGATGAATACAGTACCTACATCATAGAGCTAATAAGAGGATTAAATGAATATGCAAAATGCTTAGAAGAGTAGCTGGCATATAATAAGTGCCACATAAGTGTTATTATTGGTATAAGGATACACCTTGTATAGTCCATCCTCAGTGATCCATTGCAGTTGACAGTGATGGTGAAGAATACATGTGGTCTCACTTTCCCACAGCCATATAGGTGATTTGCACAACTGGACAGCATCACCAGTAGAATGACATTGTACAAGGACACATCATGTGCCTGCAATGTACCTAGCAATATGTTCTGAGTATTACAAAATGACAAACACTCTCAATTTCTATAAACTTCCTTGCCTAGATGAGGAGACAAACTGATGGTAGATGAAATAGAGGGTAGATGAAATGAGGGTAAACTGACTCCACCTGCAGTAGGAAGTCAGAGAAAAGAGCAATCATTACAGATCCTATCACCTTACTAGAGAAAGTAGGACTTGAACTAGGCCTGGAATAATGGGTAGGATTTTAATTGACTGGTGAGAAGATAATGGACAATTTTGAATATAAGACTGGAGTCTCATGCGTATTTGTTCTAACCTTTCTCCCCAGCTTTTAAATAAATAGCTGCAAATGAAAGGAAAAAGTGAATGAGGAGGCCAGGAATGCCATAAACCCATGAAACCATAAATAAATGCTTGTCCTACTGAAGGGATTTAAAAATAAGGGATCTGTGGATAAAATTTAGGGGTTCCAGGAACTTGGGTGGAAGAGAAATTTATATCTTTATTTTCACTTACCTCTCACTGAAATTTAGTATTTTCCTAATTATGAATATAGGCAGCAAGCCACAGTAGCATTGGCAATAACCAAGGCTTCATTATTAGAAATCACAGATTTTTACATATGAGTTTACATATGTTTATAACTATGCAGATATCTCAGAATATCATTTATACTCCTTTCCTAGATATTAATCCCACTGCTATTCTTGTTATTTAAGAGTTAATTTTTTTAAAGCAGATATTGCTAGACCAAAGATGTTTATTATTTGATAACATTTAAATGCAATTTGTTTCCTTTATAATCTAACGTATTTTATTTTTTACATTTAAAATCATTATTCTGAAAAGGAGTTCACTGGCTTTACCACATTGCCAGAGGAATCCATGGCACTGAGATAGTGCTTCTATTTATGGACTTGAAAATATATTAGTTTTCTTGGTAACCATATCCATAGTTGACTCATTGAGCTTGCAATCAACCAAAATTCCTTTTTTGCATGTTAGTTTAGGCTATATTTATTCCCTAATGTTGGCAACAAGCATTACTACCCAGCCAGTGTCTAGAACTACTTGACAAATATCATGAAATTCTTAGAGCAACATTTTATAAAAATTTCTGCATAGCTAAATATAGAATTTGATATTAACTACCTGAGGTGATATCTTATAAGGTATTTCCTTATGCAGATATAGATGCCAAACAAAATTTATATAGTTCTTTGTTTCTAGTTTTATTGAGATATAATTGACATATAACATTGTATTAGTTTAAGTTATACAATATAATGATTTGATAGATACGTTTATTGCAAAATGATTACCACATAAGTTTAGTTAATATCCTTCACCTCACAGTTACAGTTTTTTTTTCTTTTGATGTGAATTTTAAGATCTACTCTCTTGGCAACTTTCAAATATACAATACAGTATTGTTAACTCTAGTCACTATGCTGTCCACTACATCCCAGAACTTATCTATCTTATAACTGGAAGTTTGTACCTTTGGCCACATTCACCCATTTCCCCTCACCCCTTGCCTCTGACAATCACCAATCTGTTCTCTGTTTCTATAAGTTCAGTTATTTTAGATTCCACATATAAGTGAGATCATACAGTATTTGTCTTTATCTGACTCATTTCACTTAGCATAATGCCATCAAGGTCTATTCATGTCACAAATGGCAAAATTTTCTTCTTTTTATGGCTTAATAATATTCCTTTATGTATATATGCCACATGTTCTTCATTCATTCATCCATCAGTGGACATTTAGGTTGTTTCCATGTCTTGGCTATTGTTTAAAAAAACAAAAAATGCTGCAGTGAACACGGAGGTAAAGATATCTCTTCAAAATAGTAACTTCATTTCCTTCCAATATATATCCAGAAATGGAATTGCTGGATCATGTGGTACCTCAATATTTTATTTTTTGAGGGAACTCCATACTGTTTTCCATAGTGACTACATGAATTTATATTCCCACCTACAGTGTACAAGAATTCCCTTTTCTCCACATCCTTGCCAATCTCTTATCTTTTTGATGACAGCCATTCTAATAGGTGTGATGTGGTATCTCATTGTGGTTTTGATTTGCATTTCCCTGATGTTGAGCACATTTTCATGTACCTGTTGGCCATTTGTATGTCTTGTTTGGAAAAGTGTCTATTCAGTTCCTCTGCCCATTTTTCAACAGAATATTGTTGTTTTGCTATTGAGTTGTATGAGTTCTTTCTATTTTTTTGAATATTAACCCTCTGTCAGATATATGATTTGCAAATATTTTCTTCCATTCTGTAGGTTGCCTTTTCATTTTTTTGATGATTTCCTTTTCTGTGCAGAAGTTTTTGGTTTAATGGAGTCCCACTTGTTTATTCTTGTGTTAATTGCCTTTGCTTTTTGGTGTCAAATCCAAAAAATCATTATCAAGACCAATGTCAAGGAGCTTACCCCCTATGTTTTCTTTTAGGAGTTTTATAGTTTCAGGTCTTAAATTCAAGTCTTTAATCCATTTTGTTGATTTTGTGTATGGCATAAGATAAGGGACCAGTTGCATATTTTGCATGTGACTCTCCAGTTTTCCCAGGACCTTTTATTGAAGAGACTCTCTTTTCCCCATTGCACATTCTTGGCTCCTTTATCAAAAATTATTGACCATAAGTGTATGGGTTTATTTCTGGACTTTCTGTTCTGTTCCATTGATCTTTGTGTCTGTTTTTATGCCAATACCATAATGTTTTGATTACTATAGCTTTGCAATATAGTTTGAAATCAGGAAATGTGATGCATCCAGCTTTGTGGTTCTTTCTCAAGATTGCTTTGACTACTTAGGGTCTTTTGTGGTTTAATACTAATTTAGGATTGTTTGCTCTGTTTCTCTGAAGTATGCTATTGGAATTTTGGTAGAGATTGCCCTGAATCTGTAGATTGCTTTGGGTAGGATGGACATTTTAACAATATTAAGTTTTCCAATCCATGAACATAGAGAGTATCTTTCCATTTCTTTGTATCTTCTTCAGTTTCCTTCTTCAATGTTTATACTTTTCAATGTATAGATCTTTCGCCTCCTTGATTAAATTTATCCCTAGGTATTTATTCTTTTTGATGCAATTGTAAATAGGATTTTTTTTAATTTCTCTTTCTGATAACTCATTCTTAGTATATAAAAATGCAACTGACTTCTATATATTGTTTTTGTATCCAGCAATTTTACTGAATTCATTTATAGAACATTCTAACAGTTTTTTGGTAAAGTCTTGAGGATTCTCTATAAATAATATCGTGTCATCTGAAAATAGAGACAGTTTTACTTCCTCCTTTTTGATTTGGGTGCCTTTTATTCCTTTTTCTTGCCCAACTGCTCTGGCTAAGACTTCCAGTACTATATTGAGTAAAAGTGGCAAGAGTAGACATCCTTGTCTTGTTCCAATCTTAGAGGAAACACTTTTCACTTTTCACCATTGAGTATGATGTCATATATGCCCTTTATTTTGTTGAAGTATGCTCCCTCTATACCTGCTTTGTTGAGAGTTCTTTTTATCATGAATGGATGTTGAATTTTATTACATGCTTTTTTCTGTATCTATTGAAATGATCATATGATTTTTATCCTTCATTTTGTTAGTGTGGTGTATCACATTGATTAATTTGTGGATGTTGAATCATCCTTGCATCCCTGAAATAAATCCCACTTGATCCTGGGATTGTATGATCCTTTTAATGTATTTAGTATCTGCAGATATCCTGCCAAACAAAAATTATATATTCTTTTTTAAAACAGTGGTACTTTTTGGTTTGTTTTGTAGTGTAGGAGATAGAGAAGGGCTGTTCTGGTTATTATTGCTGTGTAACAAACCACCCCGAAACTTAGTGATGTAAAAAAATAATTTTATTACATCCAAGGTTTCTGTGCGTCAGGAATTTGAACGGGACACAGCAGTTATGCTCCATATATGCACTGTGCCACGATGTCTAGGTTCTCTCTCAGCTGGAAAAATTTGATAACTAAAGGTAGGAATCAACTAGGAGCATTTTCACTCACATGTCTAATGGTACATGCTGGCCATCAGCTGGGACTACAGTTGAGGCTGTCCTTTGGAGCACCTGTCTGTAGTCTTTCCATGTGACCTAGGCTTCCTCATGACTTGGTAGCCTCTTCTTACCTGGTGGTTGAACTGATTAGATGGCAGCTCAGAACTCCAAAAGCAAATGTCCTAGAAAACAAGGTAGAAGCTGCCTGGCCTTTATGACCCATCATAAAGGATTACATCTGCCATACTCTATTGAGAAACAGTCACAAGGCCACCCAGATTCAGGGAGAGAAGAATTAAACCTGCCTCTTGATCACACAGATACAAGATCACATTGTACAGGAGCATGTGGAATGGGTGATGTTGTGCAGTTATCTTTGGAAAATATAATCTGCACCTGTAAGCGGGTGCAAAATTGTGGTAGTTTAAAGTATTTGAACCCATGGTCTGCAGTGACACAGTTTTTGTGGAATGATTATAGATGAAATGTCATTTGTCTAAATAACTCAGATTTGAAGTTGAGTTTTATAATTGCTATCTATTATCCTAGTAACAAAATTTCTCAATTTAGTAGGGTTGGGGGAAGTGTCTGTCTCTTTTCCAAATTTGAAATTTTTGTTTTTCCAAAAAGTGTAGCTATCTGTGTTTATCAGCAGAAGGTCTGAAAACCACAAGTGTTATCTGACACATATAATAATGACAGAGGTAAAAAATGTTCCATATTTTCTCCACTAAAAGTTTTGATGTATAAAGGAACCATAAGGGTGCATTGTACAGTGTGTGGATTATATCACAGTATTTCTTTTTAAGAAAAGGAACCATATGTAAATATTGAATTCTAGCTAATGATATACATGCCAAAGTGATTAGAGGTAAAGTGTACTGGTGTCTGCAATTTACTTTAAAATTCACCAAATATAAGATGGATTGGTAGGTAGATAGATGTTTAGAAAGGTGACAAAGCAAGTGTATAAAAAGATTAATTGTACAATATAGGTGGTGTGTATATATATGAGTGTTCTCTTAAAAAAATTCTTTCAACTTTTCTGTATGTTTGAATCTTTCACAATAAAACATTGGGAAAAATCAGGACACACCACTACACAATCACTAGGATGACCTTAAAAAGTTTGGGTTTTTTGTCTTTTTCAAGTATTCTCTTCATTAAAAGTTCTGACATAGTTTTGATGAAATGGGTTAAGTTATATTAACTACTACATCACCATTTTTATTCAAGTAATTGGATAATTACTTGGTAATAGAGAAAGGAGAAGGGAAGAGTTAGACAGAAAACCTCAGCACAGTTCTGTGACTGCAAAGTCAGAAACCTTCAAGACAAATAATTACAATTAGCACAATTTGCCACTGGAAAAACTAAATCTCTGAACTTAATGTATAAACAGAGTATAGTCTCCATTTCACATGCTGTTTGCCCTGCTAAAATCTTACACCTCTTTTTTCTCTTCAGGCAATTACTTTTGATTTTTTTCTTTCTCTTTGACCTCAGCAATATGTTCCCTGTTTACATTATTCATGGAATCACGAAGGGTCACCCTTGTCTGTCCAATCCCAAAACAGTTTGGCACTTTTTCAAATTGTTTTGCTTGAGTTGTACTGAAGTGGTAACCCGCTGACGCAGGCACACAGTCCAGCTACTCTTGTGCTCTAGTCAGGCCAAAAAAACAAAAAGATAAAATGAATGAAAGTGTCTTTCAGTTGCTAAGCAAAGGCATAGTTGGTAAGGAACAATAAAACTTTATAATTTTTTAAGTCCTTTGGTAAAATGTGGACTCACTGAGACATTTATACCTTAACCAAGAATAGTACTAATTAATCAATTGAGGTCATTGAGAACAACTGAAGATTTAAAATGCCCTTCTTAAGTGTCCACCAGTGACTGGTACCAACCATGACATGCTGTGCAAAACCCTTGCGCTTAAGAAACATAAGTAACATAGCTAGGAAGAAAAGTTGGAGAGAACACCAGGGCATGAGCAGATTCACACTGCAAGATAAAGCAAAAGGAAGGTAAGTGCCAAGGACCAGATGGAATGAAATCATGTTCCCCCTGGCTCTCTTGCCCAGCCTGAGAAGCCAGGCCAGGGGAGTTTGTGATCACGGTACAGGAATGGGGACTATTGCTCAGTGCTAAGCTGCCCCATCTGTCAGAATTGCTATTGTATATGCTGCTTACTCCCAATCTTGTATTTAGTCATAGATTCTTATCTGAAGCTTGGTGGCTTTGGAAGCTGACTCATATTTTGTTCTGCTTAAGACTTTCACTTCCAAGTACACAGTCAGGCTTTGTTTGCCCAGTTTTGTTGTTTACGTGGTTGAATGCTGTCCCCAGAAAGATGTACTCTGGAGCTAGTATGAAGTCAATGACTTGCCTTCAGCATTCATAAGGAAGTTCTGAAGTTTCTGTTTCAAGACTGTGACATGTCAGCATGTGCAACTCTAGTCTGATGCCAAATGCCTTACACCAACAGGCTTCTTTCGATCTTGGTGTGCAAGATTTTCCTTGTGGCTATTAACCTGTTGCCATTAAGAGAAACAGAAAATTATAAGACTATGGTCTGTAACATAGGTTGTAGGCACAAATATAATTAGAACTGTAACACAAGACTGCTTTTGGTTTGTTAGTATTTTTAAGTATGTTGGCTTTTTTTTTTTTCTTTTTTTTAATCTGTTTTCTAAAACTGTGCGTTCAACTCCTGATTTTCCATTCAGTCCAAGATGATGCTTCCTGACTGCTCAGCTGGAATCTGGATTTGCCTTCTTTCATTTGGTACACTTTTGAACCAGTGGCAAGTCTTCTTGTGGGGAATATTTGGGGTAGCAAATTCTAATTTGGCAGCGTCCTAAGGACATTAATCAATCAGAAAATATAAATGAGCAAATCATTTCTCAGATGAAATGGTTCGATTGAGAATACTATTGAATACTATTGAAATAAAAACATCCAAATGTTGACCAAACTAAAAACACATGTACAATTCATAAGATCCAGGGTACTATTGATTTTGTTTTTAGATGCCTTTATTAGGCTTGATCTTTTTTTTTTTTTTTTTGCGGTACGCGGGCCTCTCACTGTTGTGGCCTCTCCCGTTGCGGAGCACAGGCCCCAGACGCGCAGGCTCAGCGGCCATGGCTCACGGGCCCAGCCGCTCCGCGGCATGTGGGATCTTCCTGGACCGGGGCACGAACGCGTGTCCCCTGCATCGACAGGCGGACTCTCAACCACTGCGCCACCAGGGAAGCCGTATTAGGCTTGATCTTTAAGCCTTTATCATTTAAGTAGTTGGCAGTAACTTATCAACTGTTTTAATGCTAATGAGTTCATTTCTACTACTTGCTCCCTGACTGATGGCAGAGCCCTCTCCATTGCCTTCCTCACTTTTATTATATGCTTCCATAATACGTTGTTGTGGAAAATATTGATTCAAATTTTGGGTGAAAAATTGTAAGTGTAATTTATATCGTTATCATGATATAAACATACATAGTACTCAGATATTTAAATAACTGAAATATTCCTCAGATAAAAAGCACACTTATTCTGGTTGGCCATTGGTAATAAGAGAAGACCTCCCACAGGAAGCTTTTTAAAATGTTATTTATTTTTGTTGTTGTTTGTTTTCAGTGCTCATTCTTTTGTCCAAAGCGCTAATGATTAAGACTTGAGAATTCAGGAAAGAGACAATACTTGATTTCTGCCAAATGGATTGAAGAGAATGGTAATCTTGAAAATATTAAGCTAGTATGAGTTTTTGAGTAATTCGTTTTAAAATTCATGTATGATGTTTACCGTTACCATTGTCTGTATTCAGATAGTTTAATCGCCCGCCATCTGTGACTTCTCAGTGATAATGCCTAGTAAAAGAGCCTATTTTATTTTAAAAGACTTCTATGGAAGAAAGTAAGCCTTGCAGACAGGACAGGCTACACAATTTGTGAAGCCCAAGGAAATTGGAAATATGGAGCCCCTTGTTCAAAAAAACCGGAAAAAGTGCCATTAAAGGTACTAAAATATGAATCTTTTTTTTCTTTCTTCCATGGTCTGTCTCTCAGCTTGTAGTGGTGTTTGCATTTGCTAGGTTGGGTCATATTCCTTCAGGCAGGTGGATACTCTCAGAGCACAGATTCTCATGGGCCCCTGGTGGTCTCACCCCATGGCTCAGGCATAAGCTGCCCAACAGATATCAGGTTTTCCCTCCTCCAGCCACTTGAGATGCTGTGCCTTGGCCAGAGGTGGGGAAGTGAGCCAGGCATCTCCCCTTCCTATAGCCCCATGGCCCCAACCCACACTGGATGGGAATTGTAGCCTCCACCCTGGAACATGATAGCTACCTGGATCAGAGGAGGACAAGAAGCTTGCCCTTGCCCGGTGCCCACCAAACGCTCTGAAGCACTGCCAGCCCTGGGCAGGACAGCTGCCTCCATGCCCCTGCCTCATAACCGGTGGGTCCCATGGTCATGGACCTTCCTCCACATCTCTTTTCCTATAAAGTAATTTCTTTCATTAGATCCAATTTTGTGTAGGATTCCATTATCAATAATTAAGCATCCCATATATCATTGAAATGAAACCTGTAGGCAGGAAATGTAAACCCATATTGGAACAGCTCTCTGATAATTTATTTAAAAATGTTTACTTGTTATTATAGGTTTTCTAGTTGATTTCGATGAGACAGCTGATGCACTATAAGATAATTTATCAGAATTGGAAGTGTAAGTACTTGTTTCTCTGAATTCTGTGTGTCTAGCCCAGTGCCTGATATTGTGCCCCACCTCAAGATGCCATGGGATACATGCCATCCCTGACCCTTTCCACATCCATACCCAGGGGCACCCTGCCTGAACAGAAGCAGAGAGCAGAAAGCTGGAGCCTGGGAGGTGGAGACTGCAGTGTAGCCATGCCTCTGTGCATGCGCCATTGTCCCACCAGGCTTGACTTACAGAACACAGATTCAAAGGTAGAAATATTAAGAATTTCAAGGCGGCAGTTACAGAGCATAAAACCCCAGGCTCTGAGTGTGACATCTATGAAGCTGCCTGCAGGCTAAACCAAATCTACCCATAAAATAATAAGATAATGGCTAACATCTGTTATGCCAGGCACTGTTCTAAGCACTTTACAGGTATTAATTCATTAATCCTCAGAAAAATTTATGAAGTATGTGCCATTGTTATCTTCATTTTATAGATGAAGTAACTGGTATCCAAGGTCACTCTGTAATAAAGGGTACACTGAAGATTCAAACCCAGGGAGTCTGGCTGGGTTTGTCCAACAGCGATCCTTGTTGGACAACTGAAAGAGTGAATAACTGAGACATTCACTCAAAAAGCAAATCACACTTGTAAGCACTGTGCAATGTTGGTGGCTTTGTCTTAAAGCAAATTTCTAGAAGATAAAATCCTGATTGATTGCAGGTACCTTGGGTATTCTCTAACAGGCTGTTGCCTTGGTCTAGTTAGAGCATCAAAAGCAACTATCAAATAAACAGGCTTCTCTCGGGGATTTGTGGATACTCCTAGAATTGTGATGTTTTAAAACCTTCTGTAGATGTCTACTCCAATCCCCACCCAAATTGCCCTGCCCAAGGTTATGCAGCTAATTAATGACAGAGCTGGGCCTCAGACCTCTTTGTCTCAGAGAAAGAAGTGGAAAGAAAGTTGCTGGACACCTCTGCCAGGCAACATTCTTGGTAAATACTTAGACCCTTCCTTGAGAAGGCTGCACTGGGAAGAAAAGTGTGTGAGGCAGGAAGAAAGGGGGCTGTCTACCAATATCTACCACAATGTTGACTTTATTTTCTTTTTGTCCCCCTTGTTAAAGGTGATGTCATGTTTCTTTGTGTAAAAATACTAGTGTTGACTGCAGCCATTTCATCTTAATCATAATTGCTATTATAAAGCCACTATTTTGATTGAAATTGCTATTATAAAATCTTGACATTATAATGGAGAAATTGCTGGGTCAATTTGTCTAACCCATCCCTCCAAAATAAGAGAATTCAAAGACAACACGCAGTGTGATTCCCTGATGCATGTGCCTTCAAGTTGCCAGCAAGATAGATCCTAAGAACTCTCATTAACTTTATTTGCGGGATTTTCAAGGGACCAGGCCACAGACCGTGACGGTTGCTTCCTCTACTGACTTTCTTTTCCTCCAGAACGTAGTATGTCACCATAGAAAACTATGGGATAAGAGCTAAGGCTAACCTGTTTATTTAACCAGTTTATTGAGGAATGTCAACTCAGGAGGTATACATATTATACAATTTTATTTGTTCTCGTGGTAGCTTTCAACTGGCTTTGTCAAATCTTTTCCTGTCCCTTAGGTATATCTTTGTCATATTCACCAACTTTGGGGCCACTTGTTTACTAAAACTTAGCCTCTAATGCAGTTTAAAATCTCATCTGCCCTCTACCCAGTGCAGGCTTGAACTGGGATCCTCACTGTTTGAAGGGTGGAGAGGGATTGGAGAGCTGTGTCTGGTTCTGAAGATTCTGGGTCTCCCTGCTCTTTGCAGGGCCTGGCTTCTCCAGTGTGTTGGACCAGGGAGAATGGAGTGGTAACAGGGCACATGTTTCTTTACACAGCTGCCCACTTGTAGAGTCCTCTGTCCATTATGCCTACTTCTCTGACTACATCTGAGGCCGGCATCCAAATCCTAGCCCTCTCAAAGCCTAGATAGATGAGAGTTTCAGGGAGCCCTGTAGGGTGTCCACACCGTGTTGTTTTCTGAGGTCAGAGCATAGCAGTCGTGCCACCTCCTTCCGTGCCCACAGTGGTGTGCCTCGCCAGCCTCTTGCTGATGGTCTCCCGTTGCCAGGCAGGTCATCACCTCGGGTAGAGCACCAGCAAGCTGACTCGAGTGCAACTCCACCTTGTCCCACAGGAGTTTCCTGCGAATGCAGGCTGCTCCACCACTGCCCTTCTCTCTGCCCTGCCCTTCTTCTCTAGCTCTGTCTGCCTTGGTCAGATAGGCACAGGACGGATTAGCACATTCTCTGCTCACAGATCACCAATGGAGAATGAAATGCTGATGTTTTCATCTCACAGGTACAGCTAGTCCTTGAGTTAGTCTCTCGGAAACCCTGCCAGCACCTTCGAAACTAGCTTCATAGAATAGAATCTCCTTTCATCACAAGCACTGTACTTCCCACAAAGACCAGCGGCCCCATCAGTCTTGCCCACCTTTCCCCAAATTTTTATTTGGAGGTTGGGGTGATAGCTGTGGTACATTCTGCCACCTTTTAGGTTTCAGAGGTGTCCGGGCCCAATTGCTGAAGACTCTCTTTAGGTCTCACTTAGTCCCTATTGTTGTCAAGGATGGGTCCATCCTGTCAAGCAACAATAAAGGTACCACTCACCATGCTGTTATATTTATATGCTGGTAGAAGGAATAATTTTTAATGCAGAGCAAAGTCTTTGAGAAGTCCTTGGCACACAGTAAAAACTAATGTTCATTCCCTAGCCCTTTCAGAAAAAGGCTGAGAAGATTTAACAAAGGAAGATGGGGCATCAAATAGACTTTGACAAAGTGGATAGGATGGAGAAAAGATATTTCAGCCAGAAGGAGCACATGAACAGAGGATGAGATATGGAAAGTTGGAGAGCAGACTGGGGAAAGTGAGTAAACTTTTTGTTAGTGGAAAAGCAGGATATAATATCAGAAAAGCAAACTGGGAACATCAGAACAGGGTGTTATTGAGGACAGAATTAGGGAGCCTAAACCCAGGTACAGTGGAAAGGCTTTTCAGAAAAGAGAAAAGAGCAAGTTTGGGGAAGTTGACTATTAGGCAACATGCAGAATGGGGTAGAAGAAAGGAGACCAGGGAAGTAGTATTGTAACAATTTAAAGAAGAAGAAATAAGGAAGGTGGGGTGCAGGAGAGCTGATGGAAAGGGAGAATCTAAGGAACATTGGGATCATCTGTGATTTCTGAGGGCTAGTCTTATAGGACAGGATATGCCAGCATGTCCCACATGCACGCTTCATAACACTAATGCCGTCAGATGCACCAAGTCAGCAAAGGATTCTCTGATCCGATGAGCTGAGGAAACTAGGATAATATAGCCCCCACTTAGAAATTCGTAGTTAAAGTAACAGCAATCCTGAAGACACACACACACACAAACACACGCAACTTTGTTTAACCTAGCATTTCCCAAAATTATTTGATCATAGAACTCCCTTGTTTGTGACTCCTATCATACAGAAACAGTGTTCCAAAAAAGACACTTTGAGAACCACTGCACCATGTTACATGTTATGAATAGATTGACATACGGATTTATGTGTTAATATTGTAAATTTCTTTAGCAAACAATAAAAAGCAAAAGCATAATCTATGATAAATTCTGTTCCTGGGTAGAATAGTTCCTCTTGGACTCTCTAAGCTTGAGCTATATCTTTTGAGACTTGACCTTGTCTCATACTCAAAATAAAGTATCTTTTTGTAGAATAAGACCAAGAATGAGTGGCTCCAATTTTATAATAATTTCTGGGACTGACTTTTGTGGCCGTAAGATTTAAGTACATCAGTATCTGTGTCCTTAGCTTTGGGCTCAGAAGGAAAAGAGCTTTATTTTTTAGAGTGCATTTTTATTTTAAAGTGAGCACATGTAAAGCAAGGGTTTTGTCTGGGAAAATAAGAGGAAGAAAGCTGTCTCATTTGTTACATCGTTACACATAATAACTGCTAGCTGAAAGTGTGTTGGATTATGAAAGTACGGCAGATATTAATTACACATTATACACAAAGAAATTTGAGACTTAAATCTGGTAATTTATTGGTTCAAGGTAGCTAATTTATGACAGAACCAGGACTTGGGAGAATCAGGACTCATGGTTTTTCTAATAAAGCACTCCTCTGAAGGAATAAAAGATAAAATGACCCCTTTTGTTGAATGGCAAAAGGTCCTTTCCTTTGTTTGTAAATTATTCCAAACCTCTAAGGGGGCCTAGCCACAAGTGCTACTGTGTTCACACTTTTTCTTGGACAGAGGACCCTCCCTTCCACACAATTACTTAAGTCATTGAATGTGGTGAATGTGTCTTTCTTGCCTTTACACTTTTCACTGTATCCACTGAAGAATATCAAAGACTAGTAAACTCCAAGTGTCAGGGCAGGGATTATGCCCAATTGAATAATAAAGAAACTGAGGTAATAAGCAGCATCTTATTCATATACCTCCAGTATATTTTTTCACTTAAAGAGACTCATCTATCTCAAAAATAGTAGTGCCTGTGACCTTAACTCAAGCTTGAACTGTTGCTACATTATTGTTTTTAACTTATAAACAAAAGCTTATGAAAGAAGTAAACTTTACTTCCAACAAAAGAAAAATGGCAAAAATGGTTTTAAAAGCCATTTGCTTTATATCTTTAATAATATTCAAATATTAGGTTAATAAGAAGAAAAATGTGATTTTGTTTATCATTTTTCTCATATTACATATTTTTGATGTGTCATTTATAAAATCTGTTTCAAACTTATTTTGCCACGATCAGATTTATAGTTGTTTACATATCTGTTCATTCTGAAAAGTATTTTTAATAATAAAGAAGAATATATAATCTGTTAAAACAAAGGATGGTTACCTCAGAGAATGTAACTAGGAAATTAGGAGTGGAGAGGGGCACTTGTAGTTGTTTGCTTTATATTTTTTTATTTTATTTTATCTTTTATAGTATTTTATCATAAGCCTATATTACTATTACGATTTTTTCAAAGTTCATAAAAATTGGTTTTAAAGAATGAAGGCACATAATTAGCTTCGTGAACATTTACACTTTGTCAAAAAATTAAGTATTTGAAACATACAGATATACAAAAGCTTCTATGTACCCATCACCCAATTGTGACAAACATTAATATTTTACGGAAGTAAAATTTTCAACAAGTAAACACCTCAAACTTGCCCTATTGACTTAGAATAAATGTGAGTTCTTAGGCTTTCCTGCGTCAATCAGCATCGTTATAGAAAATGGCATATGCTGCCATAGCGCTGTCTTATGCCGTGGAGCCCTGCTACAGAAAACTTCTAACTATTGGTTGCTGGGCAATGGACAAAACAGCAAACCCAGCTCCCTTCACTTCTCCATTTATTTATCTAGATTAATGATGTAGACCATCATAAACAAACAAGATATTTGTTATATAAATAGGATGGCTAATGCATTTCAGGAAATTTTAAGATTTTCCTTAGCATTCAATGTGTACTTTCAGTGCTTTTAACCTTGAAAGAGATATAGATTGTTTGGAAACCAAAATTAAAGTTAGATTGAAAGAATATAATGTGATTTCCTTAGCTCATGATAAATAGATTCACTATGAATCTTAGGAAAGGTACATTGTGTTTTCTATTTGAATTGTTTCCTAACAAATAGAAAGAATAGAATAATTCATGTATGGAATAATAAATAGAATACTTCATTTATATTAAAGCACAAAATAATCTTACCAGTTAAAAGAGAAAATCTCAAGTTATTCTTGGCTCTCATTCTCTACCAAGCTTCAAAGGATAATCAAATCCAAAGGAAATTTTTTTAACCAGCAAAGCAGAATGTTATAATGACAGTTCTTTACTTTATTTTATTTATTTATTTATTTATTTTGCGGTACGCGGGCCTCTCTCACTGTTGTGGCCTCTCCCGTTGCGGAGCACAGGCTCCGGACGCGCAGGCTCAGGGGCCATGGCTCACGGGCCCAGCCGCTCCGCGGCATGTGGGATCTTCCCGGACCGGGGCACGAACGCGTGTCCCCTGCATCGGCAGGCGGACTCTCAACCACTGCACCACCAGGGAAGCCCGACAGTTCATTTTTGAATGTGCTTGTTCATCTATAAGGGCTAAGAAAGTTATAAATGCCATGTTTAACCATTTTATAAGGTATGATATCTACTGGCAATTGTAATGGTTATACTACACCATATTAACAGTCAGTACAAAAGTTCTACCATCTCTAAGCAGGTTGTTTCCACAATTAGTATCTGTGTACTAAGTTAGCAATAAAACATATATGGACCCATTTCCTCAGATTCTACCTCACAGAGGTGTTACAAAAATAAAATGAAATAATATGTAATCATTTTAGGAGCAAAATGCTACCCATGAAAAAATGTCTAATAAAAATAATAATAGACATCAATATATCCAGGTGGAAATTAGACTTCAGATCTCAAAAAAGATTTTTTTCATTATACCCTTCTACTCCCCTTTTGTTGTCTATCATGGTAATTTATATAGTGGGAAGGCTTTGACACTTTCTGTATGCATAACTGCTTCAGTTACGTGATGAACTGACCCACTTACTAATATAATTCAAAATAATAACTAATATTTGCTAAATGCTTCCACATGCTAGGCGTTATGCTAATTTCTTTACGGGTTTAACCCATCTGATTTCCATAAAAACCTTATGAAGAAGGCATTAATGTTAACCTCAGCTTACAGAAGGGAAGAGCCAGTCAAATTGTGTGCTCAAAACTACTCAGGTGGTGGAGCACCTACCTCATTCATAATGCAGGCTCTGAACCCCCATGTTCTGTCACCTCTCACAGCCAGCACGGGGTCCGTCATCAGGTAAACACTTCTTGCATTCCTACTGCCACAGATTGGGATTATACCCACTTCATCTCATCCATTGCGCTGGATTTATAACTGAATACGGCAGTCCCCTATTATCAGCGGGGATACATTCCAACACCCCCAAGGGATACCTGACACCAAGGATAGTACCAAACCCTGTATATACTATATTTTTTCCTGTACATACATACCTATGATAAAGTTTAATTTATAAATTAGGCACAGTAAAAAATTAACTGTAACTAGTAAAAAAATAGAACAATTATAACAATATACTGTAATAAAAGTAATGTGGATGTGATCTCATGATCTCTCTATCTCTCCAAATATCTTATTGTGCAAATTTAATGTCTTTTCCATCTTAACTGAGCATTTATCATGCACCATGGCCACAACTTTTGCAGTTTGAGGTAGGACAGCAAAACTAGCACAAATTTCTTTCTCTTTCTCCACAATTTCATAGATAGAGGATTCATTCTTACTGTAGACCTTAGCAACCTCAGCATACAAATATTTTTTCTTATTAGGTCTAGAACTTTCACCTTTTCACTTATAGGGAGCGCTTTATGGCTTCTCTTTGGCAAATTGGGATTGCCCAGCATTACTACTCTTGTGTTTTGGGGCCATTAAGTAAAATAAGGGTTACCTGAATACAAGCACAGGGATACCCCAGACAGTCAGTCTGAGAACCGGGAGGGCTGCTGAGTCAGCGGTCCCCAACCTTCTTGGCACCAGGGACAGGTTTCATGGAAGACGATTTTTCCACGCAGTGGGGCTGGGGGTTGGGTGGGGGGTATGGTTCAGGCAGTAGTAATACGAGCGATGGGGATGGGCAGATGAAGCTCGCTGGCCTGCTGCCCGCCTCCCGCTGTGCAGCCCCGGGGGGGGGGGGGGGGGGGTGGGGCCCCCTGTGCTACGTGACTAACAGGCTGGGTTCACTGGACAAAGGAATGATTCACATCCTTGATAGGAGGGAGTAGGAAGGCGCAAGATTTTGTCATGTTATGTAGAATGGCTTGCAACTTAAAAGTTACAAATTATTTCTGGAATTTTAATATTTTCTGATTGAACCCGCAGAAAGTAAAACTGCGGATAACGGGGGATGACTGTACTTCATCGGACCACATCTCATCTCCTCTTTTGATTCAGTCACTTCACCTGCTCCTTACATTCTAGGACAGAGGGTCTCGAAGGGTGATCTGAGAATCAGCAGCATCAGCATCACCTGGGAACTTGTAGAAACACAAACTGTTGGCAGTGGACCCAGCAGTCTGCATTTTAACAAGCCTTCCCAGCGATCCTCCTACATGAGTTTTTAAAGAACAAGTTAAAATACCAATAGATAGCGATATTCAAATGTGACATGTTTATCTACAAATATCTTAGGCTGTATTTATTGCTTGCTGAACTCCCTCCTCTCTGTGTACAAAACAAGCACATACTTGCCAGACCACAAACAAATCCATAATTTGCATGATAGTATCAACATTTCCATTTATTTTGAATGTACAGCACATATTTATCTGAATTTTTACTCACAGAGTTCCCATTTCCTTAATCACTACCACCACAGCCCAAATTCTGAAAACAAAAAAGAAAATTTTTCTTTCCAAATTCTTAGACATACTTTGCTCTCAAGTTGCCAAGAGAAGATTTAAGAAAGCCAGTTTTTTACCCAAAGGCTATAAAGCTGAAGGAATTATATAGACATCATTCTAAAATTTGCACTGGATTATCTGATTTGGCTCTCTGGCCTAAAGTTCACCAGATAATTTCCTGGGCTATAATTCATTTTCACTTATGAGACCTTAGTCAGTTGTTGGGAAAAAGATCTTTTTTCCCCTCTCAAGTTAATCCAGTAATGCTTCCATGTACCATTAAACTATTGGCACATTCTACTCCCAGAGGATAGATTTTGTTTGGCATCCTGAGGAATTTTGATATATTTAAGAAGGTGAGAAGTACACATTGGCATCATTTAAACAACATAAGTCTAAACCCAAATTAGCTGCTACATGCCAAAAATGCGAAATGTGCCAACTGTTTAATAGTACACAATAACTGTTCAACTACATAAGTTGATTTCAGCAAAACTGTTTGGTGTGTGTTTTATCCTGAATCATTTAGATACAATTATGCCTTATGGTACCTTAATAATAGAGGCAAGTTGTCCATGACTTTTGCGTAGCAGATTTAAATAATATTGAAATGATAGTCATACCAGAGTTGAATAAAATGTAAGAATACTGCTTTAATTCAAAATGCCATTTCAGCAGCTTCTATGCTGCCAAGAAATGTGAAATAGGAAAATACAGTTTGAGGTTGGTGATTGTTGACAGTGTATCTCTTAACTTCCTTTAATAGAATAAAGTTGGACTTTTAGTGAGTTGGAAAACATATTACACATTTTCTTTTATTTGCAGACTTTGAAGTATATATATTATTCATTTTATCAACATTTATTGAGTGTGTGTGTATATATAAACATATATAAATATATATACATACACACACATACATGGGATGCTATGCAAACCATGGTTGGAAAGATAAACATAGAAAGGTAGATATGACGTAACCTTCTTTAGGGAGCTTACTGTCAAATGCGGAAGCCATGCAGCAAACACAAGTACTAACTTTAACACAAAGCAGGCAGTGCTAGTATTTTAATATAGGTAAAACCCAAATGTTAGTGTGGCATGAGAGAGTAACAGAATTTAGGTGGTGGTAGGGGCTATGTTAGAAAGGATCACCTGGGAGCTTCATGTGACTGGTATAAGCAGACTTTAAACATTGATCCCCATGGTAGGGAAAGCAGAGGAATTGAAGCAAGCATAGAAGCCACAGAGTGTGGGAAGGGAAAGGCGGAGGGGAAGAGGCTGCAGTTATAGAAATAAGGTGTGTTTCTCTCTGTTACCAAATCAAGGGAAGAGAACTGGATGCAATTTTACATAACATGTAGGATATATTTGAGATGATCATAATATATTAGTTTCATGGCCTGCCTAAAATTCACTCTGGGTAACCTGGGGTCACTCACTCCCAAGAGTCACCCTCCAGACAGCCAAAACTGAGGTTCCTTGAGGAGGTAGTGTGACTTCCATTCTGGAGAGACTTGACATCGGTAGTAAGTCACCGTGGATAGAGGAAAGCAGCAGTGGTTTTAAACGTGAACCCCAAAGAAAAAGTCACAAAAACAAACGCTCTAAATTAGGCTGCTTCTCTCATAGGCAACCCTTTGTAGTGTGCCCCAGGGTGAGTGGCATGAGAGGTTTACTTTTTTAACAATGATTAATGATTTTTGCAGGCAACCTAGGAGCCAGGTAGTAGAAAATAAAGTTGGGAGATAAATTAGTATAAAGTCATGACAGCCTTCTTTATATTTAATGCCAAACAACTTTCTTCAGGACGAAGCAAATTAAAGCATAAAAATTATTGCTTAAAATTATATTTGGACTATATCCAAAAAAAAGAGCTTTCTTGTAACATGCAAAACAGAATATTTTACAATTGTAGATTACAAATTTTTTCTTAGAGATAAGCAGCTGAAGATAGTTTTAGAACATCCTCCAATTGTTTTTTTCTGCAGTGAACAGGGTCTTTAGTTGTGTTCCCTCACGGTAGTAGTTAATATTATTATATTATTCTCTTATACATCTAAATAAATTCCTCTTCAGCAGAGTAAACCCAGATCTTATAGCATAGATTTCTGGTTAACATTTACTTTAATGATCACTAAAATGTGAGTATTATCGGTGTCTTCCCCACCCCCACTCCCATCAGACTATCTCTGTTACCCTCAGTGAACTTAAAAATATAGTAGAGCAGAAAAGGCTAGTAGATAAGAAACAGCCACATATAATGAAATGTAAATTGTGCAGAGTAGTCATATGATTATAGCTCAGCAAGGAAAGTCAATTAGGTCTAGAATAAAGAAGGTGCTAGGACTTGGCCAAACCTGAAATGTGGTAGAATTAGGAAAACCCTGAAAGAGGAAGGTCCTCCTGAAAGAGAAGGGTGCAAGTGAAAGCACGGAGGTTTGAATGCCAATGGCACACTTGGAAACAGTCTAGAAACTGGCCTGACTGAAGGAAACTTGTGTTGGGGAAAGTAACTGAGATGGGGATGATTTGCAGAATGCCTTGCAACCAAAGAGGAAATGGAGAACCAGTGCAGGTTCTTGGCAATATGCTAAAAGCAACATTTAATAAATATTAGTCTGGTGGAAGTACACAAGATATATTGGTGGAAGCAGAGAAAAGAAGGATGCAGTTATTTTAAGTGTGAGGTTATGAAAGTGTCAAAAACTATAGTAAAAGTGAGGAAGGAAAGAAAGAGAAGCATAAATTCACTTCCAGTAAATAATCAATAAGACTTATACACAGATTAGTTATAGAGTGAAGGAAAATATGATAAAAATGCAGCTGTTCTATATGGCCCTGTATAGTCGCATCTGGCTTTTCTGAGAGCTATTTCTCACATCAACTTAGACCTAAATCTTATTCATATCCACACAGCTACTGCTCCAAATTACTTCCTCTGTCAGTGATTTCTAATTCTAACAAATGATCTTCAAAACATCCATTATTTAATTTCTAATTATAGTCTATCAGAAGAATTTGGAGGCTTTTACATGTATTTAAACAAGTTCTCTAGAGTATAGGTAAAAAGAGGAAAGGAATTATGGGTGAGGGTAAAAGGAAAGAGAAAAAATACTCAGAAAAATAAATACATCAATTGAACCACATAGTAATTCCTGCAGCTAGAAAATAAAACTAAATATGGGTGATTTTATTGAACATCATCAGAGCCATTTAAGCTGCTTTTATTCCCTGTCAGCATCGGTGAACCTTTATGGCTTTTATAATATTGATACAGGTACTTCCTGGAGGCAGATGGGTCAGTTGGTAGTTACTCTTCTCCCAACTTTGTTGCTGGCACAATAGCACTCCCAGGAAGGGAAACCGGATTTGTGATGGATCTCATCCCCGATATGAATAACAGAGGCTCCCAAGGGTCACCATAAGGCCTTTTCTGGACTCTGGAGAAACTTAGGTTTTTCAGAGCGCTGAAACCTCCAGGAAAGCAACTGCCTTCTCCTTAAGACGTGGTTAAACTCGTTCTCACTCAAAAGCATCTCTCTCTTCCCTGTCACAGTGGTCTTTCCCTCAGGCTACCTGCGATGCAGTCATTGGTTTTTCAGAGTCCTTGATTGTCTTGCCTGAAGGTACAACCTGACCCAGATAGATGTGACATGCCCTTGTCCTGTTGCTCAGTTCACTTCCACAGAGGTTTTCTTCCATAAAAAGTATTAGGGTTTTTTGTTGTTTTGGGTTTTGTTTTTACATTTTCTGCTTTCTGTCTGATAACGCTGAATCCTCAGAGCGAGAAATGTATACTTTCTGACTTCTCCTTCCTGCCAGAGTATCTTTCTGATAGCATGTTTCTCACAGGGCTCATTTAAATGTCTTCTGTGGTGAAAGCCAGGCTTTTGTCTCTAGTCCCTGTGGTTTCCCTGATTGTTCAGTTCTATGTCCATATTTAGTTCCCTGCATTCATGATTCACCTCTCCTTTCTCTAGCCTTTAGGCAGACATGCATTTAACTGAAATATGCAGAAAGAACATACCTCTTGTGAAGACCTCCACAGAAAAGAATTCCTCATCCTCCAATATTTAATATCTCACTGTCAGTATCTCTACATTTAAACTATATAAAATTTTAAAGGCTCACAGAACCTAGGATATCACCATGTCCTAACCTTTTATTTTATGTATGAGGAGATTAAGTACTATTCACATTCCTAAACCCTCCTCAACTCACGGTAATATGTGCATTTTAAATGATGACTTTCTAACAAGTCTACTGGTAGAAATTGACTTTGACACCTATTTGTGAAGCGGACTCTAGCTTGGCTCTATAGCCAAGAACAATGCCCAAAGCTCTTTTAAGGACTTAATTTATTTCAAGCATTAATTAAGTTCTTACTTTATGTCTAGCATTCTTCCAACTTAAAAATTAATTTCAAACACTACATTTATTCTTCTTTCCAACCCCCATCAATCACACGTCCTCTCCCAGGAGGGAGGAAAATCTAGGAGAAGGAGGGGACCCAAAACTAATGTTAGGGAAGAGAAGCACAGGAAACATAGCTGCTACTGATACTAGATGGTGGGGTTGGGGAGTGGGGTGGGGAATGGCATAATCCCTGTCAGAAAGGCTGAACTGGGAGGAAGAGGAGAAAGATTGCACACCCAGAGTTTGACATTGAATAGACACTCAATATTTTTGAATTAATAAAATGAAATGAGGGCTTCCCTGGTGGCGCAGTGGTTGAGAGTCAGCCTGCCAATGCAGGGGACACGGGTTCGTGCCCCGGTCTGGGAAGATCCCACATGCCGCGGAGCGGCTAGGCCCATGAGCCATGGCCGCTGAGCCTGCGCGTCCGGAGCCCGTGCTCGGCAACGGGAGAGGCCACAACAGTGAGAGGCCTGCGTACCGCAAAAAAAAAAAAAAAAAAAAAAAATGAAATGAATCAGTGAACCACAGACTCAAAGCTCTGTCTCCAATGTAGTCCCAACAACCTTTTGGATATCTCCATCTTACCGCAAAGAAACTTGAAATCAAACATGTCAAAATCTGAATTAATCACCTTTCCACCCTCTCCTACCCTTCTAATGTCCCCTATCTCAGTACTTAGCATGAATCCAGCCACCTAAACCACTAACTAGGAGCCATCCTCTCTCATTCACACCTCACTGCCAGTCCTTTAACAAGTCTCATCAACTCTACCTTAACAACATCCAGGAGCTAGTTGAGTCTTCCCACAAAAAAAGATACGAAGTATGGTTTTAACACAACTTCAAATAATCTGTCTCTTATAAAAGCTGTGAACAGAGAAAGGAAAAGCTATTCAACTCATGTTATAAAACAAGTATTATCAAAAGACAGGGATAAAACAGGAAAAACAAACTATAGAAAACTATAGATCAGTTTCACTTATGACCATAGGTACAAAAATCCTACATAAAACACTGTTGGATGGAATTTGGCAGTTCATTCTCTCTCTCTCTCTCTCTCCCTCTGCCTCTCTCTCTCTCTCTCTCTCACACACACAGACACACACACATTACTAAGTATGGTTTCTCTTGTAAAACCAGGAATGATTCAATATCACGAATGTAGAGAAGTACTTAATAAAATTCAGTACTCATTCTTGGGAATTTTAAAAAAAATTTTTTTCTAGGAAACTCAGCATAGAAGAAAAGTTCTTATTCTGATAATAGTTGACCCTCAGGAATGAGGAGGAAACATTTTTCTTAATGGTAAAAATTTAGAAATGTTTCTACTAAAGTCAGGAGTAAGCATGTCCATTCTCTCCAGGTCTATTTAGCATTATTACTAGAAACGTTAACCATTTTAATATACCCCCCTGCAAAAAAATGGGAAAGAAGTAAGTAGTATTATAACTGTAAAGAACAAGGCCAAACTGTCCTTACTTACTTTAAGATAATGTGACTGTTTACATCCAAGGGCATCCAAAACTATTAGAGAATCAACAGTGTTGCCAGACAGAAGATCTCAGACCTACGACTGACTTACCATCCCTGTAACTTTGGTCATTTGTTAGCCTATCTATACTGCAGTTAACACCCGTAAAAAGGTTGTTGAAAGGGTTGAATGTCTTAAACTACGTAACGTGCCTGGTACCTTATAAGCATTATGATTATCTAATATTTTTAGCTAATAGTAGCATTAGCTATTATTATCACCATTAAATTACTATATTCAGTAGTCTTCTTATACACCAGGTATACCTAGTCAGGAAATATAATAGCTGATGATTATTCATCAGCTCATGTTCGTCTGCTCACCAAAACACCCACCATAGTTTTCCCAGTCACTCAGTGTAAAAGTCCTTAGAGTGGCCCATTAAGACCTATGTGGTCTTGCCCTCCACTCTGTGTCTGTCCTCTTCTCCCACTCTCCCCCTGGCTCTTTTTAACTCAGATATGCTGGCCTCCTTGCTGTTTCTCGAAGCCATCTACCTCCTCAGGGCCTTAGCATTGCTATTCCCTCTGTCTGGGACACTGTTTGCCCAGGTATCCAAATGGCTTGCTCCCTCACTTCCTTTAGGTCTCAGATATCACCTTATAGCAGCTGCTACTATATATTTAGTGCCAGGCCTAAAAAGTACCTCACATGAACTACTTAATGTCAGGAGAGAAAAGGTTCATCTGTTTTGTTCACTGCTCTATCCTTAGTGCTAGAAACAGCCCTGACACATCGTAGCACTCAGTAAGTATTTGTTGGATGAAGAATTTTAAATCTCCTGAGAGGTCATTATGTGCTAAACACTGACCTAAATGCTTTCACACTTTAATCTTCACAAAAAACTCTATTGAGTAGGTACCATTACTATCCCCAGTTTACTGATGAAAAAACCGAGGCATGGAGAGACTGAGTAACTTGTATCCTGGGATCACACAGCTGGTTAATTGCCACATGTGCATGCTGTTATGGCACCTGAGATTAACACTAACAAAAGACGTACAACTTTGCTTATGGAGAAAAGTTTCAAACTGTATTAAAAACCCCTTTAAGACCTTTTAGTTGGCATATTCATAGGTAGGAAAACTCAGTATCATAAAAATGGGGAATTCAACGCAATTGTAGCCAAATTCCTGACAGAGTTTTTCTTAGAATTTGACAAGCTGATCCTTACTTCAGATGGAAAAGCAAAGAATCAAGAATAAGACAATTTTAAAGAAGAAGAACATGGAGGGTGACTTGTTCTATCAAATATCAAATCTTCTCATAAGGCATAAAGAGTTAAGTTGATATAACGGCCCCAGAATGGACAAATAAGCCAATAAAGGGCAATAAAGATCTTAGAAAAACAGACCCCCTCAAGTAGAGAAAATTGAACAATGTCAGATGTGGCATTACAGTATCGTAGGTAAGGAAGGACTGAGTGCTGGGATAATTGGTTATTCTTATGAAAAATATTTATACATAAAAAATAATTCCCTGTTAGTTTAAAGGATTAAATGTGAAAAGACAAACTTTAAAACTTCTGGGGGGAAAAAATAGGGCAATGGTATTTGACCATATTACATTTTAAAACCCCTGGTTGATTTAAAAAAACAAAAAACCATGAGCTATGTAAGAAGTAAAGAATTTGCAACGCACATCACCGGCAAAGAATTAACACCCAGAATTGAGTATGTCATAAAATAACCACTCGATTAAAAACCAGGCATAGCTGGGAGATTGGGATTGACACATACACGTTATTGATACTATGTATAAAAGAGACAACTGATGGGAACATACTATATAGCACAGGGAACTCTACTTAATGCACTGTGGTGTCCTAAATGGGAGGGAAATCCAAAAAGGAGGGGATATATGTATATGTATGGCTGATTCATTTTGCTGTTCAGCAGAAGCTAATACAACATTGTAAAGCAACTATACTCCAATAAAAATTAATTAAAAAAAAAACAGGCATATGTAATTCCCAGAAGAGGAAACAGAAAAAAATGTTCAAAGTCATTGGCAGCCAGGAAAAATGAAAACTAAAATAATGTCTATCATGTCATACCCATCAAATTGGCAAATTTTTTAAAGTGTGACAGTCACGTAAATTGGTGAGAATTTAGAGAAACAGGAAATTCCATATGGTGCTGATGGGATTATAAATTGCTACAAATACATTTGAGAACAGGTTGGCAATGCCTTGTCAAATGGATACTGTATATATCTTTTGACCCAGAAATTGCATCTCTGGATATACACTGTAGAAAAACATCGACATACGCACAAGAAGAAAAGGATGTTGAATACAGCATTTCTTATAAGACAGAAAAACTGAAAACAACATAAATGTCTATCAACAGGAAATTAGATAAATTAATTTTATATATTCACACAATGAAACAGTACTGTAGAGCAATTTAAAATCAATGAGCTAATATATTAAAAAAATAAAATAAATGAGCTAAACCTACAAGTATCAACCTGGTAAATCTCCAAATCATAAATTTGTATGAAATAAAACAAGGTTCAAAATAATACATGCATTGATACTATTTATTATATAAAAATTTTAGACATGAAATATGATATTTATATGTTTATTTATTTATGTATAGTTAAAGGTGTCCATGAGAAAGATAAATGTCAGATTTACCTTAGTGCTTACTTCTGGGGAGGTATGGATTGGGGAGGGGTACACAAGGGTCTTCACTACTGTCTTATTCTGAAGCAAATGTGACCATATGTTAGAATGTGATAGAGTTTAGTCATAAGTACATAGGTGTTTCATTTAATGTTATTTTCTATAACATTATGTTATAGTTTTCTATATGCCTGACGTACTTCTATATAAATACACACATGCACCAAATCTAGCCACTTCTCACCACCTCTGCAGCTACAGTCATGACCTTACCCCCCATTATGTCTTACCACCGTTAATCTTTTACCAGAGCTGCTGCAGTCACCTCCTACATTGCCTGCCCACATTTCATTTGCACATTACTCAGAATAATCTTTTATCACCAAGTAAATCAGATTATGCTATTCTTCTGCTCAAAACACTCCAGTGGCTTCCCATAGAAGTTAAAATTCATAATTCTTACCATGGCTCACAAAGGTCTTGTTCCCTCTCTACTCATTCCCCTGGCCCACCGACCACACTGGTCTTGCTGTTCCTTGCCAAGCATGCTGTTCTTACATCTCGATTTGCACTCACTGTACCCTCCGCCTGAAAGCTCGTCCCAGGTCTTTTGCGTTGCTCCCTCCTTCACTTCATGTAAGTCTCTTCTCAGGTGACTCATCAGAGAGGCTTTTCCTAACCAACCTATCTTAGACATACCCTCTCCTTGGCCTAAAGCGATGATACCTCTGTGACGAGGGCGTACTTTGCACCAGGACTTTGTCTCTAAACACCAATTTACAGTAAAAGAAACCAGGGCTTCTCAGAGAAGCGCTTGATTCCAGGACCAAGGGAGGGAAAACACAAGATGAAGCTGAACTTCTTGGACCAAAAAGTAAGGAACTGCTTTACAAAGATTATGAGGCCAGGTCAGAAGAATACAGGAGCCAACCTGACGGAGCTCCTAATGACCAAAGCTGAAATAATTGGAGCAACAAAATAAATAATGATAGTATTGATTTTTAACCCATAGAATAAAATAAATATCCATGAGCCAGTACTGATATGAGTAAATAACATGTTAATAAACATAAAAGGAAAAAAGGGAAACAGAGACACGCCATTAGGCAAACAACACAATAATGTTGCAGACAGATGCCTTAATGGATGTGAAAATCAATGGCCAAAATTTTGAGGAAAAACAGGGTTTGCACATTTCAAAGTATCTTGACCAAGATACTTATCAATTGCAAAGGGAAACGTAGTAAACTTACTTTGGAGAGACCTAGCAGACACCAATTTAACTGAATGGTCAAGGTAAACAACACCAGAAATAAGATATATCAGCCATGATATACTATGAACCTCTTGGTTTGATGCCTTGAGAAGCACGCAGTGCACATCATTTCTGTGGTAGTCTTGCCAAAAATGCATAACTTCAATCATAAGAAAACTTTAGACAAACCCATACTGAGGGACGTTCTACAAAATAACTGATCAGTATTATTCAGAAATATCAAGGGCATACATAGAAGGCAATGAAAAAAACTGAAGAATTGTTACAGACTAGAGGAGATTAAGGAGAAATAACAACTAAATGCAAGTAAGGTCCTGGGTAGAAAAAGAGAACATTAGTGAACCTGGTACCCAAGATAATATCTGGTACTTAGTGGGAGTTTAATAAATATCTACTGAATTGGTATGTCCACCCATCCAACTGTCCTATCCTATCCTCGATGCCTTCCTTTTCCACATGCTTCACATCCATCTTCTTACCAAAGCTTCATTTCTTTTAACACCTACTTCCTCATGGAGAGAGACTAGGTGAAAAATTATATCAGCAACACATTAGCATCTTTTGGGTAGATCAGATGTGAACTTCCCTATATACCCAGGATAAGAATTTATGTTTAAGGAGTGAATATTAAAGGGTATGGGAATTTCATTAAGAAGAACCACACTCGGGCTTCCCTGGTGGCTCAGTGGTTGAGAGTCCGCCTGCCGATGCAGGGGACACGGGTTCGTGCCCCTGTCGGGGAGGATCCCACATGCCGTGGAGCGGCTGGGCCCGTGAGCCATGGCCGCTGAGCCTGCGCATCCGGAGCCTGTGCTCCGCAACGGGAGAGGCCACAGCAGTGAGAGGCCTGCGTACCACAAAAAAAAAAAAAAAAAGAAGAACCACGCTCAATGCTCTGTGGTGACCTAAATGGGAAAGAAATCCAAAAAAGAGGGGTTATATATATACGTATAGCTGATTCACTTTGCTGTACAGCAGAAACTAACACAACATTATAAAGCAACTATACTCCAATAAAAATTAATTTAAAAAAAGAAGAAGAAGAACCACAGAAGTGATTCCAGATGGTAGTAACAAAGTCTCCAGCTTTGCCTGCTTGGGGGATGGGATCTCATCATCGTTCGTCTGAATTGCTGCACTAGCCCCCTAATTGGTCTCCCAGCTTGCAGTTTTGTCCTTCCCTCTTTACCCCTCCAAACCCTGCCCCACAAGAGTGATATCAGTATAGCCGGATTAATATTTTCAGGGGATAAATCTGATCATGTCACTTCCCATGATTAAAATCCTTGATTGACTCACCATTGCCTTCAGAATGAAAGCCTTACATGTACTGGCCCCTGCCTACTTCTCCATCTTTATCTTTGACTGTTTCTTCACACAAACCATAAACTCCAGTTGTACCAAACAACCCAGTCTGCTTGTCACATCCCCTCTTCGGCTTTGAATTTGCTGTTTGTTTTCTCCTCTGACGCTGCCTAACTCTGACTTGCCCTTTAAATTCAATAGGAGCAGTACCTGTTCTTCAGTCTTTCCTTATCTGCTAAAGTTTCTCAGTGACTATCAGCACCTTCTTAGGGCAGGGACTCCTTGTATCTCCAGCTAGCTTGTTGCCTGGTACATAGTAGATGCTCAATAAATGTTTGTTGAGAGAGGAAGGAGAGAAGAAAAAAAGGAAAGCAGGAAGGGAGTTTTTAAAGTTATGTATATATTAAGTAAATAAACTCTTCCCTCACTTTTTCTCCTTCTGTATTTCTATGACCTCAGCTCTTGCATACGTATACAATTTATTTATTTTTCGTGATTCTCTGTTTGTCCTTTGACATAGATGAAACATTAATGTCAATTAACTGAGGAATGTGGAAAAGCTGTTTCCACTTTGACATAAACTATTACTGGTAAAGATGGTATTAAGCCTGATTGAGACTGTGGAATGCTTCTCTCATTTTAACCTTCAGAGAATCTGTAACCTAGTGAAATCTAGAAATAGCACCAAAAAGCAAGTCTTAAAACAATGTGTGCCATCTTAATCAATACAAAGAAATCGGAGTATACCTTCCACTTACTTGATATGTTTCCTCTTTATAAATGTACTGAGAAGTTTAATTGGTATTTATTTGCTATACCCAGAGCGGGAAAATCCTTGGAAGGGGTTAAATAAATTAGCCCTTGAGTTTTGGGTCTACTTTAGAAAGCAGTGAAAAGAAATTTCTAAAGGAAAATAGTGGAAGTCTAAGGCTAGTGAAAGAGAGAAGGTCCCTGTTGCGTTTTTACCTCAGTGAATTCTTTCCAAATCAGACTAAAGCATTTTTTCACATCTACCACACCAAGCACAGTATTTTTAGTAACAGTAATACAGAGCAGCAGCTTGTCATTTGGGAGCTGACAAATAAGCATACTGTTCCTCTTACACACAATATGCTACACATCTTTATTTCCACTCATCCTTACAGAAGCTCTTTAGCTTTCCATGTTTCTTTAAGGAGATGACAAGGAGTACTGGTTAATAAGCTCTTGGGGTTATTCAATATCCCTCTTCAATGCTCATTTTCTGAAGTTGAAAACACTTATGCATGTGCACACATGCACGCTAAACTTTGTCAGAGGTGAAGTACTCCAAATGCCACTTGAATGTGTTTAAAAGAATCCTGGGCTTGATAGGACTCATTACACAAGATGCCAGGCCTGTTTGCTCAAACTCTGGTCTAAGAAAAGGAAGCATCTTGAGGAAAAAAAAAAAAGGCTTATGGAAATGGAGGTTAACAGTTTATTGTATTTCTAATAAAAATGTATGCTGGATATATCCTTTTAAAACAGAAATGTAACAGAATTTCTTATTACAGATTATATACTGGAAAAGCATCTCTCTTTTCTTTGGCTCTAGACAAGAAATCAAAGTCTATCTGACTTACCACTCTGAGTTTCTAGTCTAGGGTTGTCTGTTTTCCCTAGCTAGTCATTATAATTTTCTACCAAAGTTCAGGAGACTATTAAGCAATTTTATATTTAATGTCATTGGTAAATTTCATGTTAAATTCCAAGTCACACTATGATTAATATTGTTATTTTACAATATGGTTTTGAAAGTCTTCCAAAGCAGCTTAAAGTCACTCAATTTAGTTTTTACCTTCTAATCTCAGAGTGTTCACAAGTCCATCCTAGGGTTGAGTCTACCCCTAGGTAAATTCCTCGAGGATTTATTAAAACATCCCAGCCTCTAATTGAATTTGTGGAACTCAGTCACGTTCATTCTTTATCATTCCAGCAATAGGATATATTTAAGTTGTGTAATGTAGTAATATAGTTGAGGTTAATGATTGTTAAAATCAAATAGACTTGTAGGAACTTAAGATTATAAATCCAAGGTTTCATGGATGGTAATTGTACTGTGTGTTTCAACCAGACTAGACCATTATGACCTTGGAAGTTGTCAACCTAGAAAGTTCTCCACATTTGCATTTTTTTATCCAGCACATGTTTTATCAAGCAGTTATGTGTCACAAGGTATTGTGCAAGACCTCACCTCATACTAAAACATTTTAGATGAACTGATTAAGCTTTGATTTTCATTCTGTTGTAATGATATGTTGACAAGAAGGGTGGAACCTTTTTTTTTTTTTTTTTTGCAGTACGCGGGCCTCTCACTGTTGTGGCCTCTCCCGTTGCGGAGCACAGGCTCCGGACACACAGGCCCAGTGGCCATGGCCCACGGGCCCAGCCGCTCCACGGCATGTGGGATCCCCCTGGACTGGGGCACGAACCCACGTCCCCTGCATCAGCAGGCAGACTCCCAACCACGGCACCACCAGGGAAGCCCGAAGGGTGGAACTTTTTAATAAAAAAATAACGTTTAAAGATCTTAAATAACAAGCCTGTGTCGATTATGTAACATATCTCATCTTCTTATTGTGAGATATCAGCTTGTGACTTACTTTTATCCATCATTCTGTTCAGTGAAAATAAGCAAAATTGCTTAATACGATTTTATTTAAATGACTATTCATGTTGAGAAATTAATCTTATTCTGGTGCCTATAAAACCAAATAGCAAAAAGGAGTTTTGCCTAGTTTTGCCCACATAATGCATTAATCCTTCTCCCAAGGAATTAATTTACGAATCAAGAAATTCTTCCCCATTCACGTTTCCCTGCAGTAAAAAAGCAAAATTAGAGAATTTATTAAGTTTGTAGTCTTCCCCTTTGTTCTGCCGTGAATGTTCTATGTGTAATTCTACAAGAATCCTCTGCTTAAAAATAATTGATCCTATCCTGAATGACTGGAGCAGTTATATTAACATTAGTATTACCTTATGAGGGTAAGAAAAATGTATTATTTATGGATGTTCAAAGTATCCTCTCATTTTTTAAAGGTTTTATCATAAAAGGTGTCTGAAATAAGAATTCACTGTCCTTCTCTCAAGCTACAAAAAATGTATAATTCTAGTACTTTGTAAAATGTATCTTCTCATAAACCTCTGCTAAGTACAAAGCAGCCTATTGCTTTGTTTTTTATTAATGCTTATTTTCATGCACCAGTAACATTATTTTTCCTGTAATATGTCATACCTTTTTTTTTTTTAATTTTTATTTATTTATGGCTGCGTTGGGTCTTCATTGCTGCGCGAGGGCTTTTTTCTAGTTGCGGCGAGCGGGGGCTACTCTTCGTTGCGGTGCATGGGCTTCTCATTGTGGTGGCTTCTCTTGTTGCAGAGCACAGGCTCTAGGAGCATGGGGTTCAGTATTTGTGGCATGTGGGCTCAGTAGCTGTGGCTCACGGGTTCTAGAGCACAGGCTCAGTCGTTGTGGCGCACAGGCTTAGTTGCTCTGCGGCATGTGGGATCTTCCCAGACAGGGCTCGAACCCGTGTCCCCTGCACTGGCAGGCGGATTCTTAACCACTGCGCCACCAGGGAAGCCCTGTGTCATACCTTTCTTAAGTGTTTTCCAGTTACCACCTTGAGTAGTTTGTGTTCATCAGCCTTAGTGCTTGTATTAAGTCGGTGTATTGATGAGCCTGACTACTGTAATTAAATGATATATGCCCTTATGTCCACTTTCCTTGGGATGGGCTATATATTAACTAAACTCCCAACAGATTACATCCCAGCTTCTTTCTCTACTGCTAGGGAAATAGAAATGTGCCCTGGCTACATGGACACTAGAAAAACTGAAGTTTTGACTAAGCAGTATCTTTGGCTTGCTTTTTCCAAATAACACAACTTTAAAAACACATATCACCATATTCAATGTAACTTGGTTATTCTGGGCCCAAAGGGGCCCATTCCTTTTTCCCTATGAGTTTTGTGATCTTTTCAGGATGCCTCTGTTCCTTGAAAGAAAATTACTGTAAGCTCCAGCCTAATTGAGTGGATTATGTCTTGCCACTCTCATTTTCTCTCTCATGCTTTGTCAAGTCCTTTCCCTTAAGTACAAGTATACATCAGTTTAAGTATGCTAGATATTTTTTAAGTATGGATTTACAAAAACATTAGGGGAGGGTATTTGCATTTCAAAAGTTCTTTTCACTTTATACAAGATTCATAATAGAGTCCATTTAAGTATAAGTTCAATAGTATGTATCTTATTTCATAACAACTTATTTTAGATAAAACTTTTCAGGAATAAAACTCCCTGTAAACCCCTGTCCTTAGGAGACTTCCTTAGATATTCCAGATGGTTCTAAAGGAAAATTAACTGCAAACTATTATGACATTTTTTAACCTGATTATATTATGATCAAAATAGCAGGACCCAGCCAACTCTTTACCAGAATGTTATGTTTCTGAATGTGATACAACGCTTTTTCAGTCCAAAACTGACATGGTTTAATAATTCACCACTATTGTCAAACAAGTTAGCTTAGGATGTTCCCACTAATTGTACATCCCCAAGAGTGGGGAACTATGTGGATTTTTTTTTTAACTATTTTATGAACCTTTAGACCTCTTAGGAATTAAGCTATGTGCTCTACCCTATAATTAGGTTAGGTCTCAACTTTTTTGGAAATTTTATCAACTCTAAGTCTGTTAAGATGCTCCTTAGAATCATAAACCGGTTGCTCATTCATTTGTTTGTTTTTGGTAAAAATTCAACCCAAAATTCAACTTTAATACTTTAAATTGAAAGAATGGAAATGGTAGGAGTAATGATTTATAGACTTTCTCACTAGAATAAAATTTCAACCTGGTATATATACACCAGTATCTATATAAAATCTCTATAGTTAGAAATATTTTTGGAATCAAGAAGAAATTTGGATTTAAAAAATATACATTTTAGTAGCATGGGTAATAAAGGATAGGGATAGAGGGGAGAAATGCTAATTGGAAGATATATCAAAGAAAATTGAAATAAGAGCAGGAGTCGTTTAGAAAGGTATTAGGGAAAATGATTTATTAAGCTAAACAAATAAGAAGAAGTATCTTAGTAAATAAGGACAGTTGGCATGTATGTAGGTGTGGTCTTGGGACTTTGCCACCCAGACCAGGGATTTGGGCTGTGGGGAAGGATGATGACCATCTGCTCCAAGTGACTCCTACTGGCTGATACACAGAGCTCAGTTGGCATCAGTCTCAGAGGAGACTGCCAGCCTTCCCATCGGGAAATAAGCAAAACAATGGCATTGCTGTCAAGCACAGAAATGAAGTTTAAGATTTAAGTAACTGGCAACTCAGAACAGGTCAGGGAACCTTAGAGTGTAATCCAGACAGATATAAGTTAGCTTGGTTGTGGAGCATGCCATGTTCACAGTTAAAGGAGGATGCTTACAAAGCCAGGCAGAAGTGATCTGCAGTGAATGTGGTAAGCAAAGACTGAAACTATTACAGCTCACTAGATACTTAGCACAACCTCTAACACCTCAATCAGACACAAAGACGACAAGACTCCAAAGGGAAAAAAGCCACGCCCCATACGCAAATTCGATTATATGAAAATAATGTAAATATTAGTGAGATTGAGACAATGTAATAAAAAAAGAGAATGTTGGCCCATCTCCCCTGTCCTCACAACAAAGTTTATTTAAATGATCTTTTCTTTAAAAGGCTTCAAAAGCCAGGACCAGTAAACTTTTTGTTACCTTAAGGAAATCTACATTTCTTTTTAAAGAACTTGAAATTAAGTTATAGTGTGACTTAAAGGGTTCAATTTTTTAAAATAGCCTTTAGAATTCAAAAACATTTTATTAAAATAAATACACTTTCCAGTAAGAGTCTTTTGACTTTCTCTGTTTAAATCAGAGATAATTTTGGTCTTATACTTTGCATTTCAATAGGCAAATATATGTTCTTGCTATGGATTTGCAGTTGTTTTCAAGTCTATTTAGCTATGATTATTTAGAGCCC